>NC_143184.1:1323842-1651678 GCF_047325235.1 Durio zibethinus
AAAAAAATTTAAGAAAATAAAAAGAAAAAAAATGATTGCTTTTGTATAAGAAAAATTGAAACTTTCAACTTTTCCTCAAAAATATATATTTTTGAATTTTATTTATAGAAAATAAATAAAATAAAATGGAAATAAAAATAAAGAAATAAAATAAAATAAAATAAAAAATATTAAACAATTCTAATCTAATCAATAAATAACAATAATAACAATAATAATAATAATAATAAAAATAATAAAATAATAAAAAAAACCTGAGAACGGCTCGGCTTAGCGACTCAGCTCGGCTTGAGAAAGAAAGAACGACTCGAAGAAGCAGCTCGGGGCGTCGGCTCGACTCGAGAAGCAGCTCGAAAACACGAGTAGCATGCGGGTCGAAAGCGGGTTAGCGCTCGGGTCTGGTCGGATCTTGGCAAAACGCGCGAATCCTATGAATTTACTAACGCAAAAATGACGTCGTTTTGAGAAGGGTATATAAGGCTGAAGGTCGATTTTTTTTTTCAGAATTCCCTTCTCCTCTTCTCTCTTTTCCCTTCTTTTCCTCTCCCCTCTTTCTAAACCATGAAGAACTCCTGTTGAATTCTCGTCAAATTCTAAAAATTTTCATCAAAATCTGGGTTTTTCGTCAAAAGTTCACCCAAAAACTGATCGGTTTCTGGAAATAGTCGTCGAAAACTGGAAAGTTGACCGAAAAATTTAAACTTAGCCGAAAAAGTCGTCGAAAAATTCAAACTTCACCGAAAAATTCAACTGAAATCTGAAAATTTTCTAAAAATTTCCAGAACAAAATTCACGAAAAAATTCTCCAAAAATTCTCACCGATTTCTAGAGCTGTTCTAACGCACCAAAACTCTTTTTAGCTTTTGTTTCTTCTCTGTGTACTCTCTCTCAGCCAATGTCTCCCTTTTTTTGTGTTTTTCCTTTGATCCGTGGATCTATTTATAGTGATTGATTAGAAGAGTTTTTGATCAATCCTAACTCCTCCTTGGATTGAGATTCAATCATTGAATCCAATATGGACTCTGATTGAATCTCAAATTCACGGTAGGATTCCCCAAATTCATTTCAATCTCAGCCGAAAAAAAAAATAAAATAAAAAAATTAATAGATAATTAAAAAGAAATAATCAGATAAATGAAAATATTAACAGATAAATAATAGATAAATTATAATATATAAATAGATAAATAATAATAAATACATATATATAATATAAATAGCTAAGTATTAATAAATATATATATATTGACATAAAAAAATAAAAAAAAATAAATAAACAATAAATACATAAGATACAAAGGAAAAATATAAAATATAAAATAAAAACAAAAATAATAAAATACAAAATAAAATGGGCCTACCTATTTGGACTAGGCCCAATTGATCCGGGCCTGGATCAAATTGGGTGTGTACAACTGTCCCTATTTGCACATTTTCTGTGAAACAAAAATTACGCAAAGACGTAGACACCCATTCAAAACTCAACTCGACCTCTTTTTTCATTTTTTTTTTTTTGCTAAAGATTTGATCAAAACTCCTCTAAGCAGAGGCTCAATGACTTTGAAAAACATAAACAATGCTCTTCTAATCAGAGGCTCAACGACTTTGAAAATAACTAAAGCTTCTCTAATTAGAGGCTCAACGACTTTTGAAAAGTAAAAGACTCATCTAATCCGAGGCTCAACGACTTTGAAAATAAATAAAGCTCTTCTAATAAGAGGCTCAATGACTTTTGAAAAGTAAATGGCTCATCTAATCAGAGGCTCAACAACTTTGAAAAATAAACAAAGCTCCTCTAATCAGAGGCTCAACGACTTTTGAAAAGTAAATGACTCCTCTAATCAAAGGCTCAACAACTTTGAAAAGTAAATGGCTTCTCTAATTAGAGGCATCACAACTTTGAAAAGTAAATTGCTCCTCTAAACAGAGGCATCACAACTTTGGAAAGTAAATTGCTCATTGACAATCATGTCCAAAGGAGTTGAAAATCGTGTTTGAAGAAATTTTAGGAGATTATGCCCAAAGGTCTTATAAATCAACCCTAATACCGAGAGACATCTTATTTCAAGGATTAGAAACTTACCTGACAAGCTTTTTTTCTCAAATTTGAAAATGTCTTCACATCTATCTTCTCTATGTAAGATTTTGGAATACCCCTACTTCTTGCACTGTATTTTCTTAAATGTAGTATATGCTATGCAATGCATGTGAAATTTAATGCATGCTATGCAAATATTGGCTAATTAACTCCAATTCAATTGTGATACTCAAGTTTTTCAAGCTCTTTTTTTGGATATCGAGCCTTTCAATTCTTCAAAGACCAAGTTACGCTATTTTTCTAAGATCGAGCCAATGTAGCTCCCAATCATCTCTTCCACTCACATTCTTCTTGTAAGAAATCTCTTTCTAAATTCAATGTCTTTATCAGGAACTGAACATCTCGATTTTGCCTTTATCACTTTTAACTTTTTCAATGTAATGTAAAAAATTTTTCATGCCATTATTCATTCATCAATCATTATTTCAAACTCAAAAAGTAAGAATGCATTTGCACATTTCTTTCATTATAGGGTATTAAGAAGAAAATAATAAGAATGGTTGAGAAACAGTCAACAGAAGAAGGACATAAAAAGTGAAATAGAATGTCTTTTATTAGCAAAATGTTGGCAAACTTTGGCCAAGAAAGAATTACAAGGATAAATATGAGGGATAAAGCCCAAAAATGAACAATCGGATAATCATGATAACACATCTTAAGATTTTTCTGAAAACTCAACCATCTGATGTATTTAACAATTTAGAGCTCCTCTGAATTTGCTAGTTTCCATGCCAACGAATTTTCAAATTTGATGTTGTATTCTCTTTATCCCCCTATGACTCAAACCGCCTTTTTAGGGTTTTCGCCTTAAGTCCTCATTTTTCATTCACTTTTTTTCATTTATTTTTCCTTTTTTTTTCATTTTTTCTTTTTCACTTTTATTTTTTCATTTTTTAAGCATAGTATTTCTTCACAACATCAAAATTTATAGGATGAGGTAAATCATTTCCATCCATCTCAGTTAGTATCGGTGTTCCACTCGAAAAAGCCCGTTTCACCACATACGACCTTTCCCAATTCGAAATCTATTTTCCTCTATTATCGTACTGGATTGAAAGGATTTTTTTCAAGACTAACTTTTTTTTTCGAAAGCAACGTGGTCGAATCTTTTTATCATGAGCCCTCATCATTCTTCTTTGATATAACTGATTATGGCAGAGTGCAGTCAATCTTTTTTTTTTTTATGAAATTTAACTGTTCATAGCGTTTTCGAATCCATCCAGCTTCTTTCAACTTAAATTCTTTTAGAACCCTTAAGGATGGGATCTCCACTTTTACTAGTAGTACAGAGTTCATCCCATAAATCAAAGAAAATAGGGTTGCCCTAGTAGAGGTGCACACTGATGTTCGATATGCATGCAGTGCAAATGATAACTTTTCATGCCAATCTTTATAAGTCTCAGTCATCTTCTCAAGAATTTTTTCTATGTTCTTGTTAGCTGCCTCAACTGTCCCATTCATTTTCGGACGGTATGATGTTGAGTTATGATGTTTGATATTGTATTGAGCACATATTTCTTGCATCATCTTACTATTTAGATTCTTGACATTATCTGAAATAATTTTATCTAAAAGTTCATATCTACAGATGATCTATCTCTTTATGAACTTACAAACCACATATTATGTTACACTTGTATATGATGCTGTCTTCACCCACTTTGTGAAGTAATCTATCATCACAAAAATAAATCTATGCCCATTAGAAGCCTTTGAGGTGATAAGACCAATGACATCTATGTCTCACATTAAGAATGGCCAAGGTGGCGTCATAACAAATAAAACAGATGACGAAGCGTGGATCTTATCAGCATATATCTAGCATTTATGGCACTTACGAGCATAATCAATACAATCACTCTCCATTGTTAACCAGTAATACCCTGTTTTCATGATCTGTCTCGTCATCATATGTCCACTAGTATGTGCCTCACAAATTCCATCATGCACTTCTTCAATAATTTTTCTCGCTTCAACCTTACTTACGTACCTTAATAATACTTGATCTCAACTTTTTTTGTATAGAACATCCCCATCTAGGAAAAAGCTCATAGTCAATCTTCAGATGACCCTTTTATCATTTTTTATTGCTTGAACTGGGTATTGCTGATCTTTAATATACTGTAAGATATCATAATACCAGGGCTTCCCATCTTCTTCTTCTTTTATATTGGAACAATGAGCCGGCATATCCTTAACATCTAACCTGATGGACTGAATGTCAGTATTGTCATTAATTCGAATCATTACAGTCAAAGTAGCCAATGCATTGACAATCAGATTCTCTTCTCGAGGTAAATGGTCAAACTAGATATCTTCAAATTATTTTATCAACTCTAGAATATACTTATGATATGAAACGAGTTTTGGATCTCTCGTTTCCTATTCCTCTTTCAACTTATATATAACTAGAGCTGAGTCTCTAAATACTTTTAATGCTTTCACTCATCTATCTATAGTAGCTTGTAGGCCCATGACACATGCCTCATATTCAGCGATGTTATTTGTGCAATTAAATTGTAACATTGCTATTACAGAGCAATATTGTTCTTCTAGAGAGATCAGAATTACCCCAATTCCATGTCTCAAGGCATTGACAGCTCTATTAAAATACATTCCTCAATATTTTTCTTCATGTTCCCCTTTCTTCAATTAGAAAATAGTCATTAGATCTTCATCAGGGAATTCTGACCTCATTGGTTCATATTTTTCAGTAGCACGATCGGTAAGGAACTCCGCTATAGCATCCCATTTTATCGCCTTTTAGCTTACATATATAATGTCATATTTTGAGAGCATTACTTGCCATCTAGTAATTCTTCCAAACAAAGAAGACTTCTCGAAAATATATTTAATTAGATCCAATTTTGCTATGAGCTATGTGATATGATAAAACATATACTGTCTGAGTCTTTTGGCAGTCCGCGCTAATGCACAACATATTTTTTTCAATGAAGAATACTTGGATTCATACTCTGTGAACTTTTTACTCAAATAGTAAATAGCTCTCTCCTTTCGACTAGACTCATCTTGCTGCCCCAGCACACATCCCATTAAATTTTTATATACTGTTAAGTATAGAATTAAATGTTTCCCTGAAACAGGTGGCACAAACACTGGAGGGTTTGACAAGTATTGCTTAATTTTATCGAAAGTCACTTGACATTTCTCATTCTATTTTTCAGAATTATTCTTGTGAAGAAGCTTAAATATGGGATCACATTTGTAGGTAAGCTGAGAGATAAATCGAGAAATGTAATTCAATCTTTCCAAAAAACTTTGAACTTCTTTTGGTGTACTCGGAGGTGATAAATTTTGAATGACCTGTATCTTGTCTGGATCGACTTCAATTCTTCTTTCACTGATCACAAAGCCTAGTAACTTCCCTGACTTTATCCTAAATGTGCATTTGACTGGGTTTAACTTGAGCTAAAACTTTTCTAATCTATCAAATAACTTTCTGAGATCAGTGACGTGATCTTCATCCTCATAAGATTTTAGAATCATATCGTCTGCATATATCTCGATCTCTTTGTGCATCATATCATGAAAGAGTGTTACCATGGCCCTTTGATATATTACCCCAGCATTCTTTAACCCAAAAGGCATAACTTTGTAACAAAAGGTTCCTCACATGGTCACAAAAGTAGTTTTTTTCATATCATCTGTGATCATTTTTATCTGATTATACCTTGAAAAACCATCCATAAAAGAGAAAATTGAATGCCTAGTCGTGTTATCTACTAGTGTATCGATATGAGGTAAAAGAAAGCTATCTTTCGGACTAGCCTTATTCAAATCATGATAGTCTACACATATTTGTACCTTTTTATTTTTTTTAAGAACTGGTATTATATTGGCTACCCATTCTGGATACTTAGCCTCTTGTAGAAAACTTGCATCAAACTATTTTTTCATCTTTTTTTTTTTATCTTTAGTAGCATTTCAAGCTTCATCCGTCTTAGTTTCTGTTAAACTGGCTTACATTCTGGCTTTAGGGGTAATCTGTGCTCCATTATCTTTATGTTCAGCCTTGGCATATCCTGATAAGACCAAACAAATACATCTACGAATTTTTAAAGTAGACCTACCAAATGTTGTCTATCTCTTGATGAAAGTGAAATACCAATTCTGACATCTTTTTTATTCTCTTCATCTATTAGATTCACTAAGTCAACCATCTCCTGATGAGGCTTAATTAGCTTATTTTCTTGTTCAATCAATCTCATTAAGTCCGAAGACATAACATATTCCTCAGAATTCTCTTCATTGTCAAGTTCATCAGTGTTAATTGAATTCTCAAAACTAACCTCTTGATTATTATCATGATTATCTTCATGTTCATTTAACGACCTAAAATTGGATGAAATGGGATATGTTGGCAAGATGTGTTTGGAAAAATGACAA
Source organism: Durio zibethinus (assembly GCF_047325235.1). NCBI lineage: Eukaryota > Viridiplantae > Streptophyta > Magnoliopsida > Malvales > Malvaceae > Durio > Durio zibethinus. Next base: position 1,330,348 of record NC_143184.1, read on the forward strand.
TAATGAAGACACAAGAAGAAATGAATGAAAATGTATCCTTCTTAATTTTTATTAAAATAACAAATGATAAATAGCCCAAACAAGAAAGATCATCCCAATACCTTGGGCAATAGCTATTGGGATGTTACAATTACATTGTATTAGTTTCAAAAGTCACAGGTATTTCAATGGCACTCCAATTGTTTAGCTCATAATCTGACGGACAAAGGCAGACCCACCATTCTTGATTAATCTCTACTTCATCTTCAATAGCATCAATGGTTAACTGGGTAAAAATACTTTCCATTCTTTTTTTTATATCTAGGTACATGAATCCTCCAGGTTTGAAAGTCTCGTATAGGTGTGAGATAACTATTAGTCTTGCTATTTTTCCTGCTGGCCTTCTCTTGATCTCCCATTCTACTACCTCATAGCCTTGACCTAATATTTCATTATTGTTTATCACTGTCGGGGATTCTTTTATTCCCTGCAAGTTTTTACCCAGCCCTAGTTTTGGATACCAGCCCTTATTGATGACTTGACTCATCACTATTCTTAAAAAAAATTAATTTTTAAGTCCTTCACCTACATAATTAACTAGCTTAAAAGATCGACAAGAGCATTCTAATACTTTTTCAACAGTTTCTACATACGGAGTATTCAATGGTTGGGTCACTAGCATGTCTTCCTCTCCAACTACCACTACTAGTTGACCTTTTACATTAAACTTGATCTTTTGGTGTAACGTAGAGGGCACAACTCCTGTCATGTGAATCCATGGCCTTCCTAATAGATAACTGTAAGATGGAGAGATATCTATCACTTGAAACTTCACATTAAAAGTGCATGGCCCAATTTGTAAGGGCATCTCGATATCTCTCAAGACTTCTTTTCTAGTCTCATCAAAAGTTCTCATGATCATCTGACTATCTTTCATGTGAGAGTAGTCAATGGGTAGCCTCATCAAAATTGACATAGGCATGACATTGATAGTAGAGCCATTATTAGTAAGGACTTTGGCTATAATATGACTCTTACACTTGACCGTGATATGTAAAGTCTTGACATTTTCTTTTTCTCCAAAGGAATATCATTATCGCTGAATGAAATGTGATTCGGTATGACTAGATTTTCGATCAGATGATTCACATATTCAATAGATACATTATGTGTCACATATGCCTAGTTCAATACTTTCAACAAAGTATTTTGGTGTGGCTCTGAGTTTAACAGTAGTGATAGTAATGAGATTTGAGCTGCCATTTTATTCAACTGTTCAACAATTAAATACTCATTATGTTTTACCAGCTTTAAAAATTCATAAACCTCTTTTTTTTATATCGATTTCAGGCGATCTTCCTCAGGTTCTACTTCAAGATTATTCCATCCTTCTCTTTTCTTGACCTTCTCTCTTCGAGCCTTTTCTAATATTTTTAGAGTGTAGCACCTTTCATTTTGGGTAATGCCTTTTACATCAGTTATATTAGAGACATTAGCTTTAGAGATATCTCCTTCTTGCCCTTGAACTATTGTATCGTAGCCATATCTCTAGAGTACAGCTTTATCATCCTTGCATAAGAAAAGAGTCAAAACTTTAAAAGTTATCGACCTGGGAATAAGTTTGTCTATGATTGACTTTGGCTTTTTCTCACAATAATTGTTACTGGCTTTGGAAACAGCTTTGCAAGCTTATCAGTTATGGATACTTCCATATTTTCTTAGTTTTTTTCTCTTTCATAGACCTCTATCTGGTATGAATCTAAAAGTTTTTGCACCTCTTGGTGAAACTGCTCACAAGTTTCAATAGAGTAGCCCATTATCCCACTATGATATTTACAACTAGTGTCGGCTATATATACTCCATGATAATTATGTGGACTCACTAGTTGTATCATGTCAACTTTCCACAAGATATCAAACAGTTGACTAAAAGGTGTCTTAATCTCTGCTACTTTTTTCTTCAAATGGAGCTCCTGTTCTTCACTTAGAGCATTCACATTATGATTAGGTAAGGGATTACCACTAACATTTGGTGCAGTCACCCCTCCTATATCAAAGCTAATTATTTCATTCTTGATTAATCGTTGCACTTTTTATTTCAGGATAGTGTAATTTTTGGTGAAGTGATCGATAATCCCATAATGATAGTCACAATGGGTTGTGAGATCATACCACTTAGGGTAAGGTGGCTTGAGGGGTTCTAACTTACTAGGAGCAATCAAATGACTATTGTAAAGCTTTCGATATAATTTTGTATAAGTCATTAGGATGGGTCAAATACAAATTTTTAGTGAGTAGTTCGTTGCTCTCACGAACCACCCATTAGGTTAGCTGGATGAGTTTAGGGTCTTGAAGTAAGCTGAGTGTTAGGACTATATGTGGTGTTCTGAGGCCTAAGAGGAGGTTGATATGTCTGAGGATAAGGTGACTATACAAATGGTTAGTATGAGTAAGGGGAAGTGTTATTTACAGTAAGGTAATATGAAAGGTATCTTTGTGGTGAGTAGGGTTGATAACCTCCAAATTACTGTCTATCAAAGCTCACAGCCTGAGCTTCAGTCTTTTTCTTCTTCGAGATTTTTTTGCTAGATGCTTCACCTCTTTCCAACTTGCCATTTTTGATGGCATTCTTGATAATTTCTCATGAAATTACCATATCAGTAAAATTTTTGGTTGCATTCCTTATCATCTTTTCATAATAGGGAGGTTTCAAAATGCTAACAAATAATACTGTAGTTTCTTTCCCAATTAGAAGAGGTTGTACCTGAGAAGCTACATCCCTCTATTTTTGAACGTTCTTTAAAATACTCATTTGCTTTTTTCTTCAGGTTCTATAAAGACAAACGATCAGGAGCCAAATCGATAATATGTTGATACTGGCTGATAAAGTCATGAGCCATGTCACTCCAAGAGTGAATGCAGGTTCTATCCAGCTGAACATACCACCTAGTAGTAGAGCTTGTAAAGCTATCTTGAAAAACATGCATCAAGAGTTTTTCATCATGAGCATGGGCTATCATATTCTGGTAATACATGGTGATGTGAGTTTTGAGGCATTTCATACCATCATATTTTTCAAATTCTGATACTTTAGACTTTGGTGAAATGACTACATCTGAGACTAAGCACAGCCCAGCAGCATCAACAGAATCATAAAATCTAATATCTTTCATAGCCCGTAACCTTTGTTCCAGTATACTAATCTTTGTATCTTCCTAAGACTTGTCACTTTTACTTTCTCTTTATTTTTCAAGTTATCTAAATCAGGAATCGGTTCTACTATTTTTTCAGTAAAAATAGAATTTACATAGCTATGATAATGCCCTGGGTTAGACGTTGATGCCATTTTTTATGGCATTCTTGATAATTTCTCTTGAAATTACCATATCAATAAAATTTTTGGTTGCATTCCCTATCATCTTTTCATAATAAGGAGGTTTCAAAGTGTTAATAAACAACACTGTAGTCTCTTTTTCAATTAAAAGAAATTATACCTGAGAAGCTACATCCTTCTATTTTTGGGCGTATTCTTTAAAAGACTCATTTGTTTTTTTTTTTTCAGGTTCTGTAAAGACAAACGATCAGGAGCCAAATTGATAATATGTTGATACTGGCTGATAAAGTCATGAGCCATGTCATTCCAAGAGCAAATGCAGGTTCTGTCCAACTGAACATACCACCTAGCAACAGAGCTTATAAAGCTATCTTGAAAAACATGCATCAAGAGTTTTTTATCATGAGCATGGGCTGTCATATTCTGATAATACATGGTGATGTGAGTTTTGAGGCATTTCGTACCATCATATTTCTCAAATTTTGGTACTTTAGACTTTGGTGGAATGACTACATCCGAGACTAAGCACAGCCCAGCAGCATCAACAGAATCATAAAATCTAATCTTTTTCATAGCTCATAACCTTTGTTCTAGCATACTAATCTTTGTATCTTTTTAAGACTTGTCGCTTTTGCTTTCTTTTTATTTTTCAAGTTATCTAGATCAGAAACTGATTCTACTACCTTTTCAGTAAAGACAGAATTTACATAGCTATGATAATGCCTTAGGTTGGAAGCTGATGGTATTTCAGGATATGTAGGATATACAAAGTGTTATGATGGAACTTTTTGTGCAGATTGAGCTTGAGGTGGATCAAAATCTGGAAGATACAAAGAGTCAACCACTTCTTCTAATGGGGGAACTTGTTGGTTTGTATTTTCTTCAACTTTTTTTCCTTTATTCAACTTATTGAGAGCATCTAGAATTTTGTTCAACTCATTTTTAATCTTTTTGTGTGTTTTTTTTAGCTTTTCAAATCTGTGAGAATTTTTTCACTCCATTTGTCTGGCTCTGGATCTTGTATTGTATTGATGGACAAAGTTCTCACTAGATGGAACTATCATTGAACTTTAAGTACCATATCTTAGAATTAGTAAATTTGCATGACTATTTCATGGTTACTTTGTTAAGTGTAATGAATGAGAATACAATGAATGAAAAATGCATGTATACAAAGAACATTTGCCTTAAATACGGTATTTAACTAAAAGATTTCATTTATTTCAAAAAAATTTTATTTACATTGAGTTTATCATCCTAGAATTATAATCATAAAATTATTTGATCTGTTCATACTTAGCTTTGGCTTTCTCGATGAAGTTCAACAGACGTTGTTCATGTTCTCCTACTGAGGTCACCACTTGTTTCAATACCTCTGTCTTTTCCACCATCTCTCTTGCCTTGCATATCCCTTTACAGATTTGGGTCGTTAGGTGCTCAATGTATTTATGTCTTCTTAAGTTCTTTTTTTACCACACCAGACTTAGTATGATAACTCTCTATGCTCCTAACCAATGCAGCAATGCGGTTTTTTTGTTCATTCAACTTTTATCTTAGCCTACTTAGATAACTGTTTAGCATGTTATTCTCTATCTGTACTTGGGTACTTTCTTCTTCTAATTCAGTATACTTTTACTTTAATCTTGTATTCTTCTCAGTCAGCCCAACAATGATTATCTTTTTGGTCTTTTTTCTCACACATAACCTTTTATGCTCTTGGTGTAGCTCTGTTAAGTCTTTAACAACTGTATTATGTTCTCTAGCAATCTTACGAACTTTAGCTTCATGACTTTTAACTCTATCTTTTCACTAGTCTTTTTCTTCTTGAAGCTTCTAGATTTATTGCTTTAACTTACCCTTTTCAGACTCAAATTCTTTTGTTGCAAGTTTTAATTCTGATGGTGTCTTTTCAAGTTTTTCTCTTATTGGTGGTTGAAAACTTTCATAAGTGAATACTATTTTTTATCTTCGTTTTACTCTCCAAACCAAATATCCTGGAATGACTTTATCAGTAAAAGGTTCATGACTCACTTTTCAGGGATTTTTTCATGCTTTAATCATCTCATTCATCCTCTGAAATATTTTTGACTCACTGTAAGAGAAATCTAACTGATGAAGCTCATAAGTCATAGGAATGAACTGTTCTGCCTCAAATTACCTTCTCACTAAGAGTGATGCATAATTTATCGCTCCCCATAAACTTAAAAGTGGGACCATTGTGTTATCCCCACACTGATATAATATAAGTTCACGATTCATCCATGGGGCCAACCATCTTACATTGGCACTAGTTAACTTTTGTAGGAAAATTATCCATTCTTTTTCAGACTTTCGTTCTAATCACCCACTTTCACAGAATTTCTTGATCGAAGCTCAATTACGGACATAAAGCTTTGAAAAAGTACCTTTTTTCCATTCGAAAGAACTTTTCATCAATAAGTACAATAACTGTATGCAGCCTATAAAGTGCCCTCCATTCTGACGATAGTAACTCAAAGATCTGATAGTTTCTGCTAATATTATCGTTGAAAGATTACAGCCATTGATCACACTCTCAAAGAAATCAACCACCGCTATTTCAATGTAACATAAAACCTTCGAGAATATCACCATTCCGTATATAACTAAGGCAAATATATCTAACCACCTTTTTTTATCGGCATGTTGCACTAGAAACTCATGAAATAACTTTCAAGGTAGGTAAACTTGTTTTTGTTTCTTCTTTGTATGGAAATCCATAACTTCTTTGTCTATCCCTATGAGTTGAGCCAAAACCTTACGAAATTCTGACTTGTTTTTCTTGACATATATCTTATTGGGAGCCTTGAGTTACAAACCTAACAAAGTCGAATATTCTTCGATGGTTGAAGTCATATCAACTTTATTAAAGATGAAACACTTATATGTAGGATCCCAGAATTATGCTGCAGCCTTGATTAGTTGGTCATTGACAACTATTGCTAGAAGGTGTGCTATATGCCTGTGTCTTTAACAAAACTGCTCTTGTTTTAACGGATTCATCTTCTTTCATATGTCAACCAAATCCTTTAGATTATTTTGTTTGAGGAGGATAGATATTTCTTGAGACAAGGTAGAATCATATCCGATTGGTAAATAATCTCTCATTTTTAGTTGAATCTTTTTTAACTGGATTCTTACTTCATTGGATGTCTCACAAGGTGCTAATACGGATGAAGAACAAACTAATCGTTCTGTGGAGTCCATGAAAATTTTTTGTTAAAGACCGTCTTTCAAGCAAATGTTTTTTATGTAACTTTATGATATGAGCATGAACCAATGCAAAAGAATAAGAGAAAAGGTTAGTATGCTTAGAAAAAAGAAATCAATAAATAACTAAGTAAATTAAAACATCACACAGAATAAGAGAAATGAATCCTATGCTTTTGGTCAATTCTAAAAGGGAAGAGTGATGGCTCTATCTATAGGTTAGGCAGTCTTAAGGTTCACTATATGTGATTTAAGGTTAAAGTCTAAAGGTTCCCAAATTACTCCTTACATCCTTGTCCATCACAGACTAGTAAGGCACCCTAATCCTCACCCATTATAGGCTACAAGCGAAAAAGATTCAATTTGAGTGAGAGTATTTCGCTAGCCACTGCAGAGGTATTAGACCTCACGAAAGTAATAGGTATTTTACTCCCTCCTAGAGGGACGGAGCTCGGGTATAGAGCTCATGTTATGCATATGCATATGAATGACATAATTAATAAAGTAAATAAACATGAATGAATAAATAAAATATATACAAAAAGGTTCAATTTTATTAGGCTTTTGGATAACACAAATTTATTTACTGGACTGACTCTCAGTGGTGTCCCCAACGGAGTCACCAAGTTATCATAACATCTAGATCTGGGGATCTATCGCTAGACATTAACTTAAAGAGTCGCCACCAATCTTTTTTATTTATGTGCGATTGGTCATCTAAGAAATCCATCCTTTCAGGAAACATCTAAGTTTAAGGATCCCTAAAAGAATAGGTTCAGGTCTACTAACTAGAATAGGGTTCAGGAGTTCGATTACGTGTGAGAAAGGTTATAGCACCTTCACAACGCCCGTCGATAGATGGTACCAGCTTAATTTTGTGTTATCCAATAAGCCTTAAAATTTTACCAAGTAATTAATTATTAGAAATTATTCTTAATTGACTCTAATACTTTTAGCAAAAAATTGAAAAATTTTCCTCACTCAAAAGTATGCAAGAAAATTATTGTTTCACTTGCAGAGGCTCTATCGTCGGATTATTTAACATTAAAGAAAATTCAAGAAAATAAAAAGAAAAAAATGATTGCTTTTGTATAGAAAAAATTAATACTTTCAGTTTTTCCTCAAAAATATTTTTTAAAAACTTTAATTTTGAGAAAATTTGATACTTTCAACTTTTTCTCAAAAATCCATTTTTGAAAATTTATTTTTAAGAAAAATTGATACTTTCAACTTTTTTCCAAAAATATTTTTTAGAAACTTTAATTTCGAAAAAAATCAATACTTTCAACTTTTCCTCAAAAATCCATTTTTTGAAAAAATTTTTTAAGAAAAATTGATACTTTCAACTTTTCCTCAAAAATAATTTTCTTTTGAATTTTATTTAAAGAAAATAAATAAAAAATAAAATAAAAATGGAAATAAAAATAAAATAAAAAGTATTAAACAATTCTAATCTAATCAATAAATAATAATAATAACAATAATAATAAATAATAAAAAAATGAAAAAAAAAACCTGAAAACGGCTCGGCTTAGTGGCTTTGCTCGGCTCGGTTTGAGGAAGAAAAAATGGCTCGAAGAAGCGGCTCGGGGCGTCGGCTCGACTAGGGAAACGACTCGGACACGCAGGTCGTACGCGGGTCAAAAACAGGTTGGAGCTCGGGTCGGGTCGGATCTTGGTAAAATGCACGGATCCTGTGGGTTTACTAACGCAAAAATGATATCGTTTTGGGGAGGGTATATAAGGCTGAAGGTCAGTTTTTTTCTCAGAATTTTCTTCTCCTCTTCTCTCTCTTTCCTTCTTTTACTCTCTCCTCTCTCTAAACCACGAAAAACTTCGGTTGAATTCTCATCGGATTCTAAAAATTTTCGTCGAAATCTGAGTTTTTTGTCAGAAGTTCATCGAAAAACTGATCGATTTCTGGAAATAGTCGTCGAAAACTGGGAAGTTGACCGAAAAATTCAAACTTCGTCGAAAAATTAACCGGAATCTAAAAATTTTTCAAAATTTTCAAGAAAAAAATTCGTACAAAAATTCTCCAAAAATTTCCACCGATTTCTAGAGTTGTTCTAATGCACCAAAACCCTTTTTAGCTTCTGTTTCTTCTCTGTGTACTCTCTCTAAGCCAATGTCTCTCTTTTTTATATTTTTCCTTTGATCTGTGGATTTATTTATAAGGATTGATCAGAAGAGTTTTTGATCAATCTCAACTCTTCTTTGGATTGAAATTCAATCATTGAATCCAATATGGATTCTGATTGAATCCAATATGGATTCTGATTGAATCCCAAATTTACGGTAGGATTCCCTAAATTCATTCCAATCTCAGTCGAAAAAGAAAATAAAATAAAAAAAATATTAATAGATAATTAAAAAAGAAATAATCAGATAAATGAAAATATTAACAGATAAATAAAAATAAATAATAGATCAATTATAATGTATAAATAGATAAATAATAATAAATACATATATATAATATATAAATAGCTAAGTAATAATAAATACATATATATTGACATAAAAAAATAAATACATAAATAAACAATAAATACATAAGATACAAAGAAAAAATATAAAATATAAAATACAAAATAAAATAAATCAATCTATTTAGATCAGATTCAATTGATCAAACCTGAATCAAATTGAATGATTACATTAACAAAAAGTTATTAGTTTTGCCTTTAGTAACACTTAAATTTATCAACAACATTAAACTTGTACGTTAACAAAAAGTTATTAATTTTGCATCCAAACTTCAAAGTTATTAATGTTGTTTTGTTGCAACTTGTACGTTAACAAAAAGTTATTAATTTTGCATCCAAACTTCAAAGTTATAGAAGATTCAATCAAGTGATTCAAGTTATCCTGATCGGATTATCAATATATCTATATATTGATAGATTAATTACAACCTTAAATTGGTTTGTACATGAACTTTTGTCCATGGATGTAGCTCTCCTTTTTTAAATATTAAATGAAGAGTCGTGTTGATAATCAGATTAAGAGACACATAAGCATCAAAAAGAATTTACAATCTAAACAATGTCATGTCAGAATTGTAAATAAAAAGAACATTAATTAATAAAAAAATTACAGTAAAAGAATAACCACAAATTTTATTTGTACTGACGTGATTTTTCATTTTATATTAAAAAGGAAGTGGAGGCAAATCCTCTATCCATATCTAGTACTAGATGATGATAAGAGACGGTAAGAAAAATGAAGGAGCAAGACAAGATAAGAGTTGACAAAGTCTTCAAATTGTACTTATCTTCCATCCAAGAGTAGCGCCATACAAGCACCTGGTTTGATGAATCAAAAATCACATTTTTCTTAAGATGAAAAGATCAGATCAAATAACTAATTAGTAGTATATATCATTAACGTCGATATTCAATTTTATTTTCTTTAAAATTCTGACCTTTAAGTAATTAATCTTTGTGATGGAAACTACACTCTTTTTTATTTGATAAAGAAACTTAGAATTGTGCTATTCTGCTTATCATCTGAAGTAAGCATAGCCTACACGTTTTTTAAAGTTTCAGTTTGTGCAAGCAAATGTCAACGCCTTCACGAAAAGGCCATTAGCTTCGCCAGCTTGCGAGCGTTTAAAAGCGAACCTAATACCTAACCCTGACTACCATTCTCTCTCTCAGCTCCACCCAAAACAACATCAGAAAAAACTTGATCGAGATAGAAAAATAGAAAAGTGAAGAGAAAATTGAGAAAGGAAGAGGATCATGAGGCTGGATTGGTCTCCAGAAACAGCTTCAAAAGCTTATATAGACACTGTTAAATCAGTAAGCTTCACTTTTCATGGCTAATATTTCCATACTTCTGCTTCCAATTCTCTGTCTTTTATAATTGCAATATTTTGCTCTTTTTTTTTCCCGATTTTCTAAGGTGATTGCATTGACTGACTTGCAGTGTCAAAATTTCAAAGAATCAGGCGTAGCTGAGTTACTATCAGCCATGGCTGCTGGCTGGAACTCAAAGCTGATCGTGGAGTCATGGTCATACGGTGGTCCCATAGCAACCAGCGTCGGCCTTTCCGTAGCAGCCCATCATACGTGCGGCAGACACGTGTGCTTAGTCCCGGACGAACGGTCAAGATCAGGCTACGTCAAGGCCATGCAGGAAGCCGGGATGTCATCAACGGTCGTGACAGTCGGAGAAGCTGAAGAAGTGATGGAGGGGCTCGCGGGTGTTGATTTTCTGGTTGTGGACTCAAAGCGGAAGGACTTCGCCAGGGTTTTAAGGTCTGCAAAACTGGGCCATAAGGGTGCAGTTTTGGCGTGCAAGAATGCATGTCACATGGCCATTTCTGGGTTTCGATGGCATTATGTGCTTGAAAGAGGGACACGTGTCGTCAGATCTACGTTCTTACCGGTAGGGCAGGGATTAGATATTGCTCATATAGGGGCTAATGGTGGGGATGTGGGCTCCAAGAAGGGTCCTAGCCGTTGGATTAAGCACATCGATCACCAATCAGGAGAGGAGCATGTTTTCCGAGGCTAAAGGGGATTAGCAGATCGGGTAAATAGTTATAAAATCACAAAATGTTTCCTGTGCATATACATATTGGTCATCCTGTATCTGATTTAGTGAATTTTGTCGTTAAAACTTTACTCCAATTGCTGTAGGCTTGTTAGCTTTATGGTTTTTGGGTGAGGTTGGCCCCAAAATCTTAATCTTTGGTTCGGTGTTACGAATTAAATTATTTGGACAGGCAGATTAACAAATCTTTAACCATAAATCTAACTTGATATAATTAATGGAAAGTTGGATAGAGTTTAGTTGTTAATAATCCAAGAATTAATTCAATTGATTAATGTAATTATTCATAATTAAAATATATAAAAAGTCACAATTTCAGCCTTCATAATTTTAACTTTCATTCTGATATTCTGGCCATGTCAAAATTAAAAAAAAAAAAAAAAATACTGGTAGTGGTAGATAGCAATGGGATGAGGAGATTCAGGATACGGCAGCGTAATCAGTTTCATTTTCTTTGTTGGGCTGGAAAACTTTTTTTCCCTTCAAACATGAGAGAGTGAGCGAAGCAGGAATATTGGCCCAACAAAAAAAAAAACAGAGACAAAAGAAATTGATGTCCCGTGGGCCTTGTTAAGAAATAATAGAGGTACTACTTACTATTGGTTTAAATCAGGTCCTCAAAACAAGGGGCCCAACAGCCTGCCCACTTGTTTCTGGACTTGGGGCTTTTTTTTTTCCCCCTATTTATTTAAAATTTTGAGATTTAGTGGTTCTTTTATTGAAATAACGAGGTTCTAATTTTTCCTTCTTCAACTCAGAAAAAAAAAATTAGTGTTAGAATTTAAAATTTTAATTATAAGATAAAAAAAATTAGACCTTATTAAATGTGAAAAATTAATTAGTTCACATTGTATAGGTTAAAAATCATATGCAGAAGAAAATAAATCTAATGAGAAAAATCCTTCTTATATATCTAGTAAAAGCTTGGACAAATTTATGAGCTTGGGTTTCATTTTATTGTAATGATAATATAAATGTTTAAAATATGCTGAGAATTTAATTTTTAACAAGTAAATTAATATCAAACATGACAAAAGTATGAAAAGAAAATAGAAATTGGCATTTTCCAATTAGGTCCCTCTTTCCTTCTTGAACAAAATTTAAATTACATAACAATAACATTATCCAAAAGAAAAGAACATGGTTTATATGTACATAAAATAACATCTAACTTCTTCCAAAATTACAGAGCCAGATGAGGTGTTACATGGTCGTCAATATCTCCAACAATTATCTACAACTTTGGTTAGAAAATTAGTAGCATGAAAAGGATCAATTGAATCTTATTCTAATTTTACTCTAATCAATTTCCTTTCATTGCTTCTCAAAGATCGAGTTCGTAAAAGCAAAGCTTTGCCTTGATTATGCCTTGATCTCTTTCGGATGTGGTGAAGTGATCCTAAAAACATGCTCCTCACCAGTCAATTTATCTATTTTAACAACCCAATGGCTTCTTCTTCTGGTGCTAACTCCATAACCAGCCTTGCTGGGAGTGCCTTTTCTGATCACCAGCAGGCCTTCTCCAATAGGCAGGAAGTGGGTGTTAAATTCATCAGGACTGCTCCCACCTGGTCCCTTATGAAGGGCATTGTACCCTACAATGAGGGCTCCTCCTTGTTTTGCACCCTCTTGTGCTGCCCTTAGTACTGCCTTGTCATCACTGATATTACAGTCAATAAGAAAAAAATCTGCGCTTTCGTAATCATTTAGAAGCGTCTTGGCATCCCCTATGACAAAGTTGATACAATCTGCATAGTTTCCTAGAGCTCTTCTGGATGCATCATAAAAGTCGAGACTATTCAATATGCACACCACTCGGCCACCCGTTTGACGAGCGGCCGCGACCAGGGCTAGTGCGGTGGGTCCGGCAACGCCAGCACATGTCATCACCATGAGCTGTGCATTGTTTCCAGCCGCGATCGCTGATATGAACTCGGCTACATCGGGTTCTTTGCCTCTTTTTCCCTATAAAATACATCAGAATATACACTCACTGGTCAGTCACTGGAAGATCAGAAACTAAGTACAAAAAGAACTTAGAATAGAGATTAATAAACAGGTAGCTTTTGCTTACCATTTTCAAGGCTCGGAGATAAGCTTTGGTGGCATTCTCAGCAGACCAACAAGCCATTTTCCCTTCCTTTGGTTTTCTTGTTCTCTTGCTCGAAACTTGAAAGTAAAGTATAACTATACCTTTGCTTGAGAGTGATTACCATTGGTTTTATACATAAGGTGAGCCCCGGCACCTTGCTCCTTTGTATTATTATATTGGATTATCATATTTGCATGCAAGCAACCGAGGTAGGTTTTTATTGAAGAGATTCTGCCATGACAGCTGGCAAAGTCCTGTTTTTCTTAAAAAAAAAAAAAAAAAAACTAAGAAAATATGTTGGAACAAACCCGGCTAACGTTCTTGTCCTCGATTCATCATGGAGTAGAGATGTGAGTCGTATCCAAAAGTCGATTTTTTATTTCAATAAGGACGGAGATTTTTATTATATCGTGGAGATAAGATAGTATGATTTTAAATATTTTATCAAGTATAAGGATAAAAATGTAATATCCATTCCGTATTTATATTTTATATATTTATATATATTTAGTAAATAAATTTTTTATTAAATAACATAAATTACTATTTTACATTAATTAGAACTAAATATAGTATTATTTAAAATATATATTAATATATATAATTATAAAAAATTACATGCAAAACAAAATTAAAAATTAAAAAAATAAAATTTGATTATTCATACCCATTAAAAATTCACAAGAAAATAAATTTGAAATAATCATTGAATATAAATACGAAAATAAACATAATATAAAAATCTAGAAAAAAAAAATTCTATCTACAGCACATCCTATTCATTTATATCCTTTTATGTATAAAAACTTCACTCACTTGTAAGTGAAAAGAACAAAAATTCAAAGCCTCTGAAAATGCAGTGTGAATAAGAGCTCAGTTGTTAGTCCATCATTCAGTGTATGTTGAATTAATATGCAATATCCATTATTCCCTATGGCCTACAAGAAATGGGACAAAATGAAAAGTTCGTAGCTAAGACGTTTACATCATTATCTCGCTGCAGGTTTCAGCCTCCTGTCCTGTCTTATTATGGAGATAATGTCTTGCCGACTCGCTCTTGGTGTGTATTACAATAAAACTTTGACATCGATGGAGATAAAGCGGGAGAGGAAATTTCCTAGAGAATACTTAAAATGCAAAAGTTAAGAACAACAATGTATGGGGGAGATGATGCAGCATGAATTAGATTCATCAGAGTGGGGCTTTTTTTCTTCTTTTCTTTTCATTTTCAATATTTGACACTTCTGCAAAAGAAAATTCGCATAAGCACTAGCATCATGTTGGCTTTTCACCTCTTATTTCCACAATAGCTCTTTGGTTTCTTGAATTTTTGTAAATATTTAGGTACTTAAATCATATTCACCTTTAAGCAACAAAACAGAAATGAGAACAGTTACCCTCTAGTGTTTGAATCGTCCGACCTACGTTTTCATTGTTAGGCCAACAAAGGGAGCGTGACAGCTAAAATGGTTCAAAAAATCAAACTCAGCCCACGGTCTTGAATCTATTTTAACTTAAAAATTTTGTCTGAAAAATCAAGATCCATATAATGGAACAGATATCGAAGATGTAGCCAATGGCTCCCACATGCTGCCAACGAGTCCCACAAACAGTTCCCCGCACCACTCGTGAGCCCCAGCTCTTTTTATAGTTTTGTGACCTTCCTGGATGTAGCTCAAATTGTAGAAAATTTGAATCAGATAGTATCATTGAAACTTGATTTCTACTTAACGCCATTCCCAAAATATTCACATATTAACTGTGATGCCCTATACTTTAGATGAAGCACGTATTAAGATGTAGAACCTTTTGCAAGCACAGGAATCAAGCAATGCCCACAGCTGCAGAGAATCAAACAAGGTTTCAATGGAATTTCAGAAGCAGAGTGTCCAAGTTTGCAACAGAAACAGTCCACACTAATCCTTGAAAGTTGAAAGGTTGATGTAGTTGTCTGGTTTACTTGTTTGATTCCCACATAAATAATTGGCTTCACCGGCCAAGGGAATAAATAATAATATTAATAATAAGAAAAATAGTCCAAAATTCAAACTTTGATGTAATTTAATATGTGCAATACGTATCAAGTTGACATAAAAAACACCAGAATAAGGTATGTTAATGGTTATATTTTCCCCGACAACCAACACTAGAATCTAAGTTAGATCGCCTTGTTCTTCAGGCTTATGCATTGACAATCACAGCCTACCCATGGTTTCACTTACATTTTTGGGATTCTTGAAAGCATGTTTTAGCTTTGTCGCTGGTTCTGCTGTTGTTTTTAAATTTGTTATCTCGTCAGTTTCGTAAGAGGCTTCAACAACCCGTACGATTTTTCATTTACATTACCCTTAGCCCTTGCCCTTGTTTTTGATTCTTTCATTAATTTCTACTGGATTTGAATGATTACGCTCTCTCTTGGCTCTTGGTTGTCAAGTTTTGTTGTGTGCCATATATCAAGGCATGAATGAATTATTATGAACATTTTAACATGAACTGAGCACTTCCTGCACATGACCAAAGAGCTGTCCAAAAATGGAGCATTAATTGATAGATTTTATGCACCAAAAATTTGGGGTTTATCACTTTATAATCCATGGTTCTTTTTTCAGACATTTTACTCTCTCTGTCTCACACATAATAGAACAAACCTGACCAACAAGAACACATCCAAAGAACGGTAAGGGTAAATTTCAGGACCAATGAAGTTCTGTCCTTTGTGTTATTTTCATTTTACTTTTTTCATCCTTGCATTGCAAATAAAGAGTTTCTAATGTCTAATGCACAACTGTTAAGAGAATACCAAACAAAAACATATCTAGCGGGTTAGCACCTGCTTCGCCTAAATGGATAAAAGATCCATACTTTGGTATCATTTACGCTAGGGAAGGGACCGAAAAAGGCCATAACCAGTAACCAGCAATTGGTCATAGGTTCATTCTATATCAATCCTAACAATTTTCTTGGTTTTACCCCCAGAATTAGTTCCTGCTTCACTATCTGCTCCTTTACCTCTGGTGTTTCGGGCCTGATCTCTAAATGGTAGTCTCCAATAGTTCCACACTGCCTTCCCCATCCGTTCATCAGTTCTAGATCCTGCATTCACATTGGATACAGAGGTTGAGATATGCAATGAAAACTAAAAGGCATCTATTTTTTGCCGCCAGATAAATTGAAAAAAATGGAAGACGTGTCAAATTGCATGATAATGAAGGTTAAACCTTAATATATTAGGAAATCCCATGAAATTAAACCTTCTAAGATTTTTATTTTTTTTTTGCAGAACAATATTATTATACATATACAAGATAAATTTTTTAGTATTACTAGAATAAATGATATGATAATCTAAAAATAACAAAATAAAAATTAAGATCTCTAGAAATAAGCAACAATATAGGTTAAAAGAAATGTTTACCAGCATTTGCATGCATGCTAAATCCATCAACCCAACCAGGCAGATGACCCTGACTATTACCCTTCCAAGCCTCTTCAAATTCCGCAAGCTCATCTAATAAAGAAGCATTGCAATATGACAATATCAGTTCCATTCAATCACAATGCACTTGAATAGTCACAGCAAGCAACCAGAGAACAAACCTTCATTCAAGTTGTGTAATGTTTGTGTTGTGTCCACCTTACTGTCTGAATTGAGCTTCCTTGTAACAGAATGGCCCTGCATGAGGAAAGGAACATTCTCAATCCTATTAAAATTTTAAATGTGCAAATAACTGCAAGTGACAGTTAAATTTTTAGTTTTTCTTTATCACTTCTACAGATTTCTCATCACAGTGAAAGGCAGCAAATGAAAAGGATCAAATAATGAAAAACACTCGAAGCAAAATTAACTCCCAGGACTAGTGGCTATACACTAAACTGCATGAAGATATATCTGATAACAAACATCAATTTCTAAAGCAAAGCTTAAAACTAAGGTAATGTTTGGATAAATATTTACAAAGGAAAGGAAAGGAAAGGAAAGGAAAGGAAAGGAAAGAAAAGGAAAGGATAAAAAGTTTTTTAAAGGAAAGGAAATGATATATGTACCCCTTGTTTGAATAATTAAAATTAATAAAAGAAAGGAAAGGAAAAGAATTCTAACACCCATTGTTTGGATAAAGAGTGAAAAAGAAAGGAAATGATTCATTATAATAAAAATTTTCAATTATAACCTTTCATTACCTGTGATTTTAAAGTACTCCTGAATCATGATATGTTTGTTATCTTGTATGGCCTTACAATTGCTGCTATATCAATGGTTTTCAATCAAATGAAAAAGAAAGATGTTTTACAAATATGCATTGATGGATTTTTTAGCCATTGCCAAAATTTCAGCACACTCACTTTGGTGATGTATTTATATAAAAGCTATTAAATATAAAAAATGCAATCATATAAAAACATTACATCTCATAAATTAAAAAAATGTCTATTCATATCAAATCATACATTAAAATCAAATCACCAAAAAATTATAAAAAAATTTTATATTGGAAGAAACATGAAACTTACTTTAAAAAAAGAGATAGCTTTGAAAAAATTACAACAAGATTGTGATGTGATTAGGTTTTTTTTATTAGATTTTTAATATTAATAAAAAGATGAATATAATAGTTTTTTTATAAAAATAAAAATTTTTCAACTTTCCTTTCCATAGATTTTCTCCAAATTGGGGTATTAAAAAAGTGAGGATTTTAAGGGAAACCAAAAGTTATTGAGTTTCCACCTCTTTCCTTTCCTTTAAATTAAAAGTTTATCCAAACAAAGGAAAGGATGTTTTGTTTCCATTACTTTCCTTTATTTTCCTTTCCTTTCCTTCCCTTCCCCTCGATCCAAACATAGTGTAAGTCTTATCATGTCTATGAATTAGATGACTCGGAATCAACAGTATTTTGAAATTGTACCACAAACTGTAATTTCAATGGTATATTGTGAAGTTTCTTGGAGGATATTTCCCTTTAGAACACACAAATTTGTAGTTATTTGTAAAACGATTGACATATATAACTGCATTCTTTAGTTTGACCCGTTATTATTAATTGTTCACTAGAAAGGCTAGTAACACCACCAATGGGAATAATTACCTTATCATGAATTCCTCTAGAAATCCTATGTGTTGCTTGACCTGTTGTTCTATCGGCTTCTTTTCTCTCCTCAATTACCACCTAAAACACCAACATGGACATCAAAAACAATAAGAGATTTAATTATAATTGAGCATTCCTAGAATAAGTTACTTACTCCATCACCACCTGTCCTCCTGCTTTTGGTAGAAGTGTAATAAGCTCCATCTATACCACCATATGTAACTTTGCAAGTCTGAACACTAAAACTGCGAGCCGGTGACTTCGTTCCCTTCACCCTGTCATAGTCATTCCTATGATTCATATTCTGAATCTTCCCATCTGATAGATATACCAAAACAATCATTACAGCTTAGAAAATAAATAATGAAAAGATAAAAGAAAGATCTTAAATACATGCTACTCATCCAAAATCAAATTCCATTACCATTAGCACCATCATCTGGGTGCTCAATAGATGGTTCCTTGCCTGACCCAGCATGCTCAGTGGTGCATTTATCTTTCCCTATGTCTTCTTCGTCATCAGAGTTCAGTTCTTCTATAACTATTCCCTTTCCTCCATCGCTCTCCAGTGTTTCACAGGAAGTGGCACTTTGATCAAAGATGCTAGATTCAAACATGCTACCAAGTGGACGAGTGAAGAATGGATCATCGAAAGGATCTCTGCCTCCAAAGAGGCTAGGCATCATAGTTCTACGGGATCCAAAGCTACCAAACCTTTGGAAACCATCAAATGAACCACCCATATCAAAGAGGTCATTTCTGCCTTCTCTTTCCCTCTGCATTTCGTATGCTGTCTGAAAAAAAAAAAAAATAATGAAACACATATTGATGCTAAACAAACAAAGATTTCTTTGAGAAGACCTTAACAAATGAACAACTAGACTGTTAAAGAGAAAAACATACAATCACAGAAAGATCATTGTAACCGTAGAACAATAAATCATAAAAGATTCAAATTATAAAATTTCTTCAACACTAACTTTTGAAAGTTTAAAACAAACATTTCAGATATACCAAATAAAGAAACTCAATATCATCAACTTTTATTCTCTATCTACTAAAGAGGATAATTCAAAAAAAAAAAAAAAAGAAACGAGGTCATCATCAACTCCATCGCTCAAATGGCAACTTAACTGCAAAAGATTTCCAAATAATTTATAGGGCACTTGTTGGTTATCACATTTTAACATTTATTTAAAAGGAAATGTTAATTTCTTCAGATTAATATTAGACTAGCTAATTATTACATAGAACTGTAAGGCTTACTAATGCTCAATTCCATCCATAAAAAATACAGGGAAAAACAAAACTATTCAAAACGAGAAACTTTCACATAGACAATCCTTTAATTGTTGAAGTGCTCATTTCCTACAACAAAATCATTTAACAATTACAAAATTTATTAATAAACTGGGCAATTCAAACGACCATAGATGAAAAAGAACCGAAATTCAGCTTTAGGTAATGCACAAGAAAGAAGAGTTATCATAAAAGCGAAATTTTCAATAAAAAAATAAGTCCATAAAAAGTATAAAATATAAATACATTTACCAGAAAAAAAGGAAAAAAACTTAAAATTGGAATTCTTTGATCGAATATCATCAACCGCATAATTTCTTGATGCTTATTCTTAGTAGTAATATAATTAGGGCTATGGGGAATATGAAAGAGAGAGATGATTACCGGATGAAACGAGGTGATTGCAAAAATCTGAGAAGGATCTCAAAGGGCTAAAGAAGGAGCCAGAGAACAGCCAGTAGAGCTGTGTGTTCCTGGCCTGGAGCAGCGAATTTAAAAAGCCACGGCCTTCAGTTGGGAACAAAGAACATTAGAGAAGGCGACACGTGTCCTCAATAAATCCACGTTCTTCTGTAAGCTAGAATGTTCCCGTTTTGGTATGGACAAAGGTCTTAATCAAAAGTTCAAAGCATTATATTTTTTATTTTTTATTTCTATTTTCTTTGAAAATCTAAATGCTATAAGGAGTTTTTTTTTTTTTCTTTTTTAAGAAAAAGCATGTATAAATAATGACAAGAGTTTGTAATTAAAAGGTACGAATTCAAAAAGAATTTTATCGTATAATATTTTTTTTCAGCAAGAAAAATTATATGTAAGAGAATTTAAAGATAAACTAATTTAATAAAATTAAATATTTACAGATTTTACTTTCCCAAGAATTGTGGTAAAAATTCAATTTTCTTTGAATATTTACAGATATTTTTTGTAGATGTTTTACAACAAACCTACAACGTGAAAACATTCCATACCCTAAAACCTACTATTCCTGAACTTTTGAAATTATAATTAGAACATAACATGAAACTAAAATTAAATTTGTCGGCCCATCACCCCCCCCCCCCAACCATTTTCACAACAATATGCTGCTTTCCCCGATACTCTCTCTCTCTCTACTGTTATTTCTACGCGAAGATGCCTGTGGCTGTGGGAATGAATTGAAAGCCAAATTGGCCGCGGAGTAATATACTGGTTAGAATACAAGGGAACAACGGACGAGGCTTCCGTATCTATAATTACAACAAAATCATCCAAATTCCCTGGCATGGAGAAAGGATTTTACTCTTTAGAATTCCTGGGAATCAAAATCAGGCTTTGATGGATATTCAAGACCCTGAAGTGCTGGCATCCGTCGTAAATCCTCGTCTGAATATGCTGGAATCAACCAGTATCGCTTGTCTGTTCCAAATACCTGTGTATAAACAAACAGCAGAACTTGAGTAAACTGATTACAGTCAACATGCCCGAAAGGCCACATATAAGAACGCAAACTCCATAACTAGGCAACAGAATCAAACTTCTAAATAATAATTTAGAAAAAATATTCAAAGATTTGGTATCAAAAGAGTACTTGTTGAACAAAAATTGCAAGTAAAACATTTTAAAGAACAAATTCGGACAACCCAAAAGACATAGGAAAATGAAGGAGATTAATTGAGTATGACCAGAAGAATCACCTAATTGCCAGGATATGAATTTTTTTTTATGCAAGAAATACATGTAAAGAAACAAGGGAAAATAGCAATGTATTGCAAAACAGTTAACCTGTTCAAAATTTTTCTTCCGACCAAGGTCATAACGCCATTTTGGAGTCGTTTTCTTCTCATATGCCTGTTCAAAAGACAACTAAAGATTTTGTCAGTAAACTTGAATCCATTTATACACCACACAATCTGACTGAAAGATGGCCCTAAATTCTCATTGGGGATATTCAGTTAATCTGTTTGGTATCATGGTATTTGAGTTCCTTCAAAAATTAGTACTTCTTTTCCTCCTTTTATTGGGCAGTGAAAGGGGTAAAAAATTCACACACATCTGATTGAGCATGTTTCTTGGTATTATGACATGATGCTATAATAATAAGAAAAACTGAAAACACCAACTATTATGACAAGGTACTAAAATTCAAGATGAAGACAATACCTCAATAGTTGTGGTATTAGCAGCCACCAAAGATGCGTGCATGATCAAAAACCCCAAAACACTCAATGCAAATGCCAGATTCAAAACTGTGACAAGAGAACTTATCATACATTAGAACGTAAGTCACTAAAGTTAAATAGGTCAAAAAAGCAGTCCAAGCATCCTACCAAAGGCAAGGAAAGTCGTAGCGAGGGTGCCAGGAGTTCCAGGAATTTCTCCATCACTAAAGAATGCTATGAAATGTGGCAATAAGGCCAAAGTCACAAGACTAGTCTCGAGGAATGTGTAAAACTACATTGAAGTTTAAAATCATAGTCAAAGGAATGCCAAGAAATCAGAAGCATTACTCCATCAACATCTCATGAATTACAATCATTATTCATTGCCTATATTGCTATAATCAATGCAGAGAGGAAAAAATGTCAGAAAGAAAATAAACACTCCACAACTCAATTTATGCCTTCAAAAGTAATTTGAAAATAGGAACTAAAAAGCATAAAATGTATGAGAAACTAATTCAAAAATAAAGCAAACATACCAAGAAAAGAAGGAAATACTTGTAATTTAGTGCACCAACACAATTGACAACCCACACACAATGATGATCCATCTTAAGCACACAATGCCCACCTGAAACAACGAAATTGATATGGAACTGATCATCAAAAATAACAATATTATTAGCAAATCAAGAAAAAGAAATGGTGTATTTTGGTGAGTGAAGAACGCACAAACAGAACAATGATGACATCGAGGAGGCTTCAGCTGGTTGCACTTCCGACAATATCGAATTCTTTGATTTGATGGGTCCGGCTGCAAACCATTGAACTCTGAACCATTCAATGGGTCAGCCTCCCCTCTCTCCTCATCCATAGCTGGCCTCCAGTTAGGTGGCACACTACCAGCATCAGTCAAAACAACAGAAAAGTAACTCCATAACAGCATCACCAACTGCAGAATCACATCAAAATTTCCACATTTAGAGTCAGTTTCCACCATACATTTAACCATCCATTATTTTTACATTCTTTTAGCAATGTGATTACGTTAATCACAATTCCAGAATCCAATTTATTATTTTAGCATTGCAAGTTTGAAACTAGAATAGAAAAACGGTCCAAGAGGGAACCTTGTGCTATAACTTTTAACAATACATCAGATTTGTCCTTTCTCCTTTTTTTTTTTTTTTTACATTTATAAAACAAAAAGCAAGAAGTATGAAAATTTAAGGATTCATAACATCAAGGGAAAAAAGGAACAAAATTTGAGATTCAGAAAGATCACTCCAACTAATGAGTAAGCAAACACATCCAAGCTTAATATTTTAAGAACCATCGACCAATTTTCTTACCCAAGGGAGCTAGTTTTTAGTGAAATTAAAAAAAAAAAAGGTTAAATTTCAAGGTATCTAAGTCAGACACAATATCTATAATCTAACAAAACCCCACCAAAGAAAAAAAAATTGGAGACTTACCAAACAATGAAATAAGATCAAAACAATTACAGCAGTGAGGGAATCAAGACCGCCATCGTACAAAGCTGGGCCATAATTAGTCAAAACAACAGAGTAGTATGTGACACACACGACCCCTAAAACCAACAGGATCATGATGGAGCCCAGACCCCTCAAAACCGTACAAAACTTGAACACGTTCCACGCCATCGTTGCTCCAGATCTATGCATAATACCCAGATAACAAATAACACAGAAAAAAATCTGATCTTTTTTTTCCTGATAGTGCTTGCAACCGCTATGAGTCCTAATTAAGGCTGTCTCAATGGCTTGGAAGATGTAATAATCTCAGGTTGAAAGTGAAACAATGAAAAAGAGGAGGGAAAAAAAAACCAAAAAAGGAGTTTTTTGTTTCTCTGAGATATTTTGTGAAAGTGGGATTGTGAATCTAGGGTTTATGGGGATTGATATAAGCCGGGTGTTGGGATTCCAGGCAACGTGTGGAATCCATTTTTGCTAGACCGAAGACCAGAGAGAGAAAGAAAAGAAAAGATTTTCTCTTTCTTAATTTTTATTTTCTTTCTATTTACCCCATTATTGGACCCAAAAAAAGAATTGCAAAAGAAAGGGTAAAGCGGCACATTTGATTTGGTAAGATGTAATTGAGAAAAAAATTAATGTAGGACAACCTTTTTTTAAACAGTATTCCAAATAAAATAAAAAAATAAATAAATGCTAAGTGCTGCTTGCAACAAACAAGATGTGCGGCTGCTTTATATTTTAAGGAAGGTTTTGTTTGGTCATATTTCTTAATTCTAGAAGGCGGCACACCACGTCACCACTTTGTAATTATCTCTTTTTTTTTTTTCCTATAAAGACTAGGCGGTACTAATAGCTTGATTATCGCGGTTAAAATTGACTCATTTTATTGCCACTTCCTCTGTTTATTTCCCTTTTTTTTTTCTTTTTTATTTTACTGGTTATTTTTATATCTAAAAAAAAAAATTCTGTCTTAAGTAAGATTAAAAAAAAAGTTTTGTCTTAAGTAAATAGAAAAAGGATTCAATTAAGAAGGGTTAATATTAAAAATAATAAATATATAATTTACTAAATTATTTTCATTAAATTAAAAAATAATGCAGTAATTATATATTTTAAATATCATCTTAATCATCTATTAACATTTCTCATAAAAAAAAATCAAAACTTCAATTCAAAAGGAATATATTTAGGGTGATTATGACTTATGGATTTAGGAGGCTCAATCATTTTCAACACGGTGAAGCTTTTAAGCCACCGTTAGATATGATATGACCAAGCTAAAGTCACTTGGCAAGGCAAAAAAAACAGAGAATGGAAAATTCTTTCTTTGACCGGAGACTAATAAATTTTCGCATGAAAAATACAATGGAGTTAAGAGCAAGAAAAATTGAAAAAAAGTACGTTAGATGCCCATTACCCATACTATGTAAACGCCAACTTAACTTCCATTAGTTTCAATTACCTACTAATTAAAAAATATATATGTCCCACCAATACATAAAAGAAACATAATTCATGAATAAAATATTTTACATGTGACTGTCACAGTGACATATATTTTACAAAAAAAAAAAAAAAAAAAGGGAAAAAGAGAACATGGAACGACCATTTTGTCATAATAGAAAAATTATTAATAAAATTTAGTCCGTTGTATGTACCCAGAGAGCGAAATGGTACTCATTTGTGCATATATTATGCTCTCTGGAGAAACAAAAGGATGAGTTTGCTTGTGACAATAGGATTTGTATATTTATTATATCAAAATAAAAAGGACGTTATTGTATTTATCAGACAATATTGCTCACGCATGCATGTTGTTGTCTTGAAGTATTTAATTGAAATATCTGCATCAACCTGATCATCAGCTAGCTAAGGGGAGGAATTCGGGCTAATTTATAGATGTTTGTTAATTGAAGCAAAGCAGAGAACGAAAGGAAAACAGAAATAATAAATTAAAGAAGATCAGAAACAGAGAAAGGGGTAGATCGATGGAAGAAGATAGAATTAGGATAGTTTGTGTAACTGGTGGAACAGGATATGTAGCATCATGGGCTGGTTATGAGGCTTCTTCAACATGGTTACTTTGTCCGAGCTACCGTTCGATCAGATCCAGCAGATAAGTAGGATCCACTTTCCCACTGAGTAGTGACTACTGTACTAACTCATATGGCCAAGGGCCAACCAGAAAGAGGAGAGAAAACACCTGAAAACTGATGCTCAAAGTTGAAGTCACACATTTTATTACAAGTTTGATGAATCTGTTTTTTTGTTTTCTCTTAGTCCAAAAGGATATAAAATTAATTAATAGTAAGCCAGTTTTGCTTGGATTGCAAACTTGCAAGTTATAATCACCTCTATATTATTCATTGAGACTATATTGTAACAAAGAAAAATTAAAATGATATTTCTTACTGATGCTTGAGATAGCTTGTCCCTATCATAAAGCTACTGGTGAGAATCACTCTTTGACTTTGTGACGAGGCATTCCCTTCTTCATTCCTTGGATGGAGTTGTCGGTTTCCCCCTCCCCACTAAGCTTCTGTGCTTTATAAATCACCCCATTCTAGCTTCATCTGTGAACACAGTCAATAACGTGGCTTTGGTAGAGCGGCATGGATTAGTAATTGAGAAACATTAATTGCTTAAGTCCACAAGAGGCCTAAATTTTAGGCCCATCTTTCTTCATGAGCTGTATTAAACCTTGGGCTGTCCCTTAAGTTGACTCCAATTTATAATACTCACCTCTGGTCCGAACCCAAAATTGACTTTTAAAACATGGGCAGATTGCAAGAGACATATCAGCTACCTCACAAACCTGCCAGGGGCAGCAGAGAGGCTTCAAATTTTCAATGCAGATCTCAATCAACCAGATAGCTTCGAAGCAGCTATTCAAGGATGCATGGGAGTCTTTCATGTTGTTCATTTTAAGGGTGTAAATGATATATTAATATTCGTAAGTTATTTAGGTTTGATTCGAATAAAATTTAAATTCGATTTGATTATTATCGAGTCGAATTCGAGTAATTTGATTTATCGATCGAATCGAGTTCGAGTATTCTTATACTTGACTCGAATAGCTCGCAAGCCTAATTGAGTTTTTATATTTAAATTTTTTTATTATTTTAATTAATAAAATATATCGAGTTCGAACTCGAATACAAATAATCAAACTATTGTCGAATATAAGAATCGAGCTTAATCGAACAAATTCGAGTAGTTTTATTTTGATCACGAATCGAGTTCGAACTAAAAAAATAAAACTTATCGAATTTTAGTCAAGTATCGAATCTCAAGTTAAGAGTCAAGCTCGAATTCGAACTCAAACTTCTTATTGTATCGATTCGATTCGATTTGATTACACTCCATCTCATCAACGTTAAGGGCATAGAGCCTGAAGAAATAGTGACCAAACGAGCTGTGGAAGGATTGCTTGGCATTTTAAAGGCATCCTTGAAATCCGAGACCGTGAAACGAGTTGTTTACACTTCTACTGCGGGCGCAATATTATATAACAACAAAGGCCTAAGTGTAAATGATGAAAGTATATGGAGTGATCTAGATTTGTGCAGAAGCAACAAGCTTGTAAGCATGTCCTATTTGGGTTCAAAGATCATGGCAGAAAAAACAGCCCTAGAATTTGCGGAAAGACATGGATTAGAAGTTGTCACGCTGGTTCTTCCTTTTGTTGTTGGACCCTTTATTTATACGAGTATACCTCCATCCGTTTACGTCTTGCTGACTATGATTCTGGGTATGTGTTGTGTATATTTCATCCACCTATAATTCACTTTTTTCGTTTAAGTTGACCTTCCATGGCTTATTATTCGTGCAGAGAAACATGATGATTATAAGTATCTTTTCGGTTCATATAATATGGTACACGTTGATGATGTGGCCGATGCCCATATCTTCCTTCTTGAGCATCCTAATGCAAAAGGGGGATGCATTTGTTCTTCTGTCACTATCTCGATTCATTCTATGTTCGAATATTTTTCCACCAAATACCCCGAATTTGAAATGCTTAGAATCGAGTGAGTGTCCAATTATTTGTTTGTGAAATTTACTGCATATGTTTCTAGTAGTACTGATCCGTTTGATACTTTTCTTGCAGTCGCTTAAAAGAATTTAATGGTCAGATGAGATCAAGCCTATCATCAGCAAAACTCTTGAATTCTGGATTCAAATTTAAGTACAATATCGACCAGATCTTCGCTGGAGCTATTCAATGCTGCAAAGACAGAAGCATTCTTTAGGTCATGTTTGCCACAAATTCCCAAGATGTAACAGCATGTGGACATGATCACAGCAGCTGTAACCGATCTAACTCATCTCTAAATAAATCTTAATAATTTCCTTCTTCCCTGTTAAAAGTTATCCAAAAAAATGGCTTTATTAGTTGGGCTCTATTTGGATTTTGGATGACTCTTCATTAGTTTTCATATAGTCATGGGCTGTCCCTTGAAAATTCTCAAATTCTCAATTGTCACCACAAGCCCAATTGCATTTGCAAACTGCAAAAAAAAAAGAAGAACGTACGGTAGATTGCAAGAGCAGAGACATTGCCAAGGCAGCAGATAGGATCCAAATAATCAATGCAGTTTTCTCAATTAACCTTATAGCTTCGAAGCAGTCATTCAAGGATGCGTTACAAGACCGTACAACGAGCTGTTGGCTTCTACTGCGCTAGCCATATTCAAGAAAGAATAAATAAGTCTGACAAGTGTAAACGACGACAAGTATGTGGAAATTGGAATGATCTGCATTAGGAGCAATTATAAGTCAAAATCATGGTAGAAAAGACAACTAGCCCTAGAATTTTCCAAAAAACATGGATTAAAAATATCATGCACATTGGTTCTTCCTCCTCCAGCTTTATTTTTCCAAGAAATCTGCAGGAAAATTTAAAAATTCGACAATTATAAGATTAAAAATTGGGCATGTTTGGCATGGATCATTTTAATGTCAAATTAAGCACATAGCCTAGCCGCTAGAAACGAAATTAGTAGGTTGGTGTAGAATTAATCAATTTCTAGAATAGCATTTATTAAAAATAATTTCAGTCCCAAGACTTTTTCTTTTTGCTACTTTCACCTACTGGTGTTAGCCATGAAATATTGAAATTTAACATTTCAAGTTTTTTTATTAGATCACTTAATCAAATATGAAATATTGAACAATGCACTTAAACATCTAGTACTGAGAACAACTTCCAACGAAGTTCAAACTTCATAATTCATGTGGAGAAAATTTTTATTTTTAATAAAAGGCTTGACATTTGAACTTAAAAGTTTATGATTATTGATCATGTATACTCGCTAAGTTAGTAAAGACCCATGTAAATTTTTTGTTTTACTGAACTATTTCGCCATACGCAAAATTACTGTAATCGTCGATCGTCATTGCATACGCATCAAGGTCCAAGAAAGCAAGCGTAAACAGTACTCCTTTAACACGATGCAGCCTTTGAAAAGAACACCTACCTAAAGGAAAGGAAAAGGATGGCGGTGACAGTGACTCCCAAAACCTGGCAGAAAAGAGGAAAAACTGGACCCAAACTTTGAAGTCCACGTCGGACATCAATCGCTTGCCACTATATAAAACCTAGTAAGAGGCTTAGAGCAAATTCAGTATTCATATCTCAAAACAAACAACACTGCTGAAGCCAGAATTGCAAATACCCATTCCACTGAGAGAAAGAAGAGAGACATAGGGCGATGGAAGGAGATAAAGGAACTGTCTGCGTCACAGGAGGAACCGGATACATAGGCTCGTGGCTGATCAAGGTGCTTCTTGAACAGGGTTACTCTGTTCATACTACTGTCAGAGTCGACCCAGGTAAAGATCAAAGTAAAGTCGATCAAAAATATAATGTCCTATTAATTATTATCAAGGTTTTTTTTTTTTTTTTTTTATGTGTAGATATGTATGGACAGAGTAACTGATGTAAATTAAGTTCAGGTTGAGACAATTAATGTTAAACAAGTGAGCAGAGTTAGTTTTGGTATTTTGACTGATTCATGGTGAAATATGACCAGGTAACAAGAGAGATCTTAGCTTCCTCACCAGCCTACCAGGTGCAGATGAAAAGCTTAAAATCTTCACGGCAGATCTTAGTTGTCCTGAGAGTTTCGATGCAGCCATTGAGGGATGCAAAGGAGTTATCCATGTTGCCGCTCCCATGAATTTCCAAGAGGACGAAACTGAGGCAGTATTGACACAAAGGGCAATCGATGGAGCACTAGGCATTTTGAAGTCATGCTTAAGATCAAAAACAGTGAAGAGAGTCGTCTTCACTTCTACCATTGGCGCAGTTTATTTCAACAAGAAGAATGTGGACGTGATGGATGAGAGTTATTGGACTGATGTGGATTACATTAGAGAACTTAACTTGCACGTAAGTTCTTATGCGATTTCCAAGACCTTGACAGAAAAAGCAGTTATTGAATTCGCAGCAGAACATGGATTGGATCTGTTGACGGTCATTCCTCCGATGGTTGTCGGTCCCTTCATTTGTCCAAAGATGCAGAATACAGTGCGCGTAGCTTTGACTCCGATACTAGGTATAAGTTGAATTGTCTTTCTTACGTACGATTGGTTAAATTATAATACTTAAAAATGTTGTTTTTCTATGTATAATTATTGATTCAACGGAGAGAAATATTTACCAAAAAAATATACTATGAACCTTTTGGGTCTGTTCAGGGGGTACGGCTGACGATAGTCTTCTTATCAATGCCGCGATGGTGCATATTGATGATTTGTCAAGGGCAATGATCTTCCTGCTAGAGAATCCTGATGCAAAAGGGAGGTATAATTGTTCCTCGGACACAGTAACTATTGAAAAGATTGTTGAACTTCTTTCAGCTAATTATCCAGAATTCCCAATTGTGCAGTGAGTTTTTTTTTTTTTTTTTTTCACTTGACATTTTCTTAATTAATTTTAAACTCATGTTATCTTAATCTTGGGACTAAAAGAAAAAATTGACGACCTTTATAATTTCTTGGCAGTTCACTAGCAGAAACTGAAGGTACTAGAATGCCAGGTTTGTCATCAAAGAAACTCATGGATTTGGGTTTCAAATTTAACTATGGGGTTAAGGATATATATGATGGAGCTATTAAGTGCTGCAAGGAAAAAGGGTTTCTCTGGTAAGCACAATCATCGCTCTCTAGCGTGGTTTGAGATCATGGAACGAAATCTATAGGAACATATTAACTGATTTTTTTAATTTGGTACATTGCAGAGATCAAGGACTTGATGACTTTATGTATGATTCAATCAGTTGAAGGCTTCCTTTGGAGATTTTAGGATTCTGAAGAAGGAAGCAGCTCATTATTTTTGGTCTAATAACAGGAAAATTAATGTATTTTCTGCTGGATTTTCATGTTTGGATGCTTGTGTTTTGCTGAAGTATATATGGACTTCATTTTTGTAGTTTGGTTGCAGCCAAGTTTCTTTCTCAACGTTCACCAATAAATAATTAAAACAAGAATGCATACCTCCAAAGATGAAGTTTAATTAAACTATTTGGACTACTATATTGCGTATCCAACATTTTGAACCAAATGCCTAAGACATAGTTATTGATTGTTGGATTCTATGGTAGTTTGTACAAGTAAAAAGATGAAGGGCTGACAATCAAACAAATGAAAAGTAAAAAGTCCAAATAGTAGTATATAGCTGGGAACAAATAAGTCACACAACCTACCATTTGGACATGATTGCATATTTGAATCTGCGTTTAAGAATCTTAAAGGCATAATTACAATTATGAGGAATTGTAATAAAGTTTTTAGATCAGTATCGACCATCTAGCTTTTTAATTGCCGAGAAAGAATAAGGCTAAACAATTGAAGGAAAAAAATAAAAAAATGAAAAACAAATAATTAAATGTAAGAATTTTAATGAATCGAACCTTTGAAGCCGATTTTGAACATCCGGATGTGGAAGATCCAAGCATTTCATACAATAGCCCTGCAAAGAAAATTAGTCATCAAATCATAAGCCAAACTGCACTCAACAAACCCTCCAAATGCAAATCGTAGGGGATCACGCTTTACGAGGGCGCACGGAGACAGAGCTAGAAAGATGTAATTCTAACTTGAGGTTTCAAGAACTTGAAAATCAAGTGGAACAAATGGAAAATTTAGGAAACAAAAAGAACAATAGTTAAATGCAGAAGACATAGGATCGCGGTTGAACTGACGAAAGACCTTGTATTCTTTTTCACCGTCATGAGAAGATGACTCAGAATAGGAAAACGACATCGGCAATTATAATTTTGTCGATTTTGCAAACAAAAAAAAATGATTTTCCAGATCTAGAAAATAATAATACACAAAACTCGTTAAAAAAGAAAAAGAGAAATTTTTGAAGGAAAATAAATAGAAGAGTTCATGCTTTTGTGTAAGATGAGATAAAGATTGCGCAGTGTGAGAATGGCCATTATATTAAGTAAGGTTGGTGTTCAAACAAATTCCGTATTTCAGTCCTCTTTTAGCGATAATCTTGAAGGTAGTTTGAACTACAAGCAGGCTCCCAACGGTCATTAATTTGAACCGTTAATATTTTTTGTTTTTTACTTATCGAACCCTAAAGTTTGGGAAATTTTTTGGATTTACCCATTTATTTTAGTTTGCGAAAATTCACCCATTTATTACAGGTCAAGAAAATGAAAAAAAAAAAAAAAAGGGAGGGAGGAGATTCCAAATTTATGCAAACTGATGATACTTAAGTGCACCTTCAGAATAAAAAAATAGTATTTGCATATAATAAATTAAAATTTTATATATTTTCAATGCCTGCAAATCAAATATTAATCTTAATATAAAAGTTTTTAAAGATTGCTTTATGAGAAATTACATTTTTTTCCTTACTATTACTGTATATAATTATAAAAGTTTATATTTGATATCTTATTAGTACAAAATTTAAATTTTATAAGTGGTATCAAAAAATTAATACATGTTTCTTTTTTATTTTTAATGAATTTTTTATTTTTAAATATATTTTAGAAAATATGCATCACTTTGTTAAGTCTAAAGTTTTCAATTTATTCGGGAGTATGCGTAGTTCACAAAAGAATAAGACCAATTAGTCCACAAGGGGTTGTTTAAGTCAGTTTAAGCCAGTTTTGATGGATTTTGCGGTAGGCACGATAAGGTGACCGTCAAAGTCACGTCTCATTCGTGCGTGGCAAAAAAATAAAAAATAAAAGTCATATCTCATTCGTGTAAAATGGCAGATACCACGGATCAAGGAGTTTCCTGTAAGCTTATATAAATATTTGGGACAACATGAAGCAATATTTTGTATGTAAATTGGGACTTACTTGAGATTTTTCTATACTGCAGTGGTGGAAGACTTTTCCAGGGGATGGCAGCCATTACCCTCTATGGATGACATATATCTCATCCAGCCATCAAAAGAAAATTACAGCGTTTTTTCTATTAAATTTCATTAAACTTTAACAAATATATTCCTTCATTGCTTTTGACCTCTGCTTGTCTCTGTAAAAATGCTATAACAATGTTTCAAAACTCTGAGCCCATTTTAATCCTATCTTTTTCTGGCATGCAGTGTTGTCATGTTCATATCTGATATGTCTGGGAGGGAGCCTTTATACAAAAAGTATGCGATTGATTTTCCAGAAACTTCGTTTTATATGATTAATAATTTAGATCTTTCAGTTTGGGATTGTCAGATAATGTTCTCTGATCTTCACCATCTCGTATCCCCTAATTTTTTTAGGGCATTTGTATTTTTTAATTCACCTGTTCAAAAAGAATTTGTTAATCACATCAAAAACGATATAAATGTGTTTTCTCGCATAGATGCATTAAGAGAGGTCCAAAATTTTTATAATATTAGTTCTTGCAACATTTACTTGTTCTTGGTGTTTTACTTAGATTATTCCTTTTTGATTTATCATCTAATTTAGATTATTCCTTTTTTATTTATCATCTAATTTCTTGTTTGGTAAATGCAGATGAATTAGGAGTATTTTCCTATAGATAGTCAGGTAAGACAACATATTTATTCCTTCATTTTTGTTTCTAGGCCTTTTTATCTGTTATATTATTCATCGAGACTACACTGTGGCGAAGAAAAATTAAAATGATGTTGCTTATTGACTCTTGAGATAGCTTGTCGTTAGCATAAAGCTGCTGGTGCTAATCACTCTTTGACTTTGTTACGAGGCATTCCCTTGCTCATTTCTTAGATGGACTTGTTGGTTTACCCCTCACCACTAAGCTTATTAATCTCCCCATTCCGGATTCACCTGTAAGACTGTCAATAACTTGGCTTGGGCTTGGGTAGAGCGAGGTCCAGATCAGACCTGGACCCTATATTAGAGCTTGAGAAACATTAATTGCTTCAGCGCACAAGAGGCCTAAATTATAGTCCCAAATTTCTTCGTGAGCTGTATTTAAACTTGGGCTGTTCTTTAAGTGGACTCCGATTTATAATATTCAGCTCAGGTCGGAACCCAAATTTGACTTTTAAAATATGGGCAGATTGCAACAGAGACACAAACCTGCCAGGGGCAGCAGGGAGGCTTCAAATTATCAATGCAGATCTCAATCAACAGATAGCTTCCAAGCAGCCATTAAGGGATGCATGGGAGTCTTTCATGTTGCTCACCTCATGGACTTTAAGGGCAAAGAGCCCGAAGAACTAGTGACTAAACGAGCTGTGGAAGGATTGCTTGGCATTTTAAAGGCGTCCATGAAATCCAAGACCGTGAAACGAGTTGTTTACACTTCTACTGCAGGCGCCATTTTATTTAACAACAAAGGCCTAAGTGTAAATGATGAAAGTATAAGGAATGATCTAGATTTATGCAGAAGCAACAAGCTTGTAAACATGTCTATTTGGGTTCAAAGATCATGGCAGAAAAAACTGCCCTAGAATTTGCGGAAAGACATGGATTAGAAGTTGTCATGCTGGTTCTTCCTTTGGTTGTTGGACCCTTTATTTGTCCGAATATGCCTTCATCGGTTTACGTCTTACTGACTATGATTCTGGGCTTGTGTTATGTATAATATCTTCTTCATCCAGCTATAATTAACTTTTTCATTTAAGTTGACCTACCATGGCTTATTAATCGTGCTGGGAAACATGATTGTTATAAATATCTTTTCGGTTCATATAATATGGTACACGTTGATGATGTGGCCCATGCCCATATCTTCCCTCTTGAGCATTAAAAGGGAGATAAATTTGTTCGTCTGTCAATAGTTACGCTCTATTTGGTTTTTGGATGACTCTTCATTAGTTTTCTTCTAGTCATGGGCTGTCCGTCGAGAAGTCTCAAATTCTAAATTTTCACCACAAGCCCAATTGGATTGCAAACTGCAAATGAAATATGAACATACGGTCAGATCGCAAAATCAGAGACAACGTCTGCCTTACAGGCCAGCCAGGGCAGAAGATAGGATCCAAATACTCAGTGCAGTTTCTCAATTAACCTGATATCCCCGAAGCTGTTATTCAAGGATGCGTGGGAGTCTTTCGTATTGCTCGTTTCATGGACGTCAAGAGTAACAAGCCCCTGCAGAAATGGTGACTAAAGGAGCAGTACTAGATTAGAAGAATTACTAGGCAATTCCAAGTACGTACAACGAGCTGTCGGCTTCTGCTGCGAGAGGCATATTCAAGAAAGAACAAATAAAAGTATATGGAGAAGTTTATGACGAAAAGAATATGGAAATTGGAATGATCTGCATTTGTGGAGAAGCGATATAAGTCAAAATCATGGTAAAAAAGACAACTAGCACTAGAATTTTCCAAGAAAAATGATTTAGAAATCTACAGTCAAATTTGACAACTCCACAATTATAAGATTAAAAATTGGTCCTGTTTGGCATGTTCGTTTTAATGTCAATTAAAGCACATAGCCTAGGCGCTAAAATACGAAATTAGTATGGTTGGCGATGTAGAATTAGTGAACTTTTAGAATTACATGACCATAAAAATAATTTCAGTCTCAAGACTTTTCTTTTTTCTACTTTCCCATACTGGTGTTAGTCATGAAATATTGAAATTTAACCCTAGTGAAATTCAAATCTTTTGATTAGATCGCTTAATCAAAGATGAGATATTAAACAAAACATATAGTGCTGAGAACACACAATTCAATGAAGATCAAACTTCATAATCCATGTAGAAAATTTTTATTTTTTATAAAATGCCTGACATTTGGACTTAAAAGTTTATGATTTTTCATGTTTAATCGTTAAGTCAGTATAGACCCATGTAATTTTTTTCGTTTTGCTGAACTATTTCGTCATATATAATAATAATCGTCCATCGTCATTGCATACGCATCAAACGTTTCCTTTTAACAAGCTGCAGCCCTCGGAAAGAACACCTATCTGGAGGACTTGAGGACAAGAAAAGGATGGTGGTGACAGTGTCTCTCAAAACCTGGCTGAAAAGGGGAAAACTTGACGCCAAACTTGAAGTGCACGTGGGACATTCATCACTCACCAGAATGTAAAACCTAGTAAGAGGCTAAGGTCAAATTCAGTATTCATATCTCAAAACAAAACAATACTACTGAAGCAAGGATTGCAAATACCCATTCCTCTTAGAGAAAGAAAAGAGATATAGGGAGATGGAAGGAGATAAAGGAACTGTCTGCGTCACAGGAGGAACCGGCTACGTAGGCTCGTGGCTGATCAAAATGCTTCTTGAACAAGGTTACTCTGTTCATACTACTGTTAGAGCTGACCCAGGTAAGGACCAAAATATGGTTAATCAAAATATAATTTCCTAATTAATTATTATCAAGATCTTTTTTTTTTTTTGATGTGTAGATATTTATGGACAGTAACTGATATAAATTGAGGTTAAGAAAATTAATGTTAAACAAGTGAGCAGAGTTAGTTTTGGTAATTGGACTGATTGATGGTGAAATGACCAGGAAACAAGAGAGACCTTAGCTTCCTCACCAGCTTACCAGGTGCAGATAAAAAGCTTAAAATCTTCACGGCAGATCTTAGTTGTCCTGAGAGTTTCGATGCAGCCATTGAGGGATGCAAAGGAGTTTTCCACGTTGCCGCTCCCATTGATTTCCAAGTGGGCGAAACTGAGGCAGTAGTGACACAAAGGGCGATCAATGGAGCACTAGGCATCCTGAAGTCATGCTTAAGATCAAAAACAGTGAAGAGAGTCGTCTTCACTTCTAGTATTGCCGCAGTATATTTCAATAACAAGAATGTGGACATGATGGATGAGAGTTATTGGACTGATGTGGATTACCTCAGAGAACTTAACTTAAACGTAAGTTCCTATGCGATTTCCAAGACCTTGACAGAAAAAGCAGTTATTAAATTTGCAGCAGAACATGGATTGGATCTGTTGACGGTCATTCCTCCTATGGTTGTCGGTCCCTTCATTTGTCCAAAGATGCAGAATACAGTGCGCTTAGCACTGGCTCCGATCCTAGGTATAAGTTGAAGCTGTCTTTCTTACTTTCTATTGGTTAAATTATAATACTTAAAAAATGTTGTTTTTCTATGTATAATTATTGATTCAACAGAGAGACATATTTACTAAAACAAATACTATGAACCTTTTGGGTCTGTTCAGGGGGTACGGATGACGATAGTCTTCTTCTCAATGCGGCGATGGTGCATACTGATGATTTGTCAAGGGCATTTATCTTCCTGCTAGAGCATCCTGATGCAAAAGGGAGATATAATTGTTCCTCTGACACAGTAACTATTGGAAAGATAGTTGAACTCCTTTCAGCTAATTATCCAGAATACCCTGTTATGCAGTGAGTTTTTTTTTTTTTTTTTCACTTGGCATTTTCTTAATTAATTTAGACTGATGTTATCTTAATCTTGGGATTAAAAGAAAATTTTGACAACACTTATAATTCATGGCAGTTCACTAGCAGAATTTGAAGGTACTAGAATGCCTGGTTTGTCATCAAAGAAACTCCTGGATTTGGGTTTCAAATTTAACTGTGGGGTTAAGGATATGTATGATGGAGCTATTAAGTGCTGCAAGGAAAAAGGGTTTCTCTGGTAAACATAATTATCGCTCTCTAGCTTGGTTTGAGATCATGGAACGAAATCTATAAGAACATATTTTTCAATTTGGTACATTGCAGAGACCAAGGGCTTGATGACTATATGTATGATTCAGTCAGCTGAGGTATATGAAGATGCAGTGCTTCCTTTGAAGATTTTAGGATTCTAAAGAAGGCAGCAACTCTTTATTTTTGGTCTAATAACAGGAATATTAATGTATTTTCTGCTGGATTTTCATGTTTTGATGCTTGTGTTTTGCTGAAGTATATATGGACTTCATTATTGTAGTTTGGTTGAAGCCAAGTTTCTTTCTCAACGTTCAGCAATAAATAATTAAGAAAAATAAATTCGACGTCCAAGCCAATATATAACATTAAAAAAAGAAAAAAAGAATGCATACCTCCAAAGGTGAAGTTTAAACTATTTGGACTACGTTATGTACCCAACGTTTTGAACCAAATGCCTCAGACATAAATATTGACCGTTGGATTCTATGCCAGTTTGTACGAGTAAAATATGAACGGATGACAATCAAACGAATGAAAAGTAAAAAGTCCAAGCAGTAGTATATAATTGGGAAAAAATAAGTCATATAACCTACCATTTGCGCTTAAGAATCTTAAAGGCATAATTATAATTATGAGAAATTATTGATGGTAGACTTTTAGATTTTACAAATAAGATTAAGAAAATAATGTGCATTTTTTAAATTATATTAAAACATAAAAAATTAATTAAAAATAAAAATAAAATATGTGTTAATTTTTTAATATTATTTATAAATTAAAAAATTTACATTACCAATATATTAAATATTAACTCTTATCATTACACACCATAGAAAAAATTGTAATTTCTCATGGAGCAATCTTTAAAAACTTTTATATTAAGATTAGTATTTGATTTGCAGGCATTGAAAATATAGAGAATTTTAATTTATTATATTTAAATACTATTTTTTATTCTGAAATTGCAATTAAGTATCATCAGTTTGCATAAATTTTACAATCTCCTCCCTTCCGTTTTTCTCGTTTTCTTAACCTGCAATGAATGGGTGAATTTTCGCAAACTAAAATAAATGGGCAAACCAAAAAAATTTCCCAAACTTTAGGGTTCGATAAGTAAAAAAACAAAAACTACAAACGGGGCAAATTGATTACCGTTGGGAGCCTACTTGTAGCTCAAGCTACCTTCAAGATTAGAGCATGACCGTCGTTTTAACGCATCGTTCCTATTTTATAGAGCGAAATCCGGAATTTGTTTGAACATCAAAACCTTATGGCCATTCTCACACTGCGCCATTTTTCTCTCATCTTACACAAACGCATGCACTTCTTCTCTTTCTATTTTCTTTCAAAATTCTTTTTTCTCAGATAAAAGAGTTTTCTTAATTATTATTTTCTAGATCTGGAAAATCGTCTTTTTTTGTTCGCAAAATCGACAAAATTATAATTTGCGATGTCGTTGTCGGATTCTGAGTCATCTTCTCATGGCAGTGAAAAAGAATACAAGGTCTTTCGTCAGTTCAGCCGCGATCGTATGTCTTCTGTGTTTAACTATTGTTCTTTTTGTTTCCTAAATTCTCTGTTTGTTCCACTTGATTTTCAAGTTCTTGAAACCTCAAGTTAGAATTACATCTTTCTGTCTCTGTCTCCGTGCGCCCTCATAAAGCGTGATCCCCCTACGATTTACGTGTCTGCATTTGGAGGATCTGTTGAGTGCAGTTTGGCTTATGATTTGATAACTAAGTTTCTTTGCAGGGCTATTGTATGAAATGCTTGGATGTTCGACATCTGGAGGTTCAAAATCGGCTTGGAAGGTTCGATTCTTTAAAATTCGTACATTAAATTTTTTTTTCCTTCAATTTTGAAGCCTTAATTCTTTCTCAGCAATTAAAAAGCTAGATGGTAGATACTGATCTAAAGTTTTTAGTCTGTTCGAGTATGCATAGCTCACAAAAGAATGACACTAATTGGCTCCACAAGGGGTTGTTTAAGTCAGCTTTGATGGATTTGCGGCAGGTACTCATAATGGATAAGGTGACCGTCAAAGTCATGTCTCATTCGTGTAAAATGGCAGATATCACGGATCAAGGAGTTTCCTGTACGCTTATATAAATATTTGGGACAACATGAAGCAATATTTTGCATGTACATTGGGACTTACTAGAGATTTTTTTATATTGCAGTGGTGGAAGACCTTTTCAGGAGAAGGCAGCCATTACCCTCCATGGATGCTATATATTTCATCCAGCCATCAAAAGAAAAGTACATTGGCTTTTCTATTAAATTTCATTAAACTTTAACAAACATATTCCTTCATTGCTTTTTGACCTCTGCTTGTCTCTATAAAAATGCTATACCAATGTTTCAAAACTCTGAGCCCATTTTAATCCTATCTTTTGCTAGCATGCAGTGTTGTCATGTTCATATCTGATATGTCTGGAAGGGAGCCTTTATACAAAAAGTATGTGAATGATTTTCCAGAAGCTTTGCTTTATATGATTAGTAATTTAGATCTTTTAGCTTGGAATTGTCTGATAATGTTCTCTGGTCTCCACCACCTTGTACCCCGTAAATTTTTTTCCAGGGCATTTGTATTTTTTAGTTCACCTGTTCCGAAGGAATTTGTTAATCACATCAAAAGCGACACAAGTGTGTTGCCTCGCATAGGTGCATTAAGAGAGGTCCAAATTTCTTTTAATATTAGTTCTTGCAACATTTACTTGTTCTTGGTGTTTTACTTAGATTTTTCCTTTTTGATGTATCATCTAATTTCTTGTTTGGTAATATGCAGATGAATTTGGAGTACTTTCCTATAGATAGTCAGGTAAGACAACATATTTATTCCTTCATTTTATGTTTCTATGCCTTTTTATCTTTTATAGCGGAATGTTAATAATCTATCTAGTTTTGGAATCAATTGTCTTTGCATTATCATGGTATTTAAAATCTTTATCTTTTATAAATGACACAGATGTCCCCTTCAATGCTAATTTCTTTATGGCTTATGTGCCATAAAAAATTACCCTTAAAGTTAGACATTACATGAACCAAATGATTGATTATTAAAGGTGTGTGCTAGGACTGGAATCATTTATGTTTTGTGCCCAAAAAGGGACAATGGTCTGGGAGGGATGTGATCTTATAAATTGTGCCACTGACCTCACTTGTTTGGATTAGGGCCTGAGAGTTAGGTAATGGTCGGCTAATTATTGGAAAGTGTATTTAACATATGTTACCCACCAAGACCTTTTTGATGCAGGGTTTTATCACAGATCATGAAACAGCCTTGGAGGACCTCTTTAGTGAGGAAGCTGAGAAGTCTCGAAGATTTGAAGTTTGTTTGAACACAATGGCAACTCGAATTGCCACAGTTTTTGCCTCGTTGAAGGTATGAATTGTATAAGAAATCGGTAAGCTATGATACTGAAAAGTGAAAATATGGTTTGACTCAGTACGAAAGTATAACCTACACATGCTGTCATGTGCTGTAGGCTTAACAGTTTATTCTTTATATGCCTTGTAGGGTTAACAATTTATGGTGATTTTGCTTGTGAAAGCAATGCCTTCCTAATCAAATAGCATATACTATTAAATGATAACTTGTTTTGGATTTCTCAGGAGTTTCCAATTGTGCGATATCGTGCTGTCAAGTCACAAGATACATCTACAGCAACAACCCGCGATTTAATTCCTTCAAAACTTGCTGAAGCTGTTTGGAACTGTCTTTTGAAGTACAAATCTATTCCTAACTTTCCTCAGACTGAAACGTGTGAGCTGTTTATCTTGGATAGATCTGTTGATCAGGTTAGGCATAATTTCTTGTTGCGTGACTTTTATTTTTGAGTCATGTGAGGTTGATTTTCTTGAATGCACTTTGAATTTTTAGATTGCTCCTGTGATACATGAATGGACATATGATGCCATGTGCCATGATTTACTTGATATGGAAGGAAACAAATATATGCTAGAGGCAAGTCTTCTTGTTAAATTGCTTCCAAGATTTTTCATCTTTCGTTTTTTTTTTTTTTTTTTCAAAATTTGGTTTTATTCTCCTATAAGAGTAACTTGTTTTTTCCTAGTTTCCTAGCAAATCAGGTGGCCCACCAGAGAAAAAGGAGGTCCTTCTTGAAGATCATGATCCAGTTTGGCTAGAGCTTCGTCATGCACACATAGCAGATGTACGTCTCATGCACTTATATTCTCTTTTATCTGGAAAGAATAAAACTATAATGCACTTTTCCACAATTGACATGTTAGGCAAGTGAGCGCTTGCATGATAAGATGACCACCTTTAAATCAAGGAACAAAGCTGCACAGGTTCAAAGCTCAAGGTTAGTGGCTTCACTGCTGAACTTGGTAAAAGATAATAAATTATCTGTCTGACGTAGTTATAGCATATTACTTGATGTATGATGATTTTTCAGTCTTAATCTTAAGCTTAGAAATTGGTAGGAAGTTTGTTTGTTATCAGAGAGTTACATCACTCTTAAATTTTATATAGGAGTCACAAGTAGTAGGCCCTGACACAAAGTACTTCTGCAGAATATAATGCAGTTTATTCTACAACTAGATAAGTAGACATATTCTTGGATTTTTTTTGGGTGGAAGGGTTTATCCAACTGGAAAATTTTAGATGCTTCCTTTAAAGGCTACTTACTTACATGAATGATTGAAAGTGAAAAATGTTTTTACTTTACATTGCATCTTATATCTCTCTAAATTGTTTATTCATGCAACCATTCCATAGACCCTTCCTCTTGAAGTTTGGTTCATTGCAGAGATGGTGGGGAATTATCTACGCGAGACATGCAGAAAATTGTGCAAGCTTTACCCCAATATAATGAAATAGTTGAAAAGCTCTCTCTGCATGTGGAGGTTTGGTTCTTGTTGAATGCCTGACTTTTTTAATTGTCACTTTCTGTTGAATTAAGCTCTCTCTCCTTTTTAATTGCCACTTTCTTGTTGAATGCAATAGTATATATTTGCTTCAGGGATGTATGTGTTCATTGAGAAATTTATAATGTTAACGAAGGAAATAAATATTGACTGAGTTTTAGCCACTACTCTTACAGGATCTGAGCACTACTTTCTTCATGTTTCAGGCTCTTGCTACCTTCACCTAATTGCTTAAATTTATAGGTTGAGTGATTCCTCAACAACATGTATGGTTTGATATCAAGAAAGACTTTAGCCTGATATACATTCTCAAGAATTTGACTTAGCAATTGTAGGAATTAAATACAATTTTAAGTTGCTTGCAGTTCTTGAAATGCAAAGTGGAGCTTTCTTTTTTGTCCTAATACAAGCATTGTTTGCAAGTTTGTGAATGCATGCAAGGAGAAGGTTAAAGTGCACATACAAATATGATGTTTCTGTTGATTATGTTGACTATTATTTCATTACAGATAGCTGGAACAATCAACAAACTTATCAGGGAAATGGGTCTTCGTGAGCTCGGACAACTAGAACAGGATCTTGTTTTTGGAGATGCTGGAGCAAAGGATGTCATCAACTTTCTGAGGACAAAGCAGGTAATGCCACGGATTAGTGATCAGATAACATTTTATATTGTACAATTGATCATTACTTTTTCTTTTTAAAATCTCATTACATTCAATATTTTAATCCACAGGATGCATCTTCCGAAAATAAGTTGCGTTTGCTGATGATTTATGCATCTGTCTATCCTGATAGATTTGAGGGCGATAAAGCTTCAAAGCTAATGCAGGTAACTACTGCATTCCTATTAGCTGGTTATATTATGAAGCAACTGATAGGCTTGTTCTTCTGATTATTTCTTGGGTAATAATACTTTGGGAATATTTTATTTAATTTTACTGTTTGCTCAATGCATCCAAAACTTAAGTAAGCCATAGCATAGTTCATTAGGATCAGGGTGGATAGACAAACTTTTTATGTTCCCTTTTTCAATTGCTTTGATCATGGTAGTTTTAGCATAAGCTAGCTTGCTTGGATACAAGCTTTTGATGAAACGTGGCGGATTGGATGCAACCTAGTTGTTCTACCGGACTTGTTTGTGATATGCACTATGATTAGAAGATTTTCATTAGTTTAGTTCCCCGTGTTTCGTAACAGACTGATAAATTCCTTATGTAGCTTTGTGCAGACAACTTGATGTTCAGTTTGGTTGATTCATAATTCAACCTAGTTGGTCTTCGGTTCTTCTTAGTCTGTTTCTCATTAGCACTATAGTTAAATGATTTTCAAGTTTTAATTCCATCTTTCCATAACAGACTTGATAGATTCTATATGTAGCTTTTTGGACAATTTGATATGTTCAGTTTGCTTACCAAAACAAATTAATGATTTTAATAAAGCTAGTCAAGTGAATTGTTCTTTGTTTTTTCTTTTTTTTTTTTGCCTATTTATTCATCAGTTGGCTAGATTATCGCCAGAGGATATGAAAGTTGTGAACAATATGCAATTACTTGGAGGATCATCAAAAATTAAAAAGGAAACCACTGGCTTCTCGCTCAAGTTTGATGGCCAAAAGGTAAGCCAAGTAGGTTTGAGATAACGACTGAGGTCAGAGTAGGATCCTGCATGCATCCCATGAGCCAATGAATATTCTTTTGATGCCAGAAAAAACAAGCAGAAAGAAAAGACCGAACTGGAGAGGAAGAAACTTGGCAACTATTTCGATTTTATCCCATGATAGAGGTATGATCTATCTTTTTATCAGTTTTTCCCAACATATGTTTTTCATTTCTATGTCTTTCTGCATATTTTTTCTAGGTAAACCTTCGTGATTAATTTGTCCTCTCATTTCCAGCAACCAATCTCCCATTCTGCTGTTGACTTCGTAGAATATAATGTCTGATTAAAATACCTTCATTCCTCTAGTTGCATGCTTAGTTATGCATATTATACAAGCTTATAGGTGTAT
The DNA here is from genome assembly GCF_047325235.1 of Durio zibethinus. Taxonomy (NCBI): domain Eukaryota; kingdom Viridiplantae; phylum Streptophyta; class Magnoliopsida; order Malvales; family Malvaceae; genus Durio; species Durio zibethinus. The sequence goes on from NC_143184.1 coordinate 1,374,519, forward strand.
CTCTCAGATTTTTTATAAAATCAAATTTCTTACATGGAAATAACACCTTGTTATAGTTACCACTTCTAAACAGAATACGAACACATGAACGGATAGCATGTACAACGGAAAGATGTTTCCGTATTGCTTTATGCATATAATTATAATGAAATGTTATCAGCTGACTTGTTTAACATGACAGGAGCTTATAAATGCTTAGTTATGCATATTATACAAGCTTGTAGGTGTATCTCTCAGATTTTTTTATAAAATCAAATTTCTTACATGGAAATACACCTTGTTATAGGTACCCCTTCTAAACAGAACACGAACACATGAACGGATAGCATGTACAACGGAAAGATGTTTCCGTATTGCTTTATGCATATAATTATAATGAAATGTTATCAGCTGACTTGTTTAACATGACAGGAGCTTATTGAAAATCTTAGCAAAGGGGAGCTGTCAAAGAATGACTATGCATGTATAAATGAACCAAAGCCAACTGTTCAGGACAAATCCCAAAGTGGCTTGATGCGGGCAATACCTACTCCAGCTGCACCTACAGAAAAAAGGCCCGCTTATTCAAAGAGATCAAGACGAACAGCAATGTGGGCACGGCCTCACTCTTCTGATGATGGATATTCCAGGTAACCTTACAGTTCAAATCTCATCTTTTATACCGTGGTCCTGCCTGAAGTCTGCATAATAGTTGTGTTTACTTGGCTAGAATACATAATCCTCTGCGATTATCTAGTTCTCTTTGGTGCCTTTTGCAGTGATTCAGTACTGAAGAATGCAGCTGCTGATTTCAAGAGGATGGGACAGCGACTTTTTGTGTTTATCATTGGCGGGGCAACTCGATCTGAGGTAACTAAAATCGCTGCTGGATTTGTCTTGTTGGCTTTGTGCTAAGATTTTAATCTCACCTGGTTTATATTGAATGCCCTTTTGTGATTGAGGATTGTTTACCTGTTGGTTTCTGTTGCTACTCGCAGCTAAGAGTATGTCACAAGCTCACAGCAAAATTGAAGAGGGAAGTTGTCCTAGGTTCTTCTAGTTTCGATGATCCTCCACAATATATTACGGTAAAATAATTTAGCTCATACCATTTTTCTAACGATTAGATATTTTATAATGAATTTCGTGTTGACTAGAATAATTTTACTCTTTAGCACTTAAATGGAAAAACTCAGTACGAAACCTGTCACAAGAGGGTAATTCCATCATTTGTGATGTGGCAAGTATCTAAGAACATGCATACATACACCTCATCTGAGTTATCTCTTTTACTTCCTACACATTCTCATCTCCCCATTCTGTTCCTTGGGAGCATTTGTATGAGCCGTAAACGGAATTAAAGTGTTTACATCAAAAGATATTAAGGAAAAAAAAAGGGAACTATAAAAGGGTGCAGATTGCAGAATTGACGAGAAGTAAAAGTTGCTTTTAATGATTTTTTCTTAATGTTGCAGAAACTGAAGCTGCTGTCAGAAAAGGATCTCTCCAAGGGTGCCCCACAACCCAACTTTTGGTGAGATTGAATTCTGGCTCGTATGCTTTTGGCCATCGCCGGCTAGCTGAGTACCTCATTTTGGAGTTGATTAAACTCTGCCATTTTCGAGGAAGTAAGATTATACATTGAATGATGAGCAATTGAGCAATTGAGCAATTGAGTTGATTAAAAAGTGCATCGAAACGATTGAAAAGAAGGCCCATATCACGTCTCTACAGTCATGACCTCCTCTTGAAAATACTGTTTGATTCTCAGAGAGGCGACTCGTGTACTGTCTCCTTTTCAACTTGGAGTGGAGTCTTGTTGTTTGTTGTTCATCATGTTAAAGGAAATTTTATCACAAAATTTTGAGGGGACATTTGGATGCCCCAGGGGATTCGAATACCCTTTATGTATCAATTCATTATTTTCCTGAAGCATTTAAAATTTAAATGTTTAATTCAAGCATTGTGGAATTTATATGGAACGCCTCTATTTTCCATACTGTGATATTGACCTGTCTAGCTGGTAAACAATCCAACTGGGATAGATGATTCATGATTCATGGCCAATTGCACTGTAAGATTAAAGCGATAACCATCCGTTCTCAGTCCAAGTATTCGCTGGCAAATTATTTGCAGGCACAATGTGGCTGGGCCACACGCATTAACTTTGCGTTAAACAGTTGAACCCCCCTCCTATGTTGAAATGAAGTTCGGCTTGCTATAGTGCTGAATGCACGATTCTTGAAGGTATGGGGCTTTTCTTTATTAGAGGCACTGGGCTTTTCTGGTGACTGGGATTCTTTCTTCTTTTTTTTTTTTGTCTTTTGTTATTTGTTTTTAGTAAGGGATGGGCTTCTTTACAAGTGATCCCCCATTCTAAATAACTTATTCCCACGCCGAAGCAAGTAGTACTAAGTTTGACACCTCCCCCGCCATTTCCACTTCCTGAAGCTTCGATTCCTCCCACTGTGATCGCTATCTTTGCTATCCAAAAGAAAAAAAAAAAGAATAAGGCTGTTTTTTCTTCCTTCGCTAATGGATCCGATTCTTTCTTTAGCGGCGCTTTCAGTTGTTCTTGGGGCTGTGATCGCTTTCGTTTTCTTCAAAAGCTACCTTCTCAAACAAAGATCCGAAGTCCAGACCATTGCGAAACCCGAGCTTCATTCATATCCCAAAAAGCCATCGAAGCCTCCTCAGCCTATTTCCAAAAAGTCTCACTCTCGTGCCTCTGACAAGGTAATCCCCCTTCTTATTTCTCTTCTGTTGATTGGCGAAACAAAATTAGAAAGGGATCCAATTCAAAACTTGAAGTTTCATTTATTAACTTTACTTCCCTGATTTTTATATAAATATAAACGAGAAAAAAAAAAACTGAATTATCCAAAAGCGTTTGGCGTCTCAATCACTTTAGTTCCAGAGTTAGTTTTGCTTTTAGTAATTTATAATTTCTTCGGAATTTGGGATTTTTTTTAGTTATAATTTAATAATGCAAGGGTTTAGTCTGCTGATTTTAGCAGTTATTTTATAAAAAATATATATAAATTGACGAAAAAATGCTTTTACTTTCTTATTATGTAATATAGGATCAAAACAAGCGTCATCATCCATTGGATTTGAATACTCTTAAAGGTCATGCGGATTCGGTCACAGGGCTGTGTTTCTCCTCTGATGGTCGTAATCTGGCAACAGGTAATTGAGTCTTATTTTCTCCTCTAATGATTCTTTTTTTTTTTAATACTAATAATTTATTTATTTATATTAATGGGATGTTTCATTCTTAAATTGGTTTCTCATGTTTCTGCACAGCTTGCGCTGATGGAGTGGTGAGGGTGTATAAGCTGGAGGATGCTTCAAGTAAAAGTTTCAAGTACGAATTGGAAGTACTTTTGCTATAGTGATGACCTTAGGAAAGATCTTGTGTGAATTTTTTTTTTTTTTTTTTTTGCTTGCATCTTAATCACATTTTGCGTGACTATTGTGCAGGTTTTTAAGAATTAGTCTGCCTGCTGGAGGTCATCCAATAGCTGTTGCATTTTCTGATGATGCTTCTTCCGTCGTTGTGGCTTCTCAGAGTCTGACTGGTTGTTCCTTGTATATGTATGGAGAAGAAAAACCAAAAACTGCCAATGAATCCAAGCAGCAGACAAAGCTTCCTCTTCCACAAATTAAGTGGGAACACCACAAAATCCATGAGAAACAAGCAATCCTGACTTTAACTGGATCTACTGCAAGTTATGGAACTGCAGATGGGAGTACCATTATTGCCTCTTGTTCAGAAGGTATGTGGTGACACTCTCCATATTAGATAATATATGTATTATATATATTACAAAAAATGTTGCAACTGTTAATTTGGATATAATATAATTAACTCTTTGTTACTTCACAGGCACTGATATCATACTTTGGCATGGAAGAACTGGGAAAATTGTAGGGCATGTTGACACTAATCAGTTAAAAAATACCATGGCTACTATATCACCAAATGGCCGTTTTCTTGCTGCTGCAGCCTTTACAGCGGATGTAAAGGTGGAGATCTCTAAATTCGCTTTTATTTGTAACATAGTATCAAGACTATGATCGAAATGTGTAAATTCTAAAGTTTACATCTGAATACTTTAAGTTGTTTATCACCAACTTTTTGCCGAACTCTTGGATTAAGATTGTGTCATATCGAACATTATGAGATTCACATAATCACACAGTGCATTATAGAATTCAGTTGCACATTTATGTGTTGGCAGATATTGGATATTAATCACTACTTGGTGGAAATGACCATACTAGTTTCTTTCAATTTACACTACACAGATAGTCAGGGCATGAATGTGCTGCATATAGAACTGAATTGAGATTTCCCCCTTCTATATATATATATATATATTTTTTTTTTTTTTTCTTTTTCTGGAATATTTGGTTCATGATTGTCATTTATATGCAAACTGAAATTTAACATGTTACTAGGTGCAGTAAAGCATTAATTCATTCTGCATGTTATCTTACAAGTTCATTAGCGTGCTAAGTTTTAATATTTGCTTTGTCAGGTGTGGGAGATTGTATATTCCAAGGATGGTTCAGTCAAGGAGGTTTCAAAGGTTATGCAGCTTAAAGGGCACAAGGCATGTGATTTCACCCATAGTCCTAAAGCTTATTTGCTATATTTCATTGTGTTCATATTGTTCAATTACATCAATTATATCATGTTACAAATTGTGATTTTCACTGTTAGAGGTTTTCAGAAAATTTATGACAATTTATATTGGAGAATGAGTGCCAAATGGTTTGACTTTACAGTCTTCTGTTTATGGTACTTAATATTGATGAAAACTCCTGCTCTTGTTTGAATTATTTTATCCAAATAGAGAATGATTTTTAACTTGTTCGGACTGTTATTGATTAATGCATCTCTTGTCTGTTTCCTTTTTGTGTCATATTCGTAATTAATAGCTTTATGACTTGCCTTGAAATTGCTGTTTGTTTCTAACCTCTCCATTTTTGTTTCTTTTTCTTAAATGTCCAGAGTGCAGTGACTTGGTTATGCTTTTCTCCGAACTCAGAGCAAATTATTACAGCATCCAAGGATGGTTCAATAAGAATTTGGAACATCAATGGTCTGTGTGCACCCCTTTGTCTTTCTCCCTCCTCTTACACACTCATGCTCATACTCTTCCAATGAAAAAAAATAAATTTACGAAGGTTGTTTTCTTTTGCACCTCTGACCTCTTTCCCTTCCAAGCCTAACACTACAAAGAGGAAAAGAGGCAGGGGTGGGAGGTGGAAGAAATACTCCATAAATTTGAAACACATGACTGATGTAAAAACTCTAAATGATGAGCTAATTAACAAATTTTTATGCCTAAGGTGAGCTACTTGGGTAGCTATATCTGTTTCTTGTATTGGAAGTTAGTATTTTGTGCCTGCTGACTGTTGTAAGTGCTTTTTTGAAGTTCGTTACCATCTTGATGAGGATCCAAAAACTCTGAAGGTGTTTCCGATACCACTTCATGATTCAAGTGGTTCTTCTTTGCACTATGATCGTCTCAGTTTATCCCCTGATGGAAAGATACTGGCAACAACTCATGGTTCAACATTGCAGTGGCTATGCATGGAAACAGGAAAGGTTTTGGATACAGCTGAGAATGCCCATGATGGTACATCCCAAGCACTAAATTAATAGATTGTTTTATTGTTTTTGGCCTATATACATGCCATTTTCTTACATACAAATACATAGAAATGATGTCATGCCCAAGTACTTAGGTTATTGGCTTCAAATTATTAAGCACCGATGATTAATGATTTTCTTACTCCTGATGCTCTATGGTGACTTTCACTTTTCTTTTTTCACAACTATTTTGTATGATTGATTGATAATAATATCGAAATGCTATTTGTAATTTTGGCATTGACCTCAGTTTTATGCTGCAGGTGATATTACGTGGATTTCATGGTCACCTAAGACTCTACCACTAGGTAAAACTTATTTTCCGCTTGTGGAAGTTATCTCCAGTCACTTGTATTTCTTACAATCACATTGTTTTATAGGAAATGAACAAGTGGTGGTTCTGGCTACGGCAAGTGTTGACAAGAAAGTGAAATTGTGGGTAGCACCATCAGTAAATTCTTCATGAGCAAATCTTTACCTTCACCGTCAAGGATTTCATGGAGCCCAGACATAATTGTGAATGCTCTTTAGATCTGCTCAACAGTCCTAACTTCAATAGTTAAGGTTAAAACAACTTGATGAGAGAACATGGGCAGCTCTTCTTCTGGAAAGGTACAATGCTTGTAGGCATGGTCATTTGAGCAGATAAGAGGAATCTTACATATATTGCTTTAAGGGTGTATTTGGGATTGATTTTTTTTTTTTTCTAAAAACAATTTTCAACAAACTATATGAGAATTCAGTCTTGGAATGACAGCGGCTGTTCTGACTTAAAAAAGTGTTCCGCAGAGATGTCCTTTGTATTTCCGTTATTATGTTCGCTGCAAACAGAGTAAGAACGAGATAAACATGCCATTCCAAAGTGCAAACCAATCTGTACTTGCGGATTATCTTCCCGAGGGCTTGCTTGTGATGGCAAAATCCTTGCTTAGTTTTAGTTAAGTGAAAAATTAATGCATTATTATAAAAAAAAGCTAAACAGAATCAAAAGTACATGTTAATTTAATTTTATAATAATATTTATGATATCATACAACCCCATTAGTTCCGTATGTGAAAAGTGAAGCAAAATTGCTATGACATTGACCTCCATCTGTCCAGCATAGTGGTGATAGTCATGGTACTCCGCACCTACATAAAATGGTATGTCTTTGGTCGTCTTAATCCATGCAAATTCATAGCTGCTTTTATGCACATTAATTAATTATTGCTCAATGCCAACAAATAAAAAAGGAATTTAAGCTCATATGCGTTTACCCATTGCGTGCCTGAATGGCCTCCACAAGGAGAAAAATGGTCAAAGCCAGAGTGTGATCATGTGGCAAGGAACCATAGCTGGGCCAAGAGATGCTGGAATTTTTAGCCCAGTGGGTGTAAAGTGCTGCAAATCCAAATAAGGCATTCTATTCATGGTGCACAGAGGATTTTTTGTAGGCCCATTTTCTATGGAGCAGCAGCTGATGAAGCCAGTGGCTGGAGTAATCCTCAATAAGAAGGTAAACCAACTATTGGCCTAAAATCTCCTGCTTAGGCCTGTAGCTTAATAGCAGGGAAGCAAAGCAATTGAAGAGGACCCAATACAAAAATCAACATCTTCATAGCATGTTTATAACATTTAAACATATCGGAGAATGATGTTTTGATATTTGGTTGAATCTTGAACTTGGCCATTTTCTTTGACTGGTTCAGCTCCATGAACGTACAGGGGAGAGGAACCAAGGTGGAGACCAAGATTTCGAAAAGACAATTATGACTGTAAAGAAGGTCAGACTTCTCAGCTGAATAATTGTACCATAGTTTCCCTTCCAAGGTAAGATTTCTTCCTGCACCCGACGTTGCTTCTTCAAGGGAATGGTATTGCAGCATTTTTTTTTTCTTTCTGACTATTTTTAACTACTCTACCATTACAAATACATCTACATATATGTAGATTCTAGCAAGAAATGTCATATATAGTGAGAGGAAGAGAGACAAGGATTGAAGGAGGGGAATGGACTGCTTTCAAGTTATATCATTGGGAAATAATACTTTATAGTAGTTTATTATACTTCCATGTGCAAAGAAAGACCAGCATGATGTAAAACAGAAGAAATAAGCTAATCCTCTACATTTTACTTATTCTATAATTGAAGTTCGAAACAAACAAACAAAGATGCTTTTTCTTTTGTTCTATAATTGAAGATCGAAACCAATGGCACTTCCATTTTGTTCGCCACCAATTCTTCAAATGTGTTTCAACTGCATGGACATTAAATTAGAAAAAAAAAAAGTAATATTAATGTGCCAAGTTGATTTTTTTTTTAACATTAAGAAATTCTTAAATTTCGTCTAATATATTCTTTTTTCTTTTTTTAAATCCATTTAGATAAGTTTATTTATATTTGACCTAACGAATTTATGAAAAACTATTTTTTCATAATCTCCCAATAAATTTAAATTCTAAACAATCAAAAGAGGAGCAAACTCTCTTATCAATTAAGACAATATCCGAGAGAAGTTATGTTAATTTACCAGCAATATGTATTAATTAATTAGTCAAACCCCTTGTTATTCATCAACTTAGACTTTCAATTAAACTAAGTTTGGTTGCAAGGGCGAAAAATGCATATCGTGTTAAGGAATACCTTGTTAAGGGCTTGCTCGTGGTGACGGTAACCCTGCTTAATTAAGATAAGGAACTTATTAGTAAAAAGAACTCATCAAATTAAGCATTTCCGCAAGCTTTCAATGTGCTAATTGTAGACCTAAAATTAATTAGATGCTAATTAATTGTATACTAACCCTGTTAGTTCCGTAAATAAAATCACAGTCGGTAAAAACCGAAGCAAAATTGCTGTGACTTTGTCCCCCAACGTAGTGGTGATAATCATGGTACGCAGCGCCTACATAAAATGGTATAAATTTGGTTGGACTCCATGGAAACTCATACCTGCAATTGCCCAAATATTTTTTTTATACAGTATATTACTGTCTGGGGATAACTAAGAAAAATAATCGTATATTTAAATTTTAAATTTATTAATTATGATGATTATATGAACTGATTGAATTAAATTTTAAATTAATTTACTCGCTGTGAGTGTAAATAATCTCGAGATTGCATAAAATGATCCAGAGGCAAAGAGTGATGATATGACATGGAATTATCAGTGGACCAAGAAATGTTGGAATGCCCAGAATCAGAATTTCTGCCCAATGGGCGTAAGGAGCTGCAAATCCAATCGGAGCACTGTATTCATGGTGCTTATAATGAATTTTTTCGTAACCCCATTTGCTGTGGAGCAGCCGGTGAAGCCAGTAATTGGTGTAGTCCTCAATAATAAAGTAAACGACCAATTGACTCGAAATCTCCCACACTGATGGCAATGGCAAACTTGTGTGGATTCCAAACCCCTGCGATTCCACACCCAAATTCAAACACATAAAAAGATATAAAGGAACAATGAAATACCACAAAAAGCTTATTTGAATGAGTAGCTGTTTTTAATTTACCATATATATTATATACCTTAACGATAGGGAATGAAACGATTTGAAAAGGACCCACAACAACAATAAACTTCTTCATAACATCTGTGTAACATTTAAACATGTTGGAGAATGATATTTTGATCTTGGTTTGAACCTTGAACTTGGCCATGAACTCTGACTGACTGAGCTCGATGAACGCATAGGGGAGAGGGGCTAAGGAGAACACCAAGCACGAGAATAATATATTATGACTGTAAAGAAGGAAGTCTGATTTGCGAGCCGAATAATTGTACCAAAGTTTCTCAGCCAATGTTAGATTTCTTCCCAGAGCCAACGCTGCTTCTTCGAGGGTTTGATATGGTAGCATTTTTCGCTTTTGGCTTCTTAATTTCTAATGATCAATACGTCTGGTATAGTATTCACGCAGATTTTAGAGTATGGACAGGAAAATTTGCATATATAGCGTGAGAAACAATGGAAGTAGGCTCAAAAAGTCAATTATTGATTAGAGATTTAGAAAGGTTAATTAATTCTCCTTCATTTCATGTGATCGAAAACTTTGAAATTAAGTTTTACTCTATTCATTAATTAGGATAGATTTTGGGAATTAAGGAAATGAGGCAATCAAAAACACAAATAACAGGATAATTCATAATTTAAAAATACAGTTTCTAATTCTATTATTTAAATTACTAAAGAACAAATGTATCGTACTACAACTATGGAAACAAGTTGATGAGATATTGCTTGAATCATGGTCATTTAGGGGGGTTTTGGATGCTTTGAAAATAAAGTTTTTAATGTTCTATAACAATGACTTTCAAGTTTTAATGTTTTATAGCAGTTACTTTAAGAAATAAGTATAGTTTACGGAACAGAAGGCATTTTCCATACTCTACTAGAGTGCTACCCAGCCTAGTCTCGCGGCCTAAAACTTTCACAATGGGACGGACCTTCCTTGTCGGAATGAAACACGGATTTTGATTGAAAAAAAAAAGGTTACCATTTAGAAATTATGATTCTATTTGATTGAGATCAAAGTTTTCATAGAATTTTAAGAGTACTAGATTTCTCTTGCCAATGCTAATTAAAGAAATATGCTTTCAAGATACTAATTGTATAAACTGATATGGTAGAATTTTATAAGTATTTGTCAATCATCATATATGTAAGTTAATATAATTAACGAAATTAGAATTTGGATTGACACAATTTATTATTTAAAAATTTAAGATACAATATTTTATTATTTTAAATACCAATTTATATGTTTTTCCTAAATTCATATGCTAAATATTTAATTAACTATTCAGTGTAACTAATTATGCCATAGAACTTACGGCACAATAACTTCTTAGCACTAATATAATAGAGCATAAAATTGGCACTTAGATGTGATAAATCAAAACCTAAGAAAAATTTAAGATGGGGATAAAAGAGAAAGACTACTTTACCATGTCAATCTTAAACCTGTCTATGGCCACTGCCACACATACATCAGCCTGTAAGTGACAAATTCCATATTGTTGATAATGGAATAAAAAGAAGGGGAAGAATAACAGTAAAAAAAAAGCATCAAAACTAAAGCCAAATGGTCATGAACTCACAGAGTACAAGTGAAAAGATTACAACGTTGGATAAAAGAAATATGTGAGGGAGAAATTAAAAGAACTGTTGGAATAACTTCCAAGAACCAAGAAGAAACAACTTATAGTAATAAAAAATCAGCATTTGTAGCATGTAAAAATGTTGGGTCTGAAGCAATAAATACAAGAACGTAGAGGCAATATATTACAATAAATTCACAGTAATATATAATAATAAATAATATAGAAAAAAATATTGCATACCAAGATTTATGTGAAAAATCTTTCAGTATAAAGGAAAAAAATTACGGACCACCGAAAAAATCTTTACTATCAAGTAATGGATATACAAAGTTCTTCTCTAATTAAAACTAAAGTTAATCAACAAGTAGATGACGATTAGAGAAATCTCACTAAATGGGTGATTTAATAAATACACCTTAGATTTTTTCCTACAGAGCTCCAAACCCAATCTTCATCATTTAGAATGTAGAACTCTAAATCATAAACCTGCTGATAAAATTTCAGCTTAATTGGACCACGGATCGACTTTCATTCAACCAACTCTCCCTTTTTTCTTTTCTTTCTATTTTTCCTGGCTTTTCTTTTTTCTCTTAATTTCTGCGCCACCACCTTCTGTTTCTTTATTACATAGCCCTCATTTTATTGTTTAAGGCTTTATATAAGTAGGGCTTTCCTAAGTAAAAAAAAAAAAAAAGGCTTTAAACCTTTTCATTGGTCAAAACCAATGGGGTTAGACCCCATTTTTCTTAACAATCTCCCTCTTCAGTCATATTAGGAGAAAATTCATTACCATAGTAATTTTATTTAGAACTTAACTTGGCCAAAGAACCTATTTCCGCCAAGTTACTGTAGAGCTCAAATTTTTCCTTGTGAAGTGTCTTAGTCAATATATCTATTATATTCTTATCGGTATGAATTTTTTTTAATAGTATTTGCTGCTCCTTAATCATCGAACATAACCAGTGATATCTAATATCAATGTGCTTCATTTTAGCATGGTACATAACATTATTACTCAAATCTAAAACATTCTGGCTATCATAAAATATCACATACTCTTTCTGATTCAACCCCAATTCAAGAAGAAAATATTTCATCCAAAGTATTTTTTGACCTACTTTGATTGCTGCAATATACTCAAACATTTGTAGTTGACAAGGTAATACACTTCTGTAACTTAAACTACTAAGAAACAGCTCCTCTTGCAAAAATGAACAAATACCCTGAAATAGATTTTCTATCATCAAGAACACCTGTCATATTAGCATCAGTAAACCATTATAGAATTGGTTGTGAAACTCTATAACTCAAGCATATTTTTTAAGTGCCCTTCAAATATATGAAAATCCATTTCACTGCTTTTTAGTGAACTTTTTTTGGATTAAAAAAAATCTGCTCACTATACCAACTACATGAGTAATGTCAGGTTATGTGCAAACCATAAAATGCATTAAAGAACCAATTAGAAGAGAATAAAAAATACTAGACATAACTAGTTGCTATTTCTTAATCACCGAATAAGATTTCTTACTTAGATGAAAATGGTTGGTAAGTGGACTGCTAACTGATTTAGCATATTGCATGTTGAATTTATGAAACACCCATTCAACATATTTTTTCTGTGATAACCATAGCTTTTTAGCTCTTCTATTTCAGATGATATCCATACCGAAGATCTATTTTGCTGGACCTAAATATTTCATATCAAAGGACTTAGATAATTATTTTTTCAACCTGTGAATCATACCAACATTTTATCTCAAAATCAACATATTATCAACATATAATAAGAGAATAATGAAGTTACCATCAGAGAATTTTCTATTATACACATAAGGATCCACTACGTTTTTTTATAGCTATGGCTCACTATAAAAGAATCAAATTTTTTGTACCACTGTCACGAAGCTTGTTTCAAGCCATACAAATTTTTTTTTAGTTTGCAAGCTAAGTGTTCTTTTCCTATCACTTTAAAACCCTTAAACTGATTCATATAAATGTCTTCATACAAGTCACCATATAAAAATACAGTTTTGATATCAAGTTACTCAAGCTCAAAATTCAAACTAGCTATTAATTTTAACACCACTCGAATGAAACTCATCTTCATAATTGAAGAAAAGATCTCATCAAAATCGATGCCTGATTTTTTAAAAAAATCTTTTATTACTAATCAAGCTTGTACCTCACTAATTTGTCATCATCTTTTTTCAACTTAAACACTTATTTATTCTTCAATAACCTTTTCTCTTTCGAAAGTTTAACAAGATCGTATGTACCATTTTTTTGTAATAACCATATTTTTTTATTACTTTTAATTAATGCTCTCTATCTGGAGTAGCTTGCACATTTTGAAAGCTCTCCAGCTCCCTCTTTCTGGTAACTAAAATAAAATCTAAACTTAGATCTTTGATAGATGACCTGTGCTATTTAGTAAATCTCTTAGGCTGAGACTCTACATCACTTGATGCTAAGGGTAGTTCATCTTACTCAACATTCTTTAATGGAGAGGACTGCTCACCCTACTCAATATTCTCAGGTAGAGATGATTGCTCCTTACTTAAAACTGATTGCATCTAGCTTATTACTAATTGTGGCTGGTTCATTCATATCTTTAAATTTTATTTCTTGCTTATTTTCACAATCTATGACTCTTTCCTTTGAAACCCTTATCGATGTTAAAACATTATATTTAATAGTAACTCATGTAGTCTTCTCATTTTTTTTAAGGTCTGTTATGATTTCAATTCATGAAAAATCACATCTCTACTTCTGACTGTCTTTCTCTTTACTGGATCTCATACTCTATAGTCAAATTCTTTATCACCATATCCTACAAATACACATTTTGTGGCTTTACTATCAAGTTTTGACTTTTACTTTTTTAGCACATGCATAACACCTAAAAACTTTTAAATGAGAATATGAAGTATTTTTCTTTGTCTACATTATTTCTGAAATGTCAAAGCCCAAAAAAATTGATGGTGATCTGTTAAGCAAATAATAATTTGTATTGACTGCTTCACCCTAAAATGACTTTGGTAATTTTGTCATCTTTAGCATATATCTGACTTTTTCTATAATGGTGTAGTTTATCCTTTCAGCTACACCATTATGCTGTGATGTTCTAGGTTTTATCATCTCATGCCTGATCTCATGTTTTGAATAATACTTTTTAAAGTCTTTATATGTGTATTTTTCACCATTATCAGTCTGAATATACTTCAAAGACAGCCTTATCATCTTTTTCACTATGGTATGAAATTTTTAAAAATACTACAATACTTGACTTTTATTTTTCAACATATACACATAAGTCTTATGTGAAACATTATCAATAAAAGTAATAAAATACTTGCTACCACCCAATGACTTAACCTCAATAAGATCACAATCATCAGAATGAATCGATTCTAATTTGTTTTCTTTTCTTTGAAAACTCTTAAGAAAAAAAATTCTGCGATACTTGTCAAACAAACAATGATCATATAAATAAAGAGATATACTTTTAGTCAAGGGAATGAGAGACTATCTTGTCAAAACTTGTAACTTTTTCTCACTTATGTGTGCCAACCTCTTATGCCATAAGTTTGCTAAAACATCATCCTTAACGGCATTTATCTAGTTACCATTCAATTGTATTCATGTCTTATATATTATGTAGCATAGTTTTTCTCTTGCAACTACCATAAATCTTTTGAGAAGTTTCTATTACCCATTCTGTTATCGACTCTCATATCTTTCTTTATTAAAGACATTAATAGTAAGCAAGTTCATTTTTATATCTGAAATATGTCTAACAACCATCAAAGTGAACATACAACCCATACTAGTTTGTACAATAATATCATCACTCTCAACAATTTACGACACACTCTTGTTTTTCATTTTGGTGCAACCAAAGTCTCATACTTTATAAATTGTAAACAACTCCCTCTTAAGAACACAATGATATGTCATTCTTGTGTCAACTATCTACTCAATACCAAGATCACCAACATGATTACAATCACAATGTATACAAATCAAAGTAACTAAATTACTATTTGAATTCACTGCTGCAACATTGCCATCATCTGAACTCTTATCTTTCTCATCTTTCCACTTTTACTTTAAGATTTTGCAATATCACTTTAGATGACCTGTTTTATTACAATGGAAACACTTCACTTTATCTCTGAACTTAGATCTATGTTTAGACTTACTACAATTTTTTGAGTTTTGACATCTGTTGATGTTTTTACCTTTATTCTTTGTGACCAAAGCTTGATTCCCTCTAAAACTTTTCTCTTTGCTTCATCATTAAGCATACTATCTTTTATTATCTCTAATGTCACCTTATAATCAAAAGCTGAATTAAGAACAATCATAACTAGAGTATTTCAACTGTCTAGTAATAAACTCAAAAGAAACAACGCCTTTATTTTATCATCCATCTTAAGCTCCATAGTAGTCATTCAATTAAATATATCTTGAAAATCACTGAAGTGCTTTGTAATCAATCGTCCATCCTTGTACTATAAAGTTGTAAGCTTTTTAACAAGCATAATTTTATTCATATATATTTTTCTCTCATATAATGCTGTCATTTTTTTAAACAGTATAAATATCTGTATCATGTGTTAAATGATGAAACACGCTAATATTAATCCATTTTTTTTATTATAGCCAACGTCTTTCTATTTAACTTTTTCTAGCTTTCATATTTTATATCTGCTAGTTTAATTGAATCACCCAATACCGATTCATACAAATCTTTACAATATAAATAATCCCCTACCATAGACTTTCAAATTGAATAATTTGATGCTATCAATTTTATTGTGAAACTTATATCACCTTTCATGATTTCAAACATAATTTACTTTTACCTTGGGCTGTTTCTGTATTAATGTCTCAAAATAACCCTTACTCTAATACCATTTGTTGGGCCTGAAACTATAAACATAATAATGCAGAAGCAATATAACGTAATAAACTTACAGTAATATACAACAATCAATAATCAACAACGTAAAAAAAATAAAGCACACCAAAATTTACGTGAAAAAAGCTTTTAGTGCAAAGGAAAAAAATTACGAATCATCAGAAAAATCTTCACTATCAAATAATAGATATACAAAGTTCTTCTCTAGCTAAAACTAGAGTTAATCGACAACTAAAAAAATAATTGAAAAAATTTTATCAAATAGATAACTTAACAAATACACCATTGATTTATTCTTAGAGAGCTTCAAACTTGATCTTCATAATTTAGAATGTAAAATTTTAAATCATAAACCTGTTAATAAAATTTTAACTTAATTAAACCATTGATTAACTTCCATTCAATCAACTCTCTTTTTTCTCTATTTTTCTTGACTTTTTTTTTATCCTGTTTTTAGCATCACCACTTTCTCTCTATTATACATCTCTCCTTTTATTGTTTAAAATTTTATATAAGTACGGCTCTATTAGGTCATTGACAACAAAAAAAAGGCTTTAGACCTTTTAATTGGTCAAAACCAATGGTATTGGATCCTACTCTTCCTAACTAAAAATTCATCAAGGACTAAGCCAAGATGAATATTTGTCTTGATGAACTAATTTTCATGGAGGTTTTAACATATAATCAGGTTTGCAAATTTCTATATAACTTGTTTCTGTAGAATGGTAAATTCATCAAGGACAGAAACAACTGTAAAATGTACCACGTATACTTCTTCTCCAGTGGCATATTTGCCAACAAAATCTTTAGCGTTGCAATATTAAGTCAATGTTTTGCAAACTTCAATTATTAATTAGATGTTGCATGTATATAATATGAAACTATGGCTTCAAGAGCCCCAGCCCATACACAACCACGCATACACAAATGAAACCATCATGGTTCTGCATTGCAATGTTAAGAATTAGACAAAAGATGACAACATTTAAAATAAAACAACAGAAGAAATAATAAGGATATAAAGGAGCAATTAATCTGATCACAAACAAGAACACATACCAAGGAAACCTTTTTCTATATTAGTTGGAGTAACCAGAAGTTGTTCTTGTAGGCTAACCTTTTCCTCAAGATATTTCTAGGGAAAATGAAGGAGGGTAACACATTGGATTCGAGTTTAAATACATCAGCAACAATGAATCTATACATAACAGAATATACCAGAATTGACAGCATATGAAGAGGCTGTTTGCTAGAGCTGAAAATGCTGGCAACCTGTGATGAATAAGCCTAAAACCTAAACGGAAAAGGGCATAGGTTAATATAAGCCATAAAGATGAATATTGAAAAGCAGTTAGCGAACAAAAGACTGTGACTAAGAACTTGTGTGCACAGCTTATTTACAGGCTTCTCTTTCTTCTAGCTGCCCGGGGTCAGCAGGTTTTGCCAAATTACATAATGGTCCCTTAGGATTTTAATTTTTTTCCCACTCAAATGAACATTGTTACGTCATTCAGGTTAGGCCAGTGCAAGGTAAAACCTCAAAATACTAGCCCACGCCTGAACCTAAAATTTTTACCAGGCCCAATAACTTTTATCAAAGCAGCCCGCTATACTCTGGAGTGTATGATAGAAACGGCGTCGTTGAATAGCAAGGTCAGTGGCGTTCTGGCTGCAGCTGCTCCATAAAAATGCTAAACTAGCCGTCTAGCAACCAGGAAGCCAGTGAACGAGCGACCCAGACAGAGACAGTAAGGGATGGCATCAATGGCTTCACCAAGCATTTACTCTTACTACCGCAACAAATACAAAAACAAAGCTCACACCCACAAAATCTCCACTGTTCCACGAATCGTTCTTTCTCAATCCCAGCAGCCCGACGATAAACCCGACCACCAAATTCCTGGAAGGCAAGTTCTTTCTCGGTGTAAATAATTAAAATATTCATCATAATTCGTGTCTACTTCAAACTTAGAATTGAAGCTGAAATTTTCTGTGATTTTGAAGGGAGATAATATTGAGGAGCAGCGAATTAGCTGTTATTGGGGCCATCTTCAGTTTCAGGTTTTTGTGTCCACGCCTTCTTTTCCTTATCACCATTTCTAATAATCGTTGATTTTGGGTTCTTAAAATGGCTAACAAAGTAGTGAATAGTTATACAGTGGGAAGAAGCCAGAATATCTGGGAGTGCAGAAAAATCAGCCTGCTCTTGCGCTTTGCCCTGCTACCAAGAATTGTATATCAACTTCTGAGAATGTCAGCGATCCCATCCACTACGCTCCTCCATGGTAAAGCTCTCTCCATCTTCCTTCTTTTTCCCCTTTTTTGTTTTTGGTCAAAATTGATGCGCTTGTTTTGGTCGGTAAACCGCAACGCATGATAAATGCGCACCGACTTTTTTTCATATATTCGTAAAAAAAAGAATGTGATGCACATTGATTTTTTAAAACAGGAACTACAACGGAGGGCGTAATAGGAAAAAGCCTGTGACTCGAGAAGTGGCAATGGAAGAGCTTCTTCAAGTGGTATAATTTCTAGCTGATTATTAGAATTACTTTTGTACTCCATGGCAGTCAATGCTCAAATTCAATGTAAATGGCCGAGTCTGAAAATCTCTACCGCATATTGCAGATAAAATCAACGAAACCAGACAAATATACTCCCAAAATTGTGGAGATGAAAGACGATTATGTGCTTGTGGAATATGAAAGTCCTATATTAGGGGTAAGTTTAACTTCTTCAACACCAAACATAACGAGCACGACATGCAAATTGGGTTAACTGATTTCTTTTTCTGGTCCACCAGTTTGTGGATGATGTCGAGTTCTGGTTTCCACCGGGTAAGAATTCTATCGTGGAGTACCGATCAGCATCAAGGATTGGAAACTTCGATTTTGATGTCAACAGGAAAAGAATCAAGGTAAAGGTCTCATGAATCTCTGATCTAAGGCAAGTTTAGTCGCAAATTAACAAATAACACTACCATGTTTTCCTTACAGGCATTGCGACTGGGGTTAGAAAAGAAAGGATGGGCATCTGAGGAAACGTTTTGAAGGGCCTCCATGTTTATTTAACCGATCAGGGAAAACAACATTGTACTCTTCGATTTTTGTTTCACAGGACAGATTACTCATCACAGGATTGACCCGTGGAATAGCAGAGTCTCAAGCTTTTGTAATAAATCATAGATGCAAGATTTATTTCATTTTTGTTTGCATAATATAAAGAGATCTCACACTGTATCAACAGACCAATTGCATTACTGTGCTCTTGCAACAATTGGGTTTTGGACAGCATTTCATTATCAATTTGCCAAACATAATCAAAAGAGTCATGCTTCATGCCATTGCCATCCATGAAACGTTATCCAAGGTTTTTTTTGCTTAACAGCAGATAGATAAGTCATGATAAAATCAACTGCATGATTTAAGTACCACCACAGTCAGAATACAAAAAAATAGTTCAATACTAGCAGCAGCCGCATTAATACGAGAACCATGGTAAAAACACAACTGACCATTCCATTAATTCAAGTATTCCACTTCTGCAAAAGCTCTAACCAAGTTCAGAGTAAAAATCAATCAATCTTTCCTCAGATCCATATATTCGCGGCGGATACCATCAGCATTTATGACAACGATTTCAAGTTTGTCTCCCTGAAAAAAAAAAAAAAGTTAGAGATGTAATTGACACTAAAAGGTAAACCATTCCAAGGCTCCGAGCCCAAGTTCTAGGGAGGAGAAATTTATTGCAAGTGGGTAACTTGAAGGTACACATGAGTTTTATATTTCATGCTCCTGATTCAGAGAAGTGAGATCCAGAGAAAGCCCAGCCGGAAACAACCAACAAGGGAGCTCATCTATTATTTGAGGCACTTAGGATCAGCACCTTGTGCAGATAAGAATGGAACGCTTTCAAATTCTCTATAAATTAAACATTCCTCAAGCTCAAAGCATATATGACCAAAATAAGCTAAAATTTAATGCACCTTTATTAGAAATCAACAAACAGAAGTTTCAAGAGGGATCTAACTGGAATCTTCTAAGTATAAGCATAAGGGAACAGCATAAATTAAAAGCAGACTTGGATTGAGACATAGCAGTAATCAATGTTGTGCTCCAGAATTCAAAAACAGCCTTCCTAAGTTACCCAGTTATAGAAACAAAAAGAAATATAACTCACGGTGTATATATCTCTCTCAGATGCTGATGCAAAAACAGTTTTAACCAAATCAATAGCTTCAGCTTCCATAAGTGGAGTAACAGCATCCTGCAAATCATGGATTTGAGATGAAAAATATGAAAAGTTTAAATGAATCTAAACATAGAATATTCAAAATTAGGAGCACACCTGGGCAGGCAATAGGAGAGGGCTGGGGGATTTCAGTTGATTATCCAAGAAAGGCATGATGAGTGTTGAACCAGAACCTTGGGAGCTGTATCCAACCTTCTCATAGGAACCAACAGCATCATACGTGAAAACACAACCTTTTCCTAATGGTTTAACATAAGAATATTAATTCCTATTCATAATACAAAGAAAGGCTTAAACTTGCAACTAAGGCTCAAAAAAGATTACCTTCGTTATCAAGGCCACCTAAAACATTAAAAGAATAATAAGGAAAGAAGCGCTTGTAATAAAGGGTGTTGGACAGCAGCTGAGCCATTGCAGGGCAGCTCATTTGCTTGTTGTGCTGATGCTGATAAATCTGTATTTTGAGAAGCACCATTGGAATTATATATTTATTATATTAGCTGCAGTAGAATGCTTATAAAGCCTTACTGATTATAGTTTGGTTCTTAAATTTCTAAGCTACATAAAATTAAATGCCTTTGTCTTTTGATATTATTGTAGGACAGTAAGTCAAGTGAAGCCAACATTCATATGCAAAACAAAAGTTCCATCATATCTTTGAAAGTTGAAATCTTACCAAGTGCCTAGCTGCCAGTTGCTTTTGTAAAGCCTTTACATCAGCTTGAAACCCTGAGGATGCCATAACACATTTATCTGCTCTGCAATGTTAAAGTAAGAGACACAATGAGAACCCAGAAGAAGAAAGGGAAAAGCTGAAAAACAAAAAATCAAGTCAATCATTAGAGAGTATATACATTATTCCCACTCGTTTACACCTCCATTAACACTTATTTTAAAACAATAAGATGCAGCAACTAAAATCACATTATCTAGGTATTAACTGTCTATCTTCCAAACGCATACCACAGATCTTGATCTAATTGGGGAGAGTGAATAAACTATCATATCTTTTTCTTTACCTTTTCAAGTATTTAGTTATGAAAACATGTAGGTTGCTCTCCTCTAGAGTTCCATAACAATAACACTATCACTCAAACAACTACCAAACATACGATGACAGCTTGTTGGAAAACCTTCCCAGTTCTATACCATTATCTAAATGGAAATGGAATCAAGTATCAAATCCTTTCAAACATTGAAGGCAAAACTACCTTAACATTCCATGACCGGTAGACAGATTTCACAAAATCGAACTAGTTTACTACTTCAACCATTGGAGGCAAATCCTTTTAGCAATTGCACAAAATTTCTTAATTTCTCCATAAAGCGTCGAATTACTTTTATTCAATGTATCTTACTAGTTTTAAAGACCAAAATCTGCCATTCCCGTCAATTAGAACTTAAAAAGATCTTATGTGAAAAAAAAAAAAAAAAAAAAGCCATTAGCGCTTTTCTCTTTTACTAAAAACAATTGAAAGATTATCATTTTCAGAAGAAATTATTAGGCAACTTCCACTCCAAAGTTCTATTTTCCATACCAAAAACAAAGGATTGGAGAAAAGAACATACAGTTTACAGATTTTGGAGTAATCGCGGGTGAGGATATTGTAACCGGTAGACATTCTAGTATCAGCTGCGATAACACAGTAATCGGCTCCAGCGATCGCTACGCAAGATCTATAATTTAGGGCAATCATAAATAATAACATCAATAAAAAACGAAATTGAACGGTAAAAAAGAACAAAAGAATGCTTTTTAGGTTGATAAAAAGAAATACCCTCCATTGTTATCGTAAGGAGACCAGTTAGCCTGCTGCTTGGTCATGGTGAAAGGAGCAGAGAAACACTTAGTCGACAAAGGAGAAAAATAAAGGAAGGCTGCAATTTCGTTTTGGGGAACGTTTATTGCATCGGATTTCATTTAGCTTTGCCAGCAAGAAAACACGATCGAGCCTTTTCTATATCGGGTTCGGTTAGGTTTTAGACCCATTGGGACCCAAACCCAAGCCCAGTGAAACTAAATAAAGTATTAGTTATATTAGAAAATCTTTCATTGAAGGATTGAAATGTTACATGTTTTAGTTATGATAGACCGACGAATTGCGTTCTGAAAATCTTTTTACTTTTTAAAATTTCTTATAAAAACTTTTTATTTTTTATTATATCCTATTAAAATTTTAAAATATTATTTTTATTTAATTAAATCCTTAAAGTTATATTTTCTTTCAAGTAAACCTTTTTTTGTTTTTGTAATGAATTTTAGTAGTTTTATGTAAAATAAAATTTTAATTAAAAAATAATACTTTAATGATTTAACTGAGTAAGGAATTATTTGAATTTTGAAAAAACATAAGGTTTTTTAATATTTTAATCTATTGAAAAATACCAATTGGAATTAGAAAAATGGCGGAACAGTATTTCTCCTTAGTTCTCTCTACTCAATTCTCAACCAATGCCTAAAGCCCCGTTTGGCGGCATAGAAATTGCCTTTGAATTAAAATTAAAAAAAAAAAACAGAGGTCCAGATTTGAAAAAGAAAGCGGAAGAAGGGCATGGGGAATCTGTTCGGATGGCTCGTGACCTTCTTCCTCCTCATAACTCTTCTCGCCATTATAAGTTATCAGGTTAATTTTTTTCAATATTTAATCTAATTTATATCGTTTTAATCACAACTTTAATTAAACCTTAATCCTCCTTCGTAAATTTAGCTGTTAATAATTGTTGAATATTGGCATTTTTGCATGCAGTTGATGTGTTTTGCTGATTTGGAATTTGATTACATTAATCCTTATGATTCGGCAGCTCGAATAAACATGGTTGTCATGCCGGAGTTTGTAATACAAGCCGTTTTCTGTTTGGTCTGTTTGATGACAGGACATTCTTTTATGTGTTTCCTGTCTCTCCCATATTTATACTATAATTTCAGATCGTAAGTTTTTATATTTTTTTCTTAATCCTTCAAAATTACCCTCTTTTTTTTTTTTTTTTTTTTTCAGTTTATCAAATCAGATATGATTTTTGTTATTGAATGAACAGGTATAAAAGGAGAAGGCACCTGATCGATGTAGCTGAGATCTACAATCAACTGAATTGGGAAAAGAAGCAGCGACTTATGAAACTTGGCTATCTGATAATCCTTCTAGTTATTTTTATATTTTGGTAATAAATTAATCAGACAAATGAGAATTTTTTTTTTGTTGTAGTCCTGTTTAAATTACATGTTGGCCTTTTTTCAAGCGACTTCCATCTTAAAATCTGTTTCAGGTTGCTTTGGACGGTAGGAAATGATGATTATTAAACAGATTTTGGTGAATGCCCACTGTAAGTTTTTATATTTACTTTCTGCAATTTTCATTTTAAATTGAGGTATTGAGCAATAAATATGTACGACGAATTGGGTCATAACTCATAATATACAATGAGAACTTTTGCTGCGAACTTATGAGAAATGAATGGCAACAAACCATCTTCATTACTTTTGCTTACATTACAATTTGTTCTGGGCATGTTCAGGTTTTTTTCATCAGCTGATTCAGACAAAAACATTCGGGTGGAACAAGCTCAGACCTCTGTATTTTTGGCCACGATTTAACATCCCCTTTATTGTTATGTATTGGTAATTTTAATAACGGTGGCTGCAGCCTTGATGCTCCAGTTTTCGTTTTTCCAACACTCTTCTCTGTTTGAGAATATACTTTTGCGCATTCAGCGATGAGGAGTTTAATGATTTATCATATTCCTAAAGAAGATGGTTGAAGACCAGTCAAATTACAATATAGCAGCTAGAGGTGAACTTGCAATTTTCCAACTGTTCTGATCATCTTTTTTGGAGATCTGTATAGGTCAAAAGATTCTCACAGTTGGCAACTTGGCGTGCCGCTTTTACTATCAACAAATTGATTGAAAATAATCTGTCACACCCTAACTTTGACAGAAACAATGAGAAGAATCAAGCCAAAATCAACTAAATTTACAACCAATGTTGAATCTTGGTGAGACCCCACTTTACCGACCATATGCATTTGGATTAATTGCTCTTGTTTGAATGCTGAATTTTGTGGATAAAAATCGGAGATTTTAACTTTGTCCGCTCTGGAAGCCATAAAAGATGATTGAGACATTAGGGTAAAGACAAGGGAGAAAATGTGGAAGTTATGTACTTCATTTACGTGCCGTCTAAAGTAAATATTCTTGAGATCTGTTTTAGGGAAAGAAAAAAAATGAAATAGTGTTTTGCATAGTCAAAAAGAAAAAAATTGTAAAGTTACTGATTGTACAATTGATTAATCTGATTAGGTATGTACTTTTCTGCACTAAACTGCAGAATATGTATATCAAACAAGCTGCAGATAAAAACCAAAAAAAAAAAAAAAAAACGAAGCTGCCTAAAACCTTACAAAAATGGCTCAGACCAGAGCAAGATGACCGACCATTTATAAAGAAGTTTACACTGAAGAAAATGAAGATCGTCAGGCGGCAAAAATGACAGATCAGAGATATGTTTGCCATTTGGAATTTAGGTTGTAAGCATGTATAACTGTCAGGCTGGATTACCTGACCTAACCCACCTGACTCACCGGTAATAAAGAATTAAGAAATATATGGCAAATTTATGTGGTGTTTCTTTCTCAACAAATTCAACTGACAATGACTTCTCACTTTATTTTATTAATTGTAAATATTATTTGATCCTATCAAATTTCTTCCTATAGTATAGTGCCCTTTACTTATTTAGTACCTAATAAACAGCCTGATAAACTGATGCTTTTGGAGTTCAATCACTGCCAATATTCACACTATAAAATTACATCTTCATCCTATAAATTATTCACCATACACAATACATACAATTGATAAACAATCTTGATTTACAAAAATAAACCAGCTTAATTAGCTTAGTAACAATCAGCTCAGTCGCATCTTCTCGAGCAGTAATATATATACAGTCCATGGCTTCAATTCATATATATATCCATACAAATCTCCCTGAGCCCCAAGAGAAATAAGTAAGCCAAGGCTCCTGATCTTTCAATACCATGTTATCTACGGAATTAACCAAACCTGATACTGTACATATTCTTTTATGCGCATAATATGTACATGGGGAAGATATAGCTGGATAATTGAGAGTTGAGACTTATTAACTTGCTGTTATGCAAAGAAGCCTCTCAGTAAGTAACCCCTCTCTCCATGTTCGGGTGACCATGGCTATAAATTCCTCTGCTCTTCTTTCCAAATCATTATCTTTCTCGTCTTCTTCACTACCCTGATCATCTTCTATATCAAGATCATCATCATTTTCTTCATGACCATCGTAACCATGATTGTCTTCGGGATCATCATTTGCATCAATGACATAATAAGCTGGAGGATAAGAGGTGATCAACTGATGACCAGCTGCATCTTGATGATCGGATGGCTTAAGGCTTCCAACAAGGACAATGATAATGATAACGTTGAACACGAAAAACACAGCTATGCGACTAGATTTTGCCAAGGTGATGAAGTAGCAGGTGGAGAAAAGAATTTCATGATACTTAGTAACTGAAAATAACAAAGTGAAGAAGATTAACAAGATCGGCAAAGAGATACTTAAAACCCTAAAGACAGGAAACCTATCTCCTTCCATGCCAATCTAAACTAATGAGTTCTATGGTACGTACTTTCCCTCTATATGTTTTCCAAGTGGAAGGAGATCTTTTTGATGGGTCTTAGTGTCCCATTGGCATTTAGAGACTCCATTACGAAACAATGGGAGTACTACTGTAAATATTTTGAGAAAGTTAGTCTACTTCCTGGATTACTTAATTGCAAGCTTGTAGGCTATAATCAATTATACAATTTACAAGTGTCATTCTCTAATAAATAGTCTACATTTTTAAAACCAGAAAGAGCACTTATCTAGGTTGCCCGGAAGTTTCTCAGCATTCACTTTTTGATAGGAACATTAAACCAAACGGAAAAAAGGTGTAAACAATATCGTCAGGGAAGTGACTTGGATCTTGGAATTATATGTGGAAAACCAAGATATGAGACAAATAAGAGTACAAAGCATTCAAAGGAAAATAAAGAATTTGGTTACTTGAGAATTATAATACTCAGTGTGAACAAGCTTGCAGCATAGTCAAATATTGATCTTAATTTGTTTATTTATATCTCACCAGATTTAGATTTATCCGAAATCCAGGAAGTCCTTCGCTACGTCATCAGTCGATGGACATGACACAGCAATCTGCTGTTTGATTCTAATTAATAACGTATAATGCCCAACACAAACATAATTTAAGGGAGTTTGTGGATGAAAAAAGTACATAAAATTCATTTTTTTTTTCAATGTTTAAACTTTCAAGCTTGTGAAATAAGGCTTGCTTTGTTCCTTTGATGAAGTTCATTTGCAATTTTTGTCGATTATTAATTTTAGTTATAAGTCAATTTAAGTAATGAAATTAGGAAATCAAATTTTAGAAACTTTTGGGGTAGAAAGACTCATGTACTCTTAAGATTGATGCCACGGCGGCGCCGCTATGGACAGGAAAGAATGTCTTTATTATTATTTTTTTTTTGGCAGGGATAAGATAGGAAATAATCTCGCTTTCCGTTTGATATTGGCTCTTACATTTTAACTATATCCTCGTATCAGACAGCTAGAGACAAGTTTGAGGGACGTGGTCGTCCAACTAGAAAAAGAAGCTCCCTCCTACGGATCGATATATGTCGTTTCTCGTTAGCACAATCGACCCGCAAGCTTCATGAATCACGGTTAGTTTCTCTATAATATATGTACATAATGCAAGGAATAAATGGCAGGGGCTAGGCTAGGCTAGGTCTAGACTGTATAAAATTTCGGTGGTTACTCCGTTATGACCAAATATAAACAAAACAATTTTTTGAAAAATAATATAATTTAAAATTTTAATAAAAATAAAAAATATTTATTTATATAAATTATGACATATATTTTACATGTAAAATATAAAACAAATAACATATCCAAATAGTTTGAAGACCATTTCATCCTGCGTGCCATTACCGATATTCCATAAAGGAAGGATGTTAAATCTTTTACGTAGTACTAGCTTTGATCTGATTTTAACCAAAGTTATTTATTTAAGGATCAAGGAAGTCCGATTAATAAAGCTGACGAAAAATTCACTACTCCGTAATTGGGGAATTTTAAAATCTCTTGACAGTTGCCATCAATTAATTCATAAATCAGAAAAAGGATGTCTTTGCCTGTGACATTAAAACCTAGCAGGATATCAGGGATGCCAATCCTACATTATCCTACATTAATATTCAAGAACCCATGAACTCCACTGTTGGAAAAAAATAAACATCAGGGTTTGATTTAGATAGCCTCCGGGATGAATGATTGTTATTTAATAAATTAAACTGCAGGCAAAGAAATGTTGATGCCAGTTGCTGAATTTCTTGGTTCCTGCATGGTGGCCCAATTTTCTCTTCGGAATGTAGCGGTGGACAGGTTTGGTTTCGGGGCATTCGAATTTTGTTGCGTAAGTACACCTATGATATCCTCTTTTTCTGCATTTGAAGCAGGTGCAGCGAATACAGTTAGGTTCGGTTCAACAGTGGCTGGTATGGACTCATTTTTCTGCTTCTTGGGTTTTCGGTCATGCTGGTTGCCCGGCAAAAAACTACCCACGACAACCTGATAATTGAGCAAAAGATTAACCAATGTCTTCAAGACCACATATTGTCAGGAAATGTTAGAATGGCCCATCAATTCCAGTTTTCTACGATTTTGGCAAAAGCCTCGTGCATGTTTTTTGACTGATGCAAATTCTTGTTCTTGTAGAAAAGGATTACTGTGTCTGATCAGATGCTCAGCATATTGCTCAGACTAGACAATCACTTGCAGCAAGAGAGCCCCCCACATTAAACATACTACTGCTTCTAAAATGTAAGGGAAAATTTAAAACTAAAAGGCTTACCTGTACAGGACTAGCAGCCACCAGAAGCCCAGCAACTCCTCCCCCTACAACACGGCCATCAGGGCTTGCCAAAGAGACACTCATCCCACCAGATCGACTTCTCGTTCCTTGAGTCTCTGTAGGCATGAAGGATCCAGACAAGGAAAGTATCTCAAAGCGACCCTACAAGAAAGTAGGATAGGTGAGGTTGTTTTAAGGATTAGAAAATCAAAACAGCATAACAAGTTCATGTCCGAACAAGTAAATCCTCTTTTTCTATCCTTCTTCCTCTCATATAGATAAGCCATTGGTTACTAAGACTAATCCTACAAACTGTAGTTGACGCACGGTAATACGTCCCTCATCATACTTGCAAGTTATGCCCCTTCCTGTCCGTCAAACAGTATGTCTTATCCATTTGATTTCAGGAGTATTCAGCAACAGTTTTATCTTTCTGTTATTTGTATCTTCATAGCACACAACTATTTCACACACCTAAATAGCACTAGTCTTGGAGAATAATGTGAACCATCTGCTTATGATCAGTTCCTCAGTAAAACATACCAAGTTGTATGCACTGATAGTTCGAAACTAGTCCCGATAAAATGCTTTCTCGGTGGAACTTTAACTTACACCGATGCATCATCTTCCTCAATGTACCAGCTCATTATGAACATTTATAGGCATAATAACCTTTGGAACTAATAAGAGTATAGTTTAAAGTTTTGTCCCTTCTTAAATCCTATATTCTTCGATAGCCTGACAAATTTACACATTAAACACTCCGGCTAACATTAATATTTACACATGCTTTCCATTTAACAGATAGTCTCATTTCAAACCTTGTTTTCAAAGCACATCATGCAACAAACCTTGATTCACAACCCAGAATCAGACCCGTCATTATTGAGAATCTTTGCATACACTTTTGAGAAACTAAACTTACAAACTATAGATATTATGGAAAACTCCACATATTTTGGAATGTGATGGTAATTTCTAATTTGCCTAACCTCATACGTAAGCGTACCACCAGAAGAATCAGTCTGACGAAATGTAACATTTGAAATTACTCCATTAGCAGATAGGATGCAAATAGCTCTTGGTCCTTGTTGAGAAAATGATATCACCTTCATAGTTAAATCCTTGAACACCATAGAAAGTCAAAGATGGAGAGTAAGGAAAAATGTAGATTTACTGATAAAGAAACCCTCCTGAATATGGAGTAAATAAAAGAATAGCTAAAGGTGCCACCACTAAACTTATCTTTAACATGAATCTCATAGTTCAAGAAGCAAAACTAAGATAACAAACACCTTAGAGACCTGCAAATTCTCCCAAACACAACACAAAATTAAATTTCATGTAGTCTCTGATTATAACCTATTGCATTATAATAGTTATTTGTACTAGTTCAGCCTGTTGGAAAAAAACGTCAAGATTTGATAGTGGCAATGTGTTAAGATCTAAGGTTTAGAAACATAAACAAGGAAAAGATCCATCACAAATTGAATGATCACTAACAGCCACAAAAAGATGGACCCCAAACCTTCAAAAACTAATAAAGATATTCTCCTATCTCTTTCCCATATCAAAACATACCTCACCAGCATTGACAGTGATGACATGTGGTGTAAAATTTGTTCCGACAGAAGTAGCAGCCCACTCGCCTATAAAACAATAAGGAAGATCTATAAATATGGAATTTTTCTGTTAAAGTAAAAAAATTATGTGCTAATATACACTTCAGCCCTGTTTGTCAAACTAACATAGATCTACTACATGCTTGAGATTTGGCATGAATTCAACAAAGGATTTCAAATTGGAACCAACATATTTATGCAGAAACCCTTTAAACCAGATTCAAGAAGGCCAGAAATAGAAACATATTTTATTTCTTCTCAATCCTTGGTAACTAAAAGAAATTATCAATCAAGCAATATGGCTGCTTTAATAACTTCATTCTGTTACTATCATTGGGAGCATCTTAAAAATCCTTAATGAAAAGGAAAGAGGAAACAAATCTTAGCCACAAGAAAAATATTCCACCTCACACAATCACACCAACCCCACAAAAAGGCCACTTTTTCATTCACAAAACCAGCACTATTCTTCCAAATCTGAACAACGGCATCTTTGATAAGGACCCACAAAAGGTTTAACAAGTATTATTAAGGATTGACTTCACATATGGAATCTTTATTCAGAAATTTCCAAATAAACCAGGCGACCTGTTTCTAAACCCTAGTGCAGAACTAATTGCACTTAGTTTGAAGCATACTCCAAGAAACAGAAACCAGAAACATTACTATCCATTGCCAAATCCATAACAGGAAACTCATACCATCTTCCATGTAGCAAACTCAAACTAAAACAACAACATGCTAATTTGAATTAAAAGAAACGACTTTCTTCAAAAGGGCTTATTACCTAAATTCTCCATTTCCATTCCCTTCTGATGCTTAATCTGGTAGCCACTGCCAGCCCTCTCCCCCGCTTTCCTCCACTAGAGAACTCACCTCCTACGGGTGGGACAGATGAGGAAATAGGCATTGGCGACAATGCCCTTGCCAATGTCCCATCTGGTCCATATTTCCTAGGTCTACCTCTCTTCTTCTTTTCTGTACTACCAGTTAATCCTACACTAACTGGCGAAGCATCGACTACCACCAATCTGTTTAGCATTTTCTGTCCTTGGCGCCATATGATAGGCTGATGGAGCTTCTGCTCCTATGACCGTAACACCTGTTGGGGAAGTAGGTAGGCTTTTCTAAAATTAAATCACCAACACACAAGAAAATAACAAATTTTGGGTAATTGTAAATAAATTTCTTTGCATTTCTATTAAATTCAATTAGTCTTTTAATGGGTTCATAGAAAAAAAAACTCAAACAGTTAACAGATAATGAAAAAGTGAGAAAAGTGGTTAAATATTAGGAATCACTTAACCATGTTTAACAACTACTACCAACAACTATTAACGACTAATTCTAAAAATCATTGTCTACTACCAACTATATCCTAAAAATCAAGACTTGGAGCCCAAACGTGAACTCAATTTTGAATCATTCTTCAACACTCCCCTTTGATTCAAAATCACATACTCTAAGATGTAATCTAAAGTAGAAATTTTTTTTTTTAAAAGTACTTTGGTGAGAAAATCTACTAGCTGCTCATCCGTTCCACAATGCTCCATTTTGATTATGCCATTTGCAATTAAGTCACGAATAAAATGAAAGCGAATGTCGATGTGCTTTGTTCTCCCATGAAATGTTGGATTCTTTATCATAACAATTGCTGACTTGTTGTCACAAAAAGTTTAGTTGATCCATCCTGAACCTGACAAAGATCCGCAAGAAATTTTTTAATCGAAATTGCTTGACAAGTTGTTAAAGTTGCTACAAAAATATGATACAATTGTTGTAGCTTGTTTCTTTAAACTCCATTTGATGTCACCTGATCCAATAGGGAAAACATTTGCCAAAGTACTCTTTCTATTATCTAATAAACTTGGCCAATCACATCTATATAACCTGAAGTTTGTAATTTGCCAATACCAAATCTCAAAATCACTAGTTTTGGCAAATAATGTAAGCCTTTTTTTGTCACTCCAAGATGATATTTTGTAGGACTTTACATAAACATAGATATTACACCAACAGAAAATGCAATATCTAGTCTAGTATGGGTCAGATAAATCAAACCTCCTACTAAGCTTTTAAAAGTCTTTGCATCAACTTTTTTTGAATCATTTTCAAGTTGTAACTTCACATTCATGTTCATGCATATGGCAACTAGATTGCAATTGAGCAAATAAATCTTTTAAGTAGATACATTGCATATTTCCTTTGTGAAATGAAAATTCCATCCTGGACTTGCTTCACCTCAAGCCCCAAAAAACAATGCAATAGAACCATGTCTGACATTTCAAATTCTTTCATCATGTTAGCTTTAAATTCAGCAACAAGAGAATCACATGAGCCCATATAAATAATATCATTAACATAAAGGCAAACAATTATGATATCATATTTTTCTTTCTTCTTCACATAAAAAGTAAACTCATTCTCACTCTTTGTAAGGTCATTGTGACAAAAATATCTATCAATCTTACTATACCATACTTGTGGTGCTTGGTTCAGCTTGTAAAGTGTTTTCTTTAACTTGTACACCTTTGTTTCTTTACCTTTGATCATAAACCCTTCAAGTTGATTGACATACAACTCTTCTTTCAAGTCTCCATTTAAAAAAGTAGACTTGACATCAAATTGATAAACAGACCAATGAAATTGTGTAACCAAGGCTAAAATAATTTTCACTGTTTTAAATGGAGCAACCGGAGAAAAAGTTTCTTCAAAATCAATACCTTATTGCTACGAGTATCACTTCACCACCAACCGGGCTTTATGCTTTTGAATGATTCCATAAGCGTGGTATTTAGTTTTAAACATTCATTTAAGGCCAATTGCATTCTTGTCTTTTGGTAAATCTACCATTTCTCATGTTTCATTCTTCTAGATTGTCATTATCTCTTTTTGCATTGCATTTTACCATTTTTCTTGGTTTGTTGTTTTTTTAAAAGTTGTCAGATCTAAAACAATGAGAGCAAATTGACAAGTTTCATAAATCTTCTTCAAGGATCTAAACTTTTTGAAGGTGTTTTATTTGATAATTCTTTCAAAAAAGGTGAACTGCTGTGTAATGAGGTTGCAAGTGAGGAATGAGATAGAAAGCTGGTGAATAAAAACTACCTGAAGGGTTTGTGAAAGTTGATTCGACCTCTTCATTTGCTGCATTCTTACTTGGATTTTCACTTTCACTTGAAATTATAACTTGAGTAGTCTCATTTTTGACATTCCACTTTCAACTTGTATCTTCATCAAAAATTACATTTCTGCTAATAATCACCTTGCCACTAAGAGAATTATATAAACGATATGCTTTGGATTGAGTGCAATATCCCATAAAATTGTATTTTTTAAATTTTTCTTCAAGTTCGTGACGAGTTTGAAAATTAACCAAAGCATAAGCAACATAACCAAAAATCCTCAAGTGGCTTACTGTCGGCTTTGTAACTCTCCAAGCTTCATAAGGTGTTTGATTAATGGCTGCTTTTGTAAGAAAAAAATTTAGCAAGTAAACAGCAGTTGCCACAGCTTCAGCCCAAAAATGATTAAGTAGTCATCTCACTTACAATAAGCTTCTAGCTACTTCCATAATAGTACGATTCTTTCTTTCAGCTACACCATTTTGCTCTGAAATATAAGATGCAGTCAATTCCTTGTGAATGCCATTTTCATCATAAAAAAGTTTAAACTCATTAGATAAAAAATTTTTTCCTCGATCAGTGCGAAGAGTCTTTATGAAAGCTCCACTTTGTTTTTCCACAAAAGTCTTGAATTTTTTGAAACTTTCAAAAGTCTCTAACTTATTGATTAGAAAATAAACCCAACTCATTCAACTACAATCATCAGTAAATAGCAAAAAATACTTATTCCCACGAAGTAATGTAGTTCTCACAAGCCCACATAGATTGATATGTATCAATTCAAGGCATTCAGAGGCTCTCCATAACTGTCCACTTAAAAATGACATTTTTACTTGTTTTTCATAAATACACTCTTTACATAATTCAAGAGATTCAATTTTAGGCAATCTAAGAACCATACCTTTCTTACTTAGTAACTGCAAGCCTTTGATATTGAGATGTCTATATCACAGATGCTATAATTTTTATTCATCTTTTCTGCTAACAATGGGAGCTAGCTTTTCCACGTTAGAAACTTTAAGTGAAAACATCTTATTTTCTATCATATGTACATTCATCATAGGTTGCCTAAATTTATCTTTAATCACACATACTCCATTTTCAAACATAATTACACATCCAACAGCCATTAGTTGTCTAACACCCTATAAACTATGCGACAAATTAAGAACAAAGAAGATATCAAAAAGTAATTTTATTTTACCATTGCTTGACTCTACTGTAATGATACTTTTTTCTTCAACTTGCATCTGCTTGTTATCCTCAAATCTGACTTACAACTTTTTTGAATCATCAAGATCCTTAAATAGTGATTTATTAGGGGTCATATGGTTTGAACACCCACTATCCACAAATCAAATATCATTTGAAACTAAATGAGTTATAAATAACTTATTTTTTTCTTCTACATAGCTCACATGATTCCAGCAATTTACCTTTACATGCTTAAATTTCTTGTAATTGTAATATTGAACAGCGCTCATATTCTCCTTTTGCTCACCAACAGACTGTCTCTCTTATCCATCAAAATAGCCTTTTCCTCTACCTCTGCCATATTTTCTTTCACGAAAACCTCTTCTGGCACGTCCTTTGCCAACATACACTTCATTTCTAGTTTCTTCTCCTTTCATTTGAATGCCTTCTCATCAATCTTCTCTTATGATCTGTTCAACCTTACATGAGCTTGCAAAGAACCCATCAGTTCATCAAAGAAAAAAATAAATAAATCCTTAAACTATTTTATTACAGTAATTATATAATCAAACTTTGGAATTAGGATTCGTAAAATTTTAAAAACAACAGTCTCCTTAGTAATCTTATCACCGTAAGATCTCAATTGACTAACAATAAAAATTACTCTAGAAAAAAAATCTTGTATTGTTTTTGCTAGAAATGTTGACTCAAATCGCATAAAAGATTTGTTTGAGATTTGTCAGATATTGTTTGATGGACAAGAAGACTTGCAAAAGAAAAATTATAAGAGAAAGAGAATTATTAATAGGTAAGTTTGACTTGCAAGAGAAGAATTTTAAAATGAAAGAGATTCTTAATAGGCAAGTTTAACTTACAAGAGAAGAATTCTAAGATGATAGGCATTCTTAATAGGCAAGTTTGTATGATTATAAATATGTGAATCTCTACAGGATTAGGTATGAGAAAAAAGATGTAAGAGAGTTGTAAGGTTTTTGTAGGATAGACACCCCATAGGAGTATTGGGGCTCTACGTCTTCTAGGTGTGTTTGTTTTTTTATGAGTGGATTAAAAGAGACTGAGAGGGTTTACATAGGTATGGTGTATGGGAGCATATGGGCATGTGTTTTATATATGTTGAAAGGGTGCACAAGGGTTTGAATTTGTGTTTGTTTGGGTTGAGAATACTTCATAGAACTAGAGAAGATTGAAAGTGTCTTATGAGTATTGATTGTTGGGTAAGGTTGATGATATAAGGTATGTTTGTAATTTTCTACAACTAGTGGATCTTATTTTTCATCCGTGAATGTAGGTTGATTGGACCGAACCACGTTAGATTGTTGTCTCTTGTGTGTTTGATTTATTGTTTGATTTTGCTTCCGTTGGTGTGATTGGATTAGAGGCTTTTAGCCCAACAGTTTCCTTACCTGTCATCATTAAAGTTTCAAACTCATGTTA
Organism: Durio zibethinus; assembly: GCF_047325235.1. Lineage (NCBI taxonomy): Eukaryota > Viridiplantae > Streptophyta > Magnoliopsida > Malvales > Malvaceae > Durio > Durio zibethinus. The sequence goes on from NC_143184.1 coordinate 1,409,770, forward strand.
GAGAGTTTGGAGTTTCATAACAATAACTTTTGAAGAGCCTTGAAACTCTTTGTATAAAATTTTTCAAGCTTCTTTTGAAGTGTTGGCTACTACAATCTGGAGAAAAATGTCTCATGGATTGCCTGTTGAATGATAAATAGGGCTTTGAAATCTTTCTTCTTGTTGTCTTTTAGCCATCCTTCATCGTTATCATTCTCGTCATATTCAGTCTCTACAAAATCTCAAAGATCTTGAGATTTGAAAAGTGTCTTCATGCTCCAAAAGTCATAATGTTTTACATCGAACATAGGAATGAAAGGTTGGGCTACATTTGAATTGCTATTTACTGTCATCATTGACAATTTAGAGGATACAAAAAATGAGTAAGGATCTTAAGGCTCTTATACCAAAGATTTGTTAGGGAATAAGACAAGTTTTCTTAAAATTAAATCACCGACACACAAGAAAATAACAAATTTTGGATAATTGTAAATAAATTACTTTGTATTTCTATTAAACTCAATCAGCCTTTTAATGGGCTCACTAACAGAAAAAAAAAAAAAAAAAAAAAAAAAAAAAAAAAAAACTCAAACAGTTTATAGATAATTAAGAATCACTCAACCACATTTAATAACTACTACCAACTAATCCTAAAAGCCATCATCTACTACCAACTATATCCTAAAAATCAAGACTTTGAGCCCAAACAGTGAACTCAACACCTGAATTTGTTTCCATGCATATACTAGAAGCAAAACTATTAACTATTCACTACAATTTATCTAACTTACAGACTCACAGCCAACCAACCACCTACAAAACAGAAACCCATAAATAAAAAATCAGAAAACTAACCATAAATACAATGTTTTCAGAGTAAACCCAACAAGAAAAACTACTAACTAGTAGAAGAAAAGAAAAGTTATTTGAGATTAAAACCTTGTCTCTTTCGTTAAAAATTCAGAAACAAAAAAAGAAGTAAAATGGTAAAAGAAATAAGAAAAAAGAGAATCATAAGGATTATGTATGAGGAATTGGGTCATAACTTATAATATACAATGAGAACTTTTGCTGCAAATTTAGGAGAAATGAATGGCAACAAACCATCTTCATTGCTTTTGCTTACAATACAATTTGTTCTGTGCATGTTCAGGTTTTTTTTCATCAGCTGATTCAGACAAAAACATTCGAGTGGAACAAGTTCAGACCTCTGTCTTTTTGGCCACGATTTAACATCCTCTTTATTGTCATGGATTGGTAATTTTAATAATGGTGGCAACCTTGATGCTCCAGTTTTCGTTTTTCCAACACTCTTCTCTGTTTTGAGAATATATTTTTGCACACTCAGCAATGAGGAGTTTAATGATTTAACATCTTCCTAAAGAAGAATATTGAAAATCAGTCAAATTACAATATAGCCAGCTAGAGCTGTTAATTGTCAATTGAATGATATTTTCTTTAGCTACTTAAACATGCTATTACCATGTTACAGGCTTACAGGCAATCTTTGATAGGTGCAGCTTCATGTTATGGTCCATGATTTTTATAGGACATGGGCTTAGATGGGCTGGTCTTTCCTGATCACAATCTAAAGGGCAATTCTATCCGAATGGTCCATGAATAGTCAGACTTGGGCTCACGTGGGCTGATCTGACCCGGATATGATGAGCATCTAGCTTGGCATGATAGCCATCGTCTGTAATTAGTAGTCTAGCTAACTCAAAATCAAAGTAAATTTTCCAACTTAGTATATATAAAATTACCAACGATTAAGACATGATGAACTTGCAATTTTCCAACTGTTCTGATCATCCTTTTTGGAGATCTGTATAGGTAAAAAGAATTTCACAGTTGGCAACTTGGCGTGCCACCTTTACCATCAACAAATTGATTGAAAATAATCCGTTACACCCTAACTTTGACAGAAACAATGAGAAGAATCAAGCCAAAATCAACTAAATTTACAACCAACGTTAAATCTTGGTGAGACCCCACTTTACCAACTAGTGTTCATTTGGATTAATTGCTCTTGTTTGAATGCTGAATTTTGTGGATAAAAATTGGAGATTTTAATTTTATCCCCTCTGGAGGCCATAATCTTGGAAAAGATGATTGAGACATTAGAGTGAAGATAAGGGAGAAAATGTGGAAGTTATATACTTCATTCACATGCTGTCTTAAGTAAATATTCTTGATATCTGTTTTAGGGAAAGAAAAAGATGAAACAGTGATTTGAATAGTCAAAAAGAGAACATTTGTAAAGTTACTGATCGTACAATTGGTTAATCTGATTAGGTATATACTTTTCTGCACTAAACTGCAGAATATGTATATCAAACAAGCTGCAGATAAAAACCAAAAAAAAAAAAAAACGAAGCTGCCTAAAACCTTACAAAAATGGCTCAGACCAGAGCAAGATGACCGACCATTTATAAAGAAGTTTACACTGAAGAAAATGAAGGTCGTCAGGCGGCAAAAATGACAGATCAGAGATATGTTTGCCATTTGGAATTTAGGTTGTAAGCATGTATACCTGTCAGCCTGGATTACCTGACCTAACCCACCTGACTCACCGGTAATAAAGAATTAAGAAATATATGGCAAATTTATGTGGTGTTTCTTTCTCAACAAATTCAACTGACAATGACTTCTCACTTTATTTTATTAATTGTAAATATTATTTGATCCTATCAAATTTCTTCCTATAGTATAGTGCCCTTTACTTATTTAGTACTTAATAAACAGCTTGATAAACTGATGCTTTGGGAGTTCAATCACTGCCAATATTCATACTATAAAATTACATCTTCATCCTATAAATTATTCACCATATACAATACATACAATTGATACACAATCTTAATTAACAAAAATAAACCAGCTTAATTAGCTTAGTAACAATCAGCTCAGTCCTCAGAGCATCTTCTCGAACAGTAATATATATACAGTCCATGGCTTCAATTCATATATATATATATATATATATATATATATATATATATATATATACATTCATACCAATCTCCCTGAGCCACCAAGAGAATAACTAAGCCAAGGCTCCTGATCTTTCAATACCATGTTATCTGCGGAATTAACCAAACCCGATACTGTACATATTCTTTTATGCGCATATATATGTACATGGGGAAGATAAAGCTGGATAATTGAGAGTTGAGACTTACTAACTAACTGTTATGCAGAGAAGCCTCTAAGTAAGTAGCTCGTCTCTCCATGTTCGGGTGACCATGGATATGAATTCCTCTGCTCTTCTTTCCAAATCATCATCTTTCTCGTCTTCTTCACTACCCTGACCATCTTCTTTATCAAGATCATCATCATTTTCTTCGTTATAACCATCGTAACCATGATACCCTTCGGGATCATCATTTGCATCAATGACATAATAAGCTGGAGGGTCAGAGCTGATCAACTGATGACCAGCTGCATCTAGATGATCAGATGGCTCAAGGCATCCAACAAGGACAGTGATAATGACAACGTTGAACACGAAAAACACAGCTATGTTACTAGATTTTGCCAAGGTGATGAAGTTGCAGGTGGAGAAAAGAAGTTCATGACACTGAGTAACTGAAAAAAACATAGTGAAGAAGATCAACAAGATCGGCAAAGAGATACTTAAAACCCTAAAGACATAAAACGTAGCTCCTTCCATGCCAATCTAAACTAGGGAGTTCAATGATATGTACTTTCCCTTTCTATGTTTTCCAAGTAGAAGGTGATCTTTTTGAGAATGGGAGGAGTACTACCAGAGACGGATGTAGGGTGGGGGCAGTGGGGCCAGTTGTTGAAACTTGAGCATTGATTATTAGTAAAAGATACCAAATATAAATGATTTTTATATTTTATCCCCACTAAAATTTTAAAGTAACAAGTAAAATTATTAGAAATAAACTTAATTTTTAATTTTTTTTGTTTTTTATCCCCATTAAATGTAAAAAAAAAAAAAATTAAGTATAGATGTTTTATAATATTGAAATGTATACAAATATATTAACAAAATAAAAAAGGTAATTGAATAAGTTAATGATTCTAAATATAAACATAAAATTAATCTCTTTATTATATTTATTGATCTTATTAGAATAATTTTTAATGAGTTTATAAAACATGTTATGACATATCTAAATAAGATGATTCATGTAGTATTATATCCATTTAATAAATATATTTATGTATATGTTTAAAATCTTTAATATGTTTATTCAATTATCATATTCATATTTACTTATATAAATGTTAATATTTTTTTTCAAATGAGATACAATTAAAACAAGTAAATGTGATTTTTTAGATTTAATTTTTATATAAAAATAATTTTTTAATATTTTATAATTTTTTTAAAAAATTATTATTTTATATTTTAAAAATATTTAACATTATATTTTAATAAAAATTATTTTAAATTACAATAATTTATAAATAAATATTATCTAATAATTTCTCCCATTGATATTGACATAGATTCTGAATCCGTGCACGAGTACTATAAATATTTTGAAAAATACTTCCTCGAAGTAAAAAGGATTAGTTAATTGCATGCCTAAGGGCTATAATCAATTATACAATTTACATGTGTCATTCTCTAATAAATAATCTTTATTTTTTTATTTTTCATTTCATGATCTAGTAATTATAAAAACTTAAAAAAAAAACTTAATGATTTAATTTCGAATCGAATCCCTTTTCCTCTTCTTATAATACTTTTTATCTCCCCTTGAAATAAAAAAAAAAAAAAAAATCTCCATTTTTAAAACCAGAAAGAGCTCTGATCTAGGTTGCCCGGAAATTTCTCTGCATTGACTTTTTGATAGGCCAAAAGGACAAAAGTTATAATCAATATCGTCGGCAAAGTGACATGGATCTTGGAATTAGGTGGAAAACCAAATATGAAGCAAATAAGAGTGCAAAGTATTCAAAGGAAAAAAAGAATGTGGGTTACTTGAGAATTATTCGGTGTGAACAACCTATTGAAGCACAGTCAAATATTGATCTTTAATTTGTTTATTTACATCTCACAAGATTTAGACTTGTGCTAAAACCGTGCTGTCTTTCGCTACATCATTAATTTTCCTCTCAACATCAGTCAGGAAATTCCAGAGGACATGAAACAGCAATTAGATTCATATAATTAGTCTTGTTAATCTCTCCATTTGCTCGTTAGCAATCTGCTGTTTCACTAAGCTAATTAATAACGAATAACAACCAACACAAAAATAATTTAGAGGAGTTTGTAGATGAAAAAAGTACATAAAATTCATTTCTTCAATGTTTAAACTTTAAGGCTTATGAAATAAGGCTTGCTTTGTTCCTTTGATGAAGTTCATTTGCAATTTTTGTCAATTATTAATTTTAATTATAAGTCAATTTAAGTAATGAAATTAGGAAATCGCATTGTAGAAACTTTTGGGGTAACAACTACTCATGTACTCATAACACTTGTAAAATAGATTGATGCCATGGCGGCGCCGCCATGGACAGGAAAGAATATCTTTCCTTTTTCTTTTTGGATATTGACTTACATTTTAACTAGTGTCAGACAGCCAGAGCCAAGTTAAGGAGCAAGGTCGTTTGAACGAGAAAAAGAAGCTCCCTCCCACGGATTCGATATATGTCGTTACTCCTCAACACAATCAAAACCACAAGCTTCACGAACCATGGTTAGTTTCTCTATAATATATTACTATATGTACATAATGAAAGGAATAAATGGCAGGGCTAAGCTAGGCTAAAGCTAGACTGTATAAAATTTTGGTGGTTGCTCCATTACGAGCAAATATAAACAAAATAATTTTTTAATACATGATATATTATAAAAAAATAATATAATTTAAAATTTTAATAAAGTAAAATTTTTTTATATTAACTATTATATATAATTTACAAGTAAAACATAATACAAATAATATGAAAATGGTTTGAAGACCATTTCATCCGACGTGCCATTACCGATTTTCCATGTAGGATGTTAAATCTTCTACGTAATGCTAGCTTTGATCAGATTTTAACCAAAGTTATTTATTGAAGAATCAAGGAAATCCGATTAATGAAGCCGACGAAAAATTCACTACTCCGTAATTGGGGAATTTTAAAATCTGTGACACTTGCCATCAATTAATTCATAAATCAGAAAAAGGATGTCTTTGCCTGAGACATTAAAACCTAGCTGGATATCAGGGATGCTAATGCTACATTATCCTACATTAATATTCAAGAACGCATGAACTCCACTGTCGGAAAAAAATAAACATCAGAGTTTGATTTAGTAAGCCTCCGGGATGAATGATCGTTATTTAATAAATTAACCTGCAGGCAAAGAAATGTTGATGTCAGTTGCTGAATTTCTTGGTTCCTGCAAGGTAGCCCAATTTTCTCTTCGGAATGTAGCTGTGGACAGGTTTTGTTTCGAGGCATTCGAATTTTGTTGCGTAAGTACACCTATGATATCCTCTTTTTCTGCATTTGAAGCAGGTGCAGCGAATACAGTTGGGTTCGGTGCAACAGTGGCTGGTATGGTCTCATTTTTCGGCTTCTTGGGTTTTTGGTCATGCTGGTTGCCCGGCAAAAAACTACCCACGACAACCTGATAATTGAGCAAAAGATTAACCAATGTCTTCAAGATCACATATTGTCAGGAAATGTTAGAATGGCCAAAGATCAATTCCAGTTTTCTACGATTTTTGACAAAAGTCTCGTGCATGTTTGTTGACTGATGCAAATTCTTGTTCTTGTAGAAAAGGATTACTGTGTCTGATCAGATGCTCAGCATATTGCTCAGACTAGTGGTATGAGGGCCAATAGGCAATCAATTAGACAATCACTTGCAGCAAGAGAACCCCCCACATTAAACATACTACTGCTTCTAAAATGTAGGGGGAAATTTAAAACTAAAAGGCTTACCTGTACAGGACTGGCAGCTACCAGAAGCCCAGCAACTCCTCCCCCTATAACACGGCCATCAGGGCTTGCCAAAGAGACACTCATCCCACCAGATCGACTTCTCGTTCCTTGAGTCTCTGTAGGCATGAAGGATCCAGACAAGGAAAGTATCTCAAATCGACCCTACAAGAAAATAGGATAGATGAGGTTGTTTTAAGGATTAGAAAATCAAAACAGCATAAGAAGTTCATGTCGGAACAAGCAAATCCTCTTTTTCTATCCTTCTTCCTCTCATATAGATAAGCCATTGGTTACCAAGACTAATCCTACAAACTGTAGTTGCTGCATAGTAAATACGTCCCTCATCATGGTTGCAATTTATAACCCTTCTTGTCCGTCAAAACAGTATGCCCTATCCATTTGATTTCAGGAGTATTCAGCAACAGTTTTATCTTTGTGACATTTGTATCTTCATAGCACACAACTATTTCACACACCTAAATAGCACTAGTCTTGGAGAATAATGTGAACCATCTGCTTATGATCAGTTCCTCAGTGAAACATACCAAGTTGTATGCACTGATGGTTTGAAAATAGTCTGGATAAAATGCTTACTCAGTGGAACTTTAACTTGCACCGATGCATTTGTAAGTAAATTCTCAACAGCATACATCTTCCCCAATGTACCAGCTCACTATGAATATTTATAGACATAACAACCTTTGGAACTAATAAGAGTATAGTTTAAAGAATTGTCCCTTCTTAAATCCTATATTCTTCGATAGCCTGACAAATTTATATACATTAAACACTCCTGCCAACATTAATATTATACATGCTTTCCATTTAACAGATAGTCTCATTTCAAACCTTGTTTCAAAGCATATCATGCAACAAACCTTGATTCACATCCCAGAATCAAACATGTCATTATTAAGAATCTTTGCATACATTATTGAGAAACAAAACTTACAAACTATATATATTATGGAAACTCAAAATATTTTGGAATGTGATGGTAATTTCTAATTTGCCTAACCTCATACGTAAGCGTACCCCCCGAAGAATCAGCCTGACGTAGTGTAACATTTGAAATTACTCCATTAGCAGATAGGATGCAAATAGCTCTTGGTCCTTGTTGAGAAAATGATATCACCTTCATTGTTACATCCTTGAACACCATAGAAAATCAAAGATGAAGAGCAAGGAAAAATGTAGAATTACTGATAAAGAAACCCTCCTGAATATGGAGGAAATAAAAGAATAGCTAAAAGTGCCACCACTAAACTTAGCTTTAACATGAATCTCATTGTTCAAGAAGCAAAACTAAAATAACAAACACCTTAGAGACCTACAAATTCTCCTAAACACAATACAAAATTAAATTTCATGTAGTCTCTGAGTGTAGCCTGTTACATTTTAATAGTTATTTGTACTAGTTCAGCCTGCTGGATAAAAACTTCAAGATTTGATGGTGGCAATGTGTTAAGGTCTAAGGTTTAGAAACATAAACAAGGAAAAGATCCATCACAAATTGAAATATCACCAACAGCCACAAAAAGATGGACCCTAAACCCTCAAAAACTAATAAAGATATTCTCCTATCTCTTTTCCATATCAAAACATACCTCACCAGCATTGACAGTGATGACATGTGGTGTAAAATTTGTTCCGACAGAAGTAGCAGCCCACTCGCCTATAAAACAATAAGATCTATAAATATGGGATTTTGCTGTTAAAGTAAAAAAATTATGTGCCAATATACACTTCAGCCCCTGTTTGTCAAACTAACATAGATCTACTACATGCTTGAGATTTGGCATGAATTCAACAACGGATTTCAAATTGGAACCAGCATATTTATGCAAGAAACCCTTTAAACCAGATTCAAGAAGGCCAGAAGTAGAAACATATTTTCTGTCTCCTCAATCCCTGGTAACTAAAAGAAATTATCAATCAAGCAATATGGCTGCTTTAATAACTTTCATTCTGTTTCTATCATTGGGAGCATCTTGAAAATCCTTGATGAAAAGGAAAGAGGAAACAAATCTTAGCCACAAGAAAAATATTCCACCTAACACAGTCACACCAACCCCACAAAAGGCCACTTTTTCATTCACAAAACCAGCACTATTCTTCCAAATCTGAACAACGGCATCTTTGATAAGGACCCGCAAAAGGTTTAACAAGTATTATTAAGGATTGACTTCACATATGGAATCTTTATTCAGAAATTTCCAAATAAACCAGGTGACCTGTTTCTAAACCCTAGTGCAGAACTAATTGCACTTAGTTTGAAGCATACTCCAAGAAACAGAAACCAGAAACATTACTATCCATTACCAAATCCACAACAGGAAACTCGTACCATTTTCCATGTTGCAAACTCAAAACTAAAAGAAAAACATGCTAAATTTTGAATTAAAAGAAACGACTTTCTTCAAAGGGGCTTATTACCTAAATTCTCCATTTCCATTCCCTTCTGATGCTTAATCTGGTAGCCACTGCCACGCCCTCTCCCCCGCTTTCCTCCACTAGAGAACTCACCTCCTACGGGTGGGAAAGATGAGGAAATAGGCATTGGCGACAATGCCCTCGCCAATGTCCCATCTGATCCATATTTCCTAGGTCTACCTCTCTTCTTCTTTTCTGTACTACCGGTTAATCCGACACTAACTGGCGAAGCATCGACTGCGGTTGAGCTACCACCAATCTGGTTAGCATTTTCTGTCCTTGGCGCCATATGATAGGCTGATGGAGCTTCTGCTCCTATCACTGTAACACCAGAATTTGTTTCCATGCATACACTGGAAGCAAAACTATTAACTATTCACTACAACTGTATCTAACTTACAAACTCACAGCCAACCACCCACCTACAAAACAGAAACCCATCAATAAAAAATCAGAAACCTCACCATAAATACAATGTTTTCAGAGTAAACCCAACAAGAAAAACTACTAACTAGTAGAAGAAAAGAAAAGTTATTTGAGATTAAAACCATTGTCTCTTTATTTAAAAATTCAGAAACAAAAAAAGAAGTAAAATGGTAAAAAAAAAAGGCATTTTCAGGGAAAAAAAAAAGAAAAGAAAAGCTAAAACTTCTTGAAAACGGATCCTCAAAAAAAATTAAAGATGCATCAAAAGATACAAGTGAAACTACTAATACTCAAAGCTCATCTTTATGTTTATTTCACATGATCAGTCCCTTAACACATACTAAAACTCAAATAAATAATTAAACATAAAAACTTCTTTTTTCAAGACTGTACAAAATTAAGCTGTAACTCAGCCAAAAATAAAAAAACCTTAATTTTATATAAAAGAAAGAAAAACAGAAAATGATTAAAGCAGGGATTTTTCATACAACAAAAAAAAGTACACAAAAAAAACTTTCAAATTAAAAGATGTTAGAATGTAGAGATCATGACCTGTAACTTATAAGCGCAGCCCAGAAAACTCTTCACTAACACTGTTCTTCTCAGACTTGTTCACATTTTTCCAGAACTGAAGCAAAGTACTTTCAAAAGCTTTTTCTCGACAACCAAACGGATTTAAAAAAAAAAAAAAAAACTGTTTATTTACTGAGAAAACTGTTTTTTGAAGAAAAAAAACACAAACACTGGGTTTCAGAAAACCGCTGGCCGGTTTTTTATTTTCCCTGTCTGAACAGAGACTTTGAGAAGAAGACAGGAAAAAAGTGAAAAATACAAAATATTAATAAATAAAACTTGAAAATGAAAATAAATATAAAAATATTTTGATAATTATTAATTAGTTGGTAAAATTGATATTCCCGATATATAAATTTTGGTTAAGGAGGAATTTCACGTCCGTGAGGAAAAATTGAATTTGAAAATTGAAAAAAAAAAGGGGTAAAATAGTAATTTCGTCAAAAGATATGAGAAATAAGGGAGAAAAAGTAAAGTAAATAGTTTCCTAAATTGTATATTTCTGTCTTTCACTTAAAGCTGAAAAGTTGGCGTTGGAGGGCCGACCTCTTTATTGCCTCTTGACCTTTCTTGTCTTCGTCCGCATATAAAGAATTGAACATCTTAGATTATGCCCTTCACTTATTTTCTTATTCACGGCTATGCCCCCGTAGAGTCTGGATTTTGTCCCTTTTTTTTATTTAGCATCAAAAAGTTTTTGGATTTCGTTCTTATTTATTTATTTATTTATTCAACATTGAAAATTAAATCAATTTTTTGTTTTGATTATCGGCATTTCTGATTTTTCTCCAGGTAATTATGTTAGAATTTGGCAAAATTTTTGTATTTTTCTTTCCAAATTTCATTAACTCTACGTTGAGTTCCAACGAAACCCCGGAAAGAAATTAAATTAAAATCACCAGCCAATAAATACAAGCCGCGTGAATGGCCAGTTGTATAAACAATTTCAATTAAAATCCCTGGGCAAACCGTTGTCACAGCTGCAAGAATCTGATTGGCTGCTGATTTTCAGCAAAGAGTTGAGATCCTTCGTGTCTGAGTCAGTCAAATGAAATCCTGACCTAAGGTTGGTGAATCCATAAGTTACACTTGTCCGAGATACGCATGTCTGAGAGACAGCCAGACTGTCATTGGTGGACATGCCCATCAAGACAGGGCCCTATTCTTTGAATCTTTTCGAAATTTAATTTAAGATAAGCTGTCCCCAACTTCCTGACCAGTAATTGGAAATTATAGATTTTGGTCTGAGCGCTTAAATAAATGTCTCAACCAAGAAGATCGAGGGTCTTCATTTCTGACGAGTGCCTGACAGCACTGATGAAATAAATGTAATACATTAAAAATTGGTTAAAAGTAAAAAACTCATGATTTGCAAACCAATCAACCTAAACTTGTCCAAGTATGATTCAAATTCAACACTCTCAACAGTCAAACGGATTTTGACACTAAAGTCCACAATCGGATGCTTAGTTACAACCACATTAAGAAAGTCAATCGAATTTGACTTTAACCACTCGAATAAAAAGGCAGAACTTTTTTTTTTTCTCTGCGTATAAAAAATAAAAATAGAAAAGTTGCAAAGGATGAAGGTTGACTGGGAATTAATTACCACCGGACGCAAGTTAGAGACGGGTTTTTGAGGGGCTTTAGGACAGAAAAAACCCAGCTCTAACCTCTTCAAAAGAGTACTCAATTTGTTGACCTTGTTCCACAATTTTTTCAACTTTATAAGCACCCAAGGTTGCTGGAGTAGCTGGTGTTATTGCCATAAGCATAGGAGCTGATACCGTTGAAGGAGTTGTTGGTATTGGAACGGGCTTCGCTTTCGGGGTTCTGTTTTCATCGTCACCAATTAAAAAAGTTGGCTTGGAAGGCATACCCGTTGGTGTCTTGCAACCAGGATCTAATCTTAGCTCATTCTTCACTTTTTGCTTATCTTCTTTGAAACTCACAATGTTGGCATTGGAGTTCACGGCAAAAGAAATGGGAGAAAGAGGCTTTCGAACTGCTGGTGACTCAATCTCACGCACCTTTACCGCACGTAAGGGTTGCTTTTTTACTACACGACCAGAAACTTCAGAGCTTCTCCTACCTACAGCATCCACCCCCCACCCCACAAGAAAAAAAAGGCATAGAATATTTTTCTGTTGTTAGAGGTCTAAAATTCGGTCGCTGAAAAGAAATCATCGCCAAAAAAAAGGAAAACATATCTGTACGCCTTCTTATTTGGTTATAAAATTAAAATTTACCAGAGTGAGATGCAAAACCACTGGATCGCTGGTGATTGACCAAGCTGTTTTCCTTCAAATAGTCAGCCTTCTTATTGGGGTGGAGACGGATAGCAAGTTTCTCAGGCTTTAGTTGCTGCAGCATTGCTCCACCGAAGGAGAGTTTCCTATTACTGGCAGCGGCTGTTGAAGTTCTAGAAGCCTTCTTTCCTCGCATGGATGGGCTGGGTTTTGAACCATAAAGAGCTTCCTGCTCTGCTATCAGCTGTCCGTGAAGTTTCTTTTGGTCCTTAAATATAGATAATTCAAGCAAAGGTTAAGATGAGAAACTTGTTCTTTTGGTCCTTAAACACAGAGGCCTAAAAAATTAATTGAAATGGAGCACATACTCTCTGTCTCTGCCTCTCTAATTCTTTTTCTTGCCCTAGGCTGCTGTAGTCCTCAAGCACAGAAAGAAGTCGTCCCTAAATGCAACTCAAAACATCATCAAATTACTTAAAAAGAAAAACAATAACTAGAGAACAGGGAAATCGCAATTGGCTATAACAAGTCAAGTACTAAAAGAAAAAAGAACACAATGGCAGCTTTACTTTGACAGATCAAGTTTTAAGCCAAAGTGCACGGCTTACATAAGATTTGACCAAATCAATTTTTGATACGATGCATTGTCTTGTCCAGAAATATAACAGAAATTAGGGAAGTGCTTACTCCATCATACAAGAACACAGTTCCTCTCTCTTTCTCCCAAGCTGTGGTTTTTAAAGTCAAAGCTTCCACCATTGCTACACCAAAAGAAAGAAATTTATAAAATTGAGCAGTTATAAAGGAACACAGCACCAGACCAGTATTTAAATTTTAAAGCCAAACAAAACATAGGGACTAACACTTTAAATATTTCACTGCAAGACTCCTGGTTTACAACATTACAGTTATGGTCATAGTGCACGAGTTTGCTGGAGAAATTTACCAGGAATTTTGTTAACAAATGCTCGAGCTTTCTCAGCCCGTTTCAGAGTGAGGTGTGCTCCTCTTCCAGCATTATAACGGTTGTTATCCTAAAGTTTGAACAATCTGAAAGTCATAAACCTAGTTGTGGGAAACAAGACTCTACATTATTCAAAGAAACAAGATAAGTTTGATTCCAACCCTATTGTACTCTTCCAGCCAACCCTCTTCTTCACATGCAGCCAACCACTTCTCCACCTTCTCGAGTATATCTTTGCGGCTGAAAGCTTCCTCTCTAACCTTCGAAATATGAAGGTCAATTTGTTCCAACAGGTACAGAGGATCAATGGCACCTGCAAAACATTTGTGATGGGATAACAAATAGAGTATTGGTGAATCATGGCCCTTCCAGGCCAAGTTCATTTTAAAATTAAATTAAAACACGTTCATCAAAAATTGGAAACCTTTCAGGATGTTCACTAGCACTTTAACTTGCTGTGAAAGCTCACAAGTCACAGGTTAACAGAATGAATTTCTTCATGTTATCAAAATAATATAAGTAGCAATGGTTTGGGCTTAGATATTTACCAGACTCCATAGCTTCAATCGAATAATCTATTGAAATAAGTGCTTCCATCACCATGTGAGTCCTTCTGCACATATCCTCTAATTCAACCTTCTTTTTCAGAACAATTTCCTTCATTCTACTTGTTTTGAGCTGCTGCAACCTAGACACTTCCTCCTCAACCTACATACAGATAGTTCTTACAATTCATTCCCCAAATAAACACAGTGAAAATTGGCAGTAAAAGTCAAGAAACATAATTGAAGAGTACCAGAAGTCAATGAGTCTAAAATAGTGTTCTCACTTTTTTAATACAGTCAATGGAGAGCATATTGGGCTCTGTAATTTCAGGTTCAGAAGCTGCAATTTTACAGGTAACATTCAGAAACATCTGTTGTTCCTCTATTGGAGTATCCATCAAATGCCAAAGCTCCAACAATGCAGATGCAAGATCTTGAATCTGGTAGAGGCACAGCTCAAAGGATCAGAAGTACCAAGCGGAAACAAATGTTCAAGGTTTCAAAGCATAAAAATGAAAAAATAACTATTTTTTTACTGGTACTAACCTTCCGCATTCTCTTTATCTTTAGCTCCAGCAGACTTTGAATTTGAGCAGCCAACCTTGCAATTGTATTGTTACTTGCATCTTTTTCTGCAATCAAATCATCCAAGGTAGGGTGGATTCTACACACTGTTTGCTTGAAATCCATACCAAGGACTGTGCACAGTGAGTTTATAGTATTTAGGTGGTCTTGCACCTGATTCAAACGATTGATCTGCAAGTGATATCAGTGAGATTACTGTCATTTTGATATACTGCTCAACTAAACCACCAAAATCCTAAATTACATGTGACTTGTCAATCAATATGGATACACTAATTCTATGCTCTCAAATTATCAAGACTCCTGTTGCAAGCGTCATCATTGAGGGATAACTGATCATAGGGACTAACCTTCTCATTTTGAAGTTCATGCATCTCACTCTGTAATTTTTCAAGTCTTCTTAGGGAGAGCTTGGTCTCGTCAACAAGCACCTTATTGCCATTTTGTTCTTTAACCCCCAAAATCTCATTAGATAATTTTTGTATTTGTTCTAGAACTCCAACAAATTGATTAATTCTTTCCACTTTCTTCCTACGCATATCCTCCAACAGTGGACTAATGGTTTCAAGCTCTTCCTTCAAGTTCCCGCCAGGATTCAAATCATGCTGAATAGATGTAACCAATGGCATAAAATTACTCACAAAATCTGAAACAAGCCGGTTAACTAATACAAATCTATTGATTGAATACTAGTAACCGCACTTACATGCACTGACTTCTCCCCTATAGAAGTACAGATATCTGAAATTTCTGCCTTGGCATTGGCAATATCTCGTTGCAATTTAGTTCTGTATTCTTTTGCCTCGTCTACCTTTTTCATGTAGATCTTGAGGCACTCTTGTTCGAGTTCAAAAAGCATTGTATCCCGTTGGTCATCAGCCTCCCCAACTTCATCCCATAGTTTCTGTTATAAATAAAGCGAAGACAACTTTAAAAATATTTCGTATCGAACGGATAGGCAAATGATAAATATGCTTCGAGAGGTCTTAAGGAGAACCTGTAATTCACACAACAATGATCCGCAAGTTGTTTCAATGCGCGCAAACTGCTCACTGTAATGATTTAACATGGAGCCGGCAATATTCTGCAACAACAAGAATCCCTTTTAGTCTCGCAAAGAAGAATAAAATCGAAGAATAAAGTCGAAACTGAAAAAAAAATGATGGAATTGCTTACCTAGTTTTATTTTCCTTTTCTCAATTCAACTTTCAACTAACCAAACAGGAAATAATATAGTAAATAGTAATCAATGATTTTCCAGGTTTTCGAACTCTAAGTAAAACAGAACATGAAAAGATAGAATGAGATCTTGATGATGCAGATTTACGGTTTCTTTTTGTTTAATTTCTAAAAAAAAAATAAAAGAAAATGAAACTCAGTCAATTATCAATCGAGTGCATAACACACTGATCATTTAAACCTCACTTTAAAACAATGCTTTCTTTTTCTTTCATATTCTCGTCAACCAAACAGATGCCGTGATAATTAAGCTAAAATTCAACAGATAAACAAACCAGTTTCGATTCAAAGTAAAACACAACCATGAAAAGGGAACCAAAAAAAAAAAAGTGAAAATTACCGTGGACTTTTTCGAAATTGGCAACGGTTGTCGCTCAGTACCAAGCGGAGGTGATTGATGATCGGAGATCCAATTGCAGATGACGAATGATTTTGGATTTGATTAGATGAGGGAATTGCGGATAAAACAAGAGAGAAAACGTAACGCTTGATTTTGAGCGAGATTCTGAGAGGGAAAAGGGGGCGCGGGAGGAGCCGTTATGTGGGGGGTTGTACGAATATAAATAAAACAAAATAAAGTTGATGTTGACACGTCATTGGTTAGTGGGGTCTACTGCTACGCGGCAAAATCTGGAAGGCTCCAGTCATTATTACCGTTGCTTTTTCTTCGGTGGGGGATCCGATTGGGGTCATTGAACCATAATAAGGTTTTTGAATTTCAAAATGTCTTCTCACTGTTACTGAAATAAAGGGCGCATCGACTATAAAACATCAATCAAAAAGAAAAAGATAAGAAGATTAAGGTCCAACGCCCTTTTTTTTTTTTTTCCTTTTGTAGACAGAAGTCCCGAACCAACGCCTTTCAAACTTGAAACTATTGGGCGGACTAACTTTCATGTGGATGCGGAAGGGAAGCCCGACCCATGCTCATATCCATGCTCTGCATTTGGGTGGAGGTCCAACCGTGACCATCCCTGTTCTTATATATTGGGTCAGGCTTGGCACGTTCCAAAATCACCTATTTTAATTGTTTTTTAATCAAATTAATGCATATAAAATATGTAATTGTTTTTATCTAAAAAATGCATGGTTTTATTTATTTTTCCTTCTTTATAGATTAATTATTTTATACTTGGTGCTATATTTGTTAATTATTTGTTCATTACTAATTAAGTATAGTAACTTTTCACAATGTCAAATTACCAACAAAATAAAATCTAAAATAACTTATAAACTTGTTCACAAGATGAGTTGGAGGCTTGGAGTCGAGTATTGGATTATGAACTTTCAAGCTCTGGCAGGATCAATCCGAGTCATATACATATTTTATTATTAATAATTCATTTTTATTTATTTTCATTTAAATATATATTTAAAAATATTGTTAATAAATTTTTAAATTGATCTTAAATGGACTTTCATGAGCAAATCAGACTTGAGATAAGTATTTTTAAATATCAATAAAATTCAATCAAATTCATGAATTTTATTTATGCATTGGGTCTCGCAAGTTATAAATATTTAACTTTGCAGCATTAAAAAAAATAATGTAAAAAAAGTGGATAATTTACTTTTATCATTTTAAATATTCAATAAAAGCTTTTTAATATTATTCAATTTGAATTTATCTTTTTAAAAATAGTAGGCAACAAATAAGAGGAAAATATTAAGTGATTTTTTTTTCTATATTGACATTGACAATAACATGTCTAAAACTCACTAGGCTTGGATACCCTCTCGTTTCAAAGGAAAAAATGATTTATTGCGCCCCTTAATTCTCCTTAAAATTCATGCCATTATTACCTGAGAAAAAAAAATGGTAGCATCTAGCATGTGTTGTTAAAAATCTTGTTAGTTTAAATTGAACAAACTTTTATCAATTTGGCAAAATTAATGTTAGAGCCCTAATTAATCTTAATCTTAGACTTACACTTATGATAAAGATTCTTATGACAAAGATTAATAGTATGTCACGTCGTAGTGCACCAGTACAACTAATAAAGCAATAAGATATGGATCATTTGCTATGGTCTCAAAAGCGGGGATTTGTCTTCAGCTTCTGACTTAGTGGCCAAAAAAACTTTAACGAAGATTTTAAAGTTGGGTTCGACTTTAAAATCTCTTCTTCTCTTGCTGTAAAATTCTGTCTCATTAAAATTAAAAAAAAAAAAAAGGGGCGGGGGGGGGGGGGGGGGGGGCGTATACCAACAATGGAAATTTTGGGCCACTAGTTTTCACCTTGGATTTTAATATTCCAACGTGGCAGTAGCCTTTATGGTGCTAAACTACCAACATTGTCGAGAATACATCTAATCAAAATCCGGTCATTCTAAAGAAAGAAAAAATGTATAAAGTATAGAATAAAACACACTGCAAAAATGAAAAAGCAATAAATACAAAACAAAGTAAAAAAATATATTTGTATAAAACTCCAAAAATTAAAATTGAAGCCGAAAGAGTAAAGGCGAGGAAGGTACTGGGGAGCTCCCCTTCCCTTTGGCTCTCTCTTTCTCTCTCTCGTTAGCTGCATCTTCTCCGACGCCATTTCTTTCCATGATTCCCCACAAAACCGAAGACGATCTCTTCCGTCACCACCATAATCTGGGCTCATCTCCCCAGATCATCCATACGCAATCACGGCCGTCCGTTTCCCCTCACGATGACCCACCCGACTCTTCCTTCTCCCTCCCCGAAATCGTCCTTTTGCGCTCATCTTCTTCCGCTGACTCACCCAGTTATTCCGATTCCGAAAACGACGACGTCGCAGCTACTCACCCCGCTCCTTCCTCCGCCGCAACAACAACAACCGACCTAACTAGCGCTACTCATAAAATTGCCAATCAGCCCCTCGGCTACATTAGCCCCGAACCTCACATTTCCTCTCAGTTCTACACCTTCAACGCCGAGTCCCATTCCCTTATGATCCGCTGCATCCGTGAGCAGCGTTTAGCAACTCCAGCTGAGATCCGAGCCGCCACGCCTCGCTCCGTCCTCAAATCGTGGCGCGCCGTGTGGAAGGACCGCAACGAGGACACTGCTTACCTGACCGCATGGAAGCGAATCCAGGACAAGCTCACCGCACACGTGGACCCCAATTCCTGTAACGAATTCCTTTGCTTCAAAAACAATTCTAATCAGTTCGTTTCCCATGTTAATCAATGGCAAGAAATCGTCATGAGTTTCCATGGCGACGCCGATTTAAAACACTTAGGGCTTAAAGAAACAATAGAGAGAGTCAAGCAAGTGTGGAATGTAGGTGCTAAGTTCTATGGAATTCCCGAGAGTTACATTAGGGTTTGTGTTGCGGCTTGCCCTGTATGCAATGCTTCCTCGGGGTCTGCTTCCAGGAGTAAACGGCGTCGTTTTGAGTACACAGAGTCTTTTGACGTGCCTGCAAAGGAGGTGCCTCATAGGTTGCAGCAATTGGCTGCAAAGCACAAGGTTGTGCTCTGCATTAGACAGAAATATATTAGGTATAAGCCTTTTATGGCCGAGGTGAAGGATTATGCCTGTCATCGAGCAGGGGAACCCGCGGCAAAGAAGTCAAGGATTTTGAAGAGGGAACCATATGCATCGAAGAGGTGTGGTTGTGGATTTAGAATTAGGGCAATAGTGCCAATTGCCAATTATAATGAGAAGTATAAGACATTTGTATATCAAGAGGAAGGGATGGCAGTGTTTAAGTTGTATGCAGTGCATACTGGGCATGAGCCAGGGCCGCTGGATGGGAATGCAAGGATCATGCATCGCATTGTTGGGCATAAGGGGGGGTTTTTGATGGACCAGGATATGGTTTATGGGGTAAGTGAGGATTTGGATAGTGAGGGGCTTGGATTGATAGGGAAAGCAGAAGGAGAGTTGCAGCTGGCCATTTTGCAGCAGGTGCAGGAGTTGAGAGCTGAAATCGGGTTGTTAGAGGGGAAGATTGGCAAGATTCCTCGTCAGTTGTTGGGTTCGGTATCTAGGGAGCTCCGTGATATTTTGAGTAAAGTTAGAAGTTTAGGGGAAGAGGGCCCAAAGTCAATGGAATTGCTTTCTGACAAGCCTCATTCAGATGACATTTTGGTAGGAGAGAATGATTTGACACACTGGAGTAATCACCATCATGATCAGTTATATGGGGATGGCAAGGATACTGAATTGATTGAAGATGATGAAGACAGTTTTGGAAGGACACTTGAGGATGTTGTTCCTTGGGACCAAATGAGGACGGATTGTAGGAGTCACAAGGGTCTGATAAGCGAGCCTTGTAAGATGGATAAATGGTTGAAATGCAGTGATTTTGATGAGAAGAGCATTCTTGACTGTGAAGATACTAAACTAACCAAGCCCATGAGACATGATGATGGTATAGTGGCAGATGTAGGTCTTGTTGGCATTCAGGTTGATAGTTTCTACCAAGAAAATCCTAAATGGTATGATTCTCCTTGTGCATTAGATTCCAGCACAGATTGTGGTGACAGTGGATTTAGACATGGGGAGATCGTGTAGAGTCCTGAAGAGCCAGGTTAACCTACTCTAACATAATCATGAATTTATATTGTCACCTTCATCCCTTCTCACTGTTGGCACTGGATTGTACATTTATGTATACTGAAGTTTGGAGCTCCTCACATGCTTTAGGTGTCTTTGTTGTGTGTGGTTTCTGTAAAGCATAGCCAATGGGGCTCATCTGCACATATCTTATGTATAACTATTTGTTAACCATGTTGTGGACATTCATGATTTTTAGCTGGGTTCCTCTTACAATGGACACCAGTTACTGTTTTCGTAACACTTTCTTTTAGGTTCTTGTATGTATAATTTAGTATATGTCCAATCTTTTTCATCTGGCCCTCATTATGACGTGAGTGTTCCTTTCTATTCACTTCCATATCACTTTCATCTTCCTTTGTTTTAAAGCTTATTAGTGCATGACGTGGTTCACCTCTCTTTACTAATTGTTGGTTTAATCATGCTGGTGGTCATAATGATTCCCCAAATAGTCTTGATGATATCTAGAGGCTTCGTAATTTGTATGTTGCTTTATCCTCCCTTTGTTTGCTCCTTTTTTTAATTATGTA
This sequence comes from Durio zibethinus, assembly GCF_047325235.1. Classification (NCBI taxonomy): domain Eukaryota; kingdom Viridiplantae; phylum Streptophyta; class Magnoliopsida; order Malvales; family Malvaceae; genus Durio; species Durio zibethinus. The sequence continues at coordinate 1,430,744 of NC_143184.1, forward strand.
TTATGAATCATTGTAGTAATTATCTGTGAATCATGCATTCAAGAGTTCTTTTTCACTGCACCTTCTACCTGGAGAGCTTGAGACCAAGTTCTATCAAGGAGCTTTCTTCAACTGAGTTGGTAGGTAAGGCTACTGCCATGTTCGTTTTTCTGTGGCTATATCACTATTAATTTTTCCTTTACCCTGCTTTACTGTATCCTAACTCTATTTCCTTAGCTCTGCTAGACTTTGCATTGATATGGACAACCTGATGGTTGATGGAGTCTGGCTTGCTAGGGTGTCTGTATCATAACTCTGGTATTCTTACCCTTTCCAATGTCATTGTCTTCATAATACTCTTTGTTTAGAGAAAGATTGAGCATATGCCTTTTTCTTTTGAAATATATAATTTGGAGGAAAGATCTTGCTACTGTTTAGGTTATCCTCTGCTTAATGGCTGTACTCAGTGAGTCAGTGTAGGAATCCCAATAAATCTGGTTTTTGTTTTTTTGGTTTCTCGTTCCATTACCATGTTAAGTTGTTTCCTGGTGTCCCTTGTGTTTTAAAATGTTCAACCGCTCTTTGCATTCCCTTGTGTCCATTGTAGATATGATGCTTTCTTATATAATGTTTTAAATCAGTTAATTATAATGAAAAGGAAATACCACTTCTTTGGTAACTGCGTTCTAAACTTTGAGTTTTCAGATGGTAGATAAACTCATGTGTAATCCATGCCCCCTACATTAAACATTGGATTCATTTGTTACTATGTTTCTATGTGTAGAAAGTATGACTGACTGTATGTCTATAGTTAGGTATTGCAGCTGTCAAATTGAACTATGAATTGATTTGTATGTTTTCTTAAACATATTTTATCTTTGCAGTCAATTTCTTGAGGAATTGATGTCATCATGTTTCTGCTTTATCTGTAGTGACAGGTATCACTTGAAACATGTATGGTTGTTAGTAACTTTCCCCACTATATATATATGTATATATATATATATATGCCCTGTTGGACTTTGTATTCACTAAATTAATCACTGGACTTGATATCATATTAGCACATATTATGAATGCCTTCCATTTTCGAAGTAAGTTGGGTTTCCTATGGTTATTCTGTTGGTGTAACTAATCTCTTTTACACATTTGTAGACATAATTGTTACTAGTTGATGCTATAGCTTGAGATATACGATTCAACTAACCAGAATTGGCAGATTTGGTCTACTTGGAATTACAGAATTTTGTTAATAAGACATTAGGAGCCACACGGTATGCTCCTGAGTTTTCTTGTTGGGATTCTGTAACAAGCAGATATGCTCATAACTGTTAATTTTAAAGATTATTTAACACTTTGTTATGTTCAATGGAATTAGCATTGCATTACTAATAACAATTCATTCTCTGCCATGTCAAACGTTCTTCTTGGAATGAGCATATTCTGATGTGGAGGATCCCTGTCTGAAACTGACATTATATGATATCTGATCTAGGGAAAATGGGCTGGTTTTCCGGGCATGGCATCGGGCATCATATGGTTCTTGAAGCAAAGAGCATTCTTGACTTGATAGATGGATTGATGAAAAGAAATTTTGGATTGGTAGTTCCTTCTCCCTATGTGATTATGTATTGGTATGTTCTTGTCTGTCTCCGATGTTCTGGAGATGTTGCACCTGTCTTCGCATATAAGGTGAAACATGAAATTTGAGAATGAGAAATGTCAGTCTTACTTTGCTGCAGGATCCATCTTCCTATAGGAAATTGATTTATTATTGCATCCATTAGCTATTTAGCTATGGGTTCAGATTCTTCCAACATTATTTTGGTGTAGAACTGGGCTCTATTTTGGTGTAGAACTGGGCTCTATTTTGCCGGATTGTCTCCTTATATAGTGGAGTCTGGGACTAGATCACTGTGCATGCATAGAATCTAGTTTCCACTTTCTAGAGCGTTGAGATTTTGGACATTTTGGTGGTATTAAATAAAAGATCAAAAAATGGACGCAGCATGATGGTTCTGTGATGATTTGTTTAGTGTGTGCTTTTACAGAGTGCGTATAAGATGATGCATAATTGGACATGGCCTGCCTGTGATTTGAAATGGTTTCGGCCTTCTCTGTTTTACCATTACAAGTGTTTCAGGTACCAATCTCCCAAAAGTCATCTAATCTGCATCACAGTTTGTATTAGGAATTCAACAGTTCAGTATTCAATAACATTATCTAACCTGCATGACAACTGACTAGTTAATGACAATTCTGTAGGTAGATCTCATCACATGAATTTGGGGACTTGCTCTCGTGTTGCACAATTCTCAGATTTACCTGACAATAGTTCTTGAAGTATGGGGATGGTGTGGCATGCGGTGAAGATGAGAAAATACTGACTCGTTTCAGCGACTCTCAGAAACAAACGAGATGTCTGTGGGATTCTGTGCTCACCCAAACATTGACTTAGCTGTTTAACGCCAACGTGTCAACGCCGACCTCTGACCGTTTCATCTAGAGAAAAAAAAAAAGGTTAGTGAGTAAGACGTATGACGTTTTCCCGTTGCAGATAAAATCAAATCCTTGGATGCAAGTGTTGCTTTTGAGTTGCTAGTTTCCGGTGCTAGAAAATTAAATCATTTCCTCTGTTGGGGGATAACAATGGCATATGTGCCTTAAAGAAGCATGTTAAATTTTGTAACAATCCAGAACAAGGAACCCTTTAAAAAATGAAGCAGTGCCGCTATTTGCACTCTAGTAGAAAAATAGGGGTGCGATTTCATTAGATTCCAGAATCAATAGTGGTTATCTGGAACAAAGTACATGAAAAGATTATGCAAGTTAATAACAATTAGAAGTTTTAGCTGGAAGGTGAAGATATCTGGAGACAAATTCCCGGGCTAAAGCTTGAAGCTCCTTGTTTTCCATTCCTTGATCAAAGGGATTTGGAAAACTTGTCAGCTCGATGGAAGGATGTTGTGGTTGTGGGGGGTCAAAGTGCACCGACATGTTAGAAGAAGACACCAAGTGAGATCCTATTTCTGAAGTAGAATGAAGGCTTGACGGCGAAGGGCATTGGGCTTGGGCTTGAAATGGCGGCATTTGAGGGAGACGGGGCAACGCAGAAAGACGGGCCTGAATGTAGGCTAACTCTGCCTGTAAAATCTCTGCCTACAATCATACCAAAAAGTGAAATTTAACTTATTGATCAGAGAGTACATATATCGAAAGAGCAAGAGGCTGCCGACAGTGGAACGTTGAAACCGGCTAGAAAATAAAATTAACATAATGTTTAAATAAATAAATGAATAAATAAAGGTTTCTTGGCTAGATAATAGACATAAAAGAGTCAAAATGAACCTTATTATACGTAAAATATTGGTAAATATCCATCTTTATCACATCATTTAATATTATTAAAAAATGATTTATGTTACCGATAGAATATTGAATATATATAAAATCTGATCTAAATAAAAAATAACTATTTGTCTTTATCTCTCTCAAAGAATTTAAAGTAATCAATCTTAAGAAGATAATGGTATCCTGCCTAATTCAAGCTCATACTCTTTTTGTGTTCATCTGCCCAACAAATGGAAGTGGAGAGAAGTGAAGAAAGTGTATCCTAATTCTTGAAACTAGTATTGTCAAATACGCGTTCAATATGGCTACTTAAATAAGACTATCTTGCTTCCATTAAAAAACCAGATTTCATGAAGCGATAAGAAGATAGTCATTCCTATTCCACGAGTTTCACAAAAGGCATTTTACGAACCCTTATGAGTAAATCACACCATCAAAAAAAAAAAAAGGAGAGAACTTGGTGAAGGAAGTTCACCATGATGGAACCTGCACATGGTAGGACGCCTAAATGCAAGAAACGTTACATGACCCATTAATCAATTCTTAGTTGTAACAAATCATAAATCATAGTTACTTTATAAACGACGCTTATAAGATCACTTACATTTTCTATTCTTTTAACATATTAACCATATGAAAAAAAAAAAAAACTGCTAAGAGAAAAGATTAGCAAAGTCAAAGCCAAACTATTTGAATATTTCTCGAGTTGCTAAACTGGCTTGCTGGCTCCGGCAAGCAACCAGACCACTTAGCCATTCACCACTACATGACAGCCGCCAGCTCTCCCTCTCTGTCTCTCTTGGAACCGCTAGTTACTATGAAGTTTGCGCAATTTCAACTAAAAAAAGCTCCCAACGGGTTACATAACGAAAAAAAAAAAAGATTACCTTTCCAAGTAAAATTTAGCCTGAGTTTCACCCACTGCTATTGAATGACCAACACTTTTTAAAATTTTTTGAGGTTTTACCCCAAAAGAGGAACTATAGGAAACAATACAATATACTTTGGGTAATAAAATATATTGAGTTGTTTTGTTTTTGGTGTTCAAGAAATAAATAGGGTTACAAAATTAATGTGAAAACCTTGACTGACTAGATTGCTTCTACTATATAAAATATATTCATTTGTCAAACTCTTACCCAATGGCTACACCCTCCAAGACACACGTTTGCATGAACACTTGAACTTTTGATTAAGTTTTAAACTTTTCTAGGGGTGGGAAGCCTATGCTATGAAACATCCGATTACTTTCGCCAAATCTGGGTATAAGATTTTACTCAAATTGGCTAGGAATGGACTACAATAAGCTTCTCTATTAGATTACTTCCAGTACTGCTCTAATTGAGAAAACTTGTAACGCTGGTGCATGCAAGAAGAAGAATAAAGGAACAAAATTTTTTAAATTTAAGAAATAAATATTTATGCTTAACTCTAAATTATTTAGCTGCATGCATGCCAGCATGATTGGCCAAGGTTTCCTCTATAACCCATAAGTCAATCAATCTTGAACTCAAAAAAAAAAAAAAAGGAAGGAAAGAAAAAGCCTAAGACCTAATAACACTGAAATCAAAACCCCAAACTTAACAAAGACAGATTTGTTATCATCTTTAATATAGTGACATACTTGAATGAGAGAAATAAGTACATAAAGAAAATTTAAAATCAATTACGGAGCTGACCTGTTGTTGGAGGGTGAAGATGTGGCCAACACAGCCGTAAACAGGGTCTCTAACCCTAGACAAAGCCTCATAACAGAGTGTAACTACAGCATCAACGCGCTTGTGCGCCGGTATTCGCTGCAGCATCTTGGATGCATTGCTAGCCCCAAAAACCTTGTGCACCGCAGCAAAGTCAGCCGTGCCTTGGTCCGAGTCAAAATATGGTGCAAATATGCACCCTTTCACGCACTTTCGCCGAAGAAATTTGCAGGCACCACAAGGGCCACCTCCGTTATTTGCACTCATCTCTCTCTCTCTCTCTCTCTCTCTCTCTCTTTGATATGATCTCTAATCTATGATCCCTCTCTCACTCTCTCTTTCTTTCTTCTAAGGAGATTATCTCTGCCTTTTAGAACTAGAAGAAAATAATATGTGGCATCTAAAGAAAGAGACAGATCAACAAAGAGGAGGGATATATATATCACATATGGGTGGGTATCTAGAGAGCAGACTGGGTTTTGTTTGTTAACTTAGAAACCTCTGCTAACTCTGGTGGTGGGTCATTGCAAAAAAGACTGGTAGTTCCATCCTTTATATTTCTCTCTCTCTCTCTCTCTCTCTCTCTCTCTCTCTCTCTCTCTCTCTCTCTCTCTCTATATATATATATATATATATATATATATATATATATATTTCCTTTGTTTCTGATCAAATACAGACGTATTCTTTTTTTTTTTGGTTTCTAAACGAGGGATTCTTAAACGAGTTTATATATATTTGTTAATGTATTTAACCAGTATAATATATAACTCATTATTATATAAAAACAAATAGCTGCCCATCTTTTTTAATATTTTATTGTTTTTGAGTATTTTTAATTAATTAAGTTGTACATATAATTTGGATTTAGAGATGTATATATATATATATATATATATATTGTTAAAAGCATTTTTATATTCAATTTATATATGATTATTTATATAAATAGTCATATACAAATTGAATATAAGAATCCAAATCTATTTAATCATAATCTAATATATATACATATATATTATATAATAACATATACAAACAAGATAGTTTGTCACATAAGTTTCTACGTGGATAATTTTTTTAAATGACACATAAGATAATTTTTTTAAAAAATAAGATAATTTTTTTTAATTACAAATTAGATAATTTTACATTTATTTAAATATCAAAATTATTCAAATTATAATTGAAAATTAAATCAATTTAGAGATATATATTCTAAAATTAAAAATATGAAATATGGATTTTATTTTTTTAATAAATAACTTTAGTTATTTACCAAATAATCTTATTTAAAAAATTATTTAATTATCAAAATGTTTCAAACATGTTTAAAAATTACAAAAATTAACTTTATCCAAATCTTTCAACAATCTTTTTTATTTTGATTTAAAAAAATTATCTTTTTAACAAATTTATGTAAGATATTAAAAATTTAAGTAATTTTATGTAAGATTTTGAAAATTTAAAAAATTTTAAACTTAAATATTTAAATAATAAGATTATTTAAATGATTATATCAATTTGAACTCTAATTATCAAATTTATATTTCAAATAAATATAAAAAATTTAATATTATCTTTATCATTTATTATATTCATTTTAAATTTTAAAAATTATATATTTAATCATAATCTAATATATATATATATATATATATATTATAATAATATACATAAACAAGTTTGCCATATAAGTTCTTATGTGGACAACTCTTTTAAATGACATATTAGATAATTTTTTTAAAAAATAAAATAGTTTTTTTTAATTACAAATTAAATAATTTTAAATTTATTCAAATATCAAAATTATTCAAATTATAATTGAAAATCAAATCAATTTAGAGATATATATTCTAAAATTAAAACTATGAAATATGGATAATAAATAATTTTAGTTGTTTATCAAAAACCTTATTTAAAAAATTATTTAATTATCAAAATCTTTCAAACATGTTTAAAAATTACAAAATTTAAATTTATCCAAATCTTTCAACAATTTTTTTATCTTGATTTAAAAAATTATTTTAAAAAAGATTTTACGTAAGATATTAAAAATTCAATTAATTTTATGTAAGATTTTTAAAATAAAAAAAAATCATCTTAAATCTTTAAAAAATAAGATTATCAAAATGATTATATCCATTTGAACTCTAATTATCAAATTTATATTTCAAATAAATGCAAATAATTTAATATTATCTTTATCACTTATTATATCCATTTTAAATTTTAAAATTTATCTATTTAATTCTAATTACCACCAAAGAATTATTCTACAAATTTAAGAGTATAAATGTAATGTGTTATACATCAATTTTTTATTTTTTTAATAACTTTTTTAAATTTTTATTCTATTACTATTACAATTTTTTTGTTTATAAATTTTTCCTAAGATATATTTTATTGTTATTACAGTTTTATTCTTACGAAAAATGATTTTTTTAATTTATTTTTTCACATATTTTTAAACATTTTTCATATTTTATATAATAATTTAATCAAGATTACTAAAGTAAAAGTATGTTAATGTTTCTTTTATTATTTAATTTATCATTCAATAATATATATTTTAATTTTTTTAAAAAAATTATTTTTATTTGATATAATTTTACAGGTATATAAATATTATTATAAATAAAATATTTAAAGAAAAGATAATTTTTTTTTACTATTTTCAAAAAAATTATTTTTTAATAGCAAATTAATATATACAAATTTTATATATGTTTTAAATTTAAAATATTTGAATATAATTTTAAAAAATTAATTTATATATATTTATATTAAATAAATAAAACTATTTCGTATATATCACGGCTTATAATCTAATTTGTAATCTGAAAGAGATAGAGAGAGAGAGAGAGAGAGAGAGAGAGAGAGAGGGTCTATTTGCTTTTGGTTTAAAACTTCAAAGCCACGGCAAGGTAGAAGGCAGTAAAGGGGGCATAGCAGCTGCTTGCGTGAAGCAAACATACATGCGGATGCGGTCAGTGGCTGCAGTCTCTCAATTGTCTGCAACTCCCAACCGCCGCAGTCGCAGCCACGTATCCAATCATCTTTCCCTTTCGTCACCTCCAACTTTTCAGCTTTTTCTCTGCTCACCACCCATCGCACAAACGTTGAACATAGATCACTGCTATGCTGGTTTTTCCTTCTCCCCCCCCCCCCCCCCCCACACGCACGCACAGAAAAAATTTTTTTCCCTTCCTCCCTTTCTCTCCTTTCCTTCCTTTTGGTTCCACCTTTGTCTACCCAAGAGATTAATCTGATGGGCTGATCTGCCTAACTAAATTGCTGCATTAAAAACAATATGGATGAATATATATATATACACACATATATTCTTCATCGAAAAAAAAAAAAAAAGGCATTTAAGCCTTTCGGTTTTACATACAGACAAAGTCCTGGGCCAGTAATCAGGCCCAATGACATGTAATTAAAAAAACCCGTTTGATTTGTATATGATTCGGTTCATTTGAATGAGGATTCTCTCTCTTTGTAGAAAACTTGGAATTACACAAGGAATCAGGAAGAGAAAAAGAGGATCGATGCTCTTTTTATATATGCAGATTGGAAAAACTCTTTAATCTGAAGTTGCACATATTGCCTTTAAGAACTTTAGCTTCTCTGTTTGAGACTGCTACAACAAATTGCAAATTTGTCATGTCGTGAAATTCAAGGTCATTATAATTGAAAATATCTGTACATATTTGAGTGCATTTGGAAGCTCTTGCGTATTTCTTGTTAAAGTAATGTTATTTTATATTTAATAAATATTTATTTTTTATAATTTTTTTATTTATTATCAATTAATTTTAAATTGAATGTTTAACGTTTATGAAAATATTAAACATTTTAAATCCTTATAGCTGATCGCTGCAGGATATCTTCTAAATTAATGAACTTATATCGACTAATACTTATCCAATAAGCATGCTGAATTTTTTTGCCAAATAAAAAAAGGTTTTACAAATTTACAATCTCTCAGTGGTAATTAGTTTTTATTATATACAGCATGTGATAAATTTCTATAACTTTACAAAGTACTTAAAGAAGTAAATCCCAGAAAATAACCCTTTCAAAAGCTTGTGGAGTATAAGTGCATATATGGCTGCATTGAATCCAAGATATGCATGAGGGTGACTGCTATAATTGGTATGGAAATTGGTGCAAAAGATAAAATGAATGCTGCTTTCCAACTCAAGGCAAGCACTGCAGCTGCCGGAATGCACATTATTATTATTATGGCATCATTGCCACGACAGTTCATGTTTACTGCAAACTGAGCTTCGTGGTGGGAAATGAAACTGGCACATGCTGGACTCAAGCTATCTTTCAAGAGGACAATAAGATTAACCCAATCTTATTTTATTTGCAATAACTGCTCAAAAACGTGTTAGTTATCGAGATTTGAGAGCTCAGTCAAAATTTCACATTGCTTAAAGGGAGGGCAGTTTGAAAATCTTCAAACCTATTTCTGGTTTGAAAGGCCAAAGGGGCCACCCCTCAATCCGCCATGCAAATTCTATATTACTATACGGTAATAGACCGTTGGCATGGTTTCTATATAGTTGTAGTATTTTTAAGAACCAGAAATTTCTTTTCTTTTTTTAATATATTTTTAATCCATCAATTTTTATTTACTTGACGTAGCTATTAGACATCTAAATTCTTTTGATTAATAATTTTTAGGAGTTGATCCGAATACATGTTACGTGAGTTAGTACTCGGTAATTTATTTATATTTTTAAGTAAAAAATTAAAAAATATAAAAAAAAAAATTCCTTATTTTATTATATATCATATTGTATTAACTGTCAATCCTTTTCACTACATGCATTGTCACATATTACAACTTTTTAACAAAATATAAAAATTAACTTAATTAAAAATATTTTCTAGATGCATGGTTTCTTTAATTAGTTTGACCATCTGATTTCTAAGTTGTAATTATTAAACATTAAAAGTAAATCATAGATTTCATGATTAGCCCGGTCCAAACACCTTTTTTTGACTCCATAATTTTAATCATAAATATATATATTTCCATTTAATAACCTGAAATTTTATTCCTTTAATAAAGTCTAATTATTAAACTAGCAAATTACACTTGACAGCGGCTTTGCCGTATCTTAAGGTGACATCCTGTAATTTATAATGCATGTATTTGATCATAAAATTCGTAAAGCTATGATATATATAATTAAATTAGGTGTTTGACCGCACGAGTGGGAAAACTTATGGGGTACTCGTTCCTCTTTAATAATTGTATCACTAAATAAATACATTATTGAGCTCTGATGAGACTGTTTCTGTTTGTTAAAGTTTAGGCAAACTTAATAACAGGACAACTTCGCTTGATTATTAACACTTTAAAGAGACAATTTATTAAGGAAATTCAACGTTAAATTTTGTTTTGTCATGGAGTTTTGTTTGATTACTTGGACAAAAGAGGGCCTTCCCATCCAAAATTTGTGGTAACTTTGTTACTTGAACTTCCTACATGTTAAATCATAATTATAGCCAATTTGCTTATTATAATATTAATGTTGATATCATTTGTTTCCACTCAAACTTGTATATTTGAATGGTTTAGTAATTTTTTTTATATAAAATAAATTATATTTTTTAAATTTTAAATTTTAAATTTATTAAATATTTTTATTATTGTAAAAAATTAATTAAATTAAATCTTAATGTAAAAAAATTAATTCTAACAAATCCATATTGAAATTCAAAATCTTTTACTGTTGAATGGACGGGGGAATATAAAAGGACATTTTTTGTAGACATGAGAGTGATGAGACAGACAACACGAGCTACTCGAATTGATAATTGCGGATGTTGTTTGTTTCTGAACAGCATGGGGCTGCCAACGTAGCTGGTGCAGGAGATGGATGTATCATGTGGAACTGTTTAAACATCATCCGTCGGTCATCAAAGTCGTACCTTCGTCACACGTGTCTCTATGTTAGTGGTTTTAAGATGATTTCTGTCAATGCTCCTTTTCACGACACCCGGATTGGAGAAGAACCGGACGGCCCGGTGAAACGCCGTTACGGACTGTTACTGTTGTTTGCTGTATTTCTTCTCTTTTTTTTATCTTAAATATTTTTATTGTTTGTATTTTGTACTTTCATCATTAAAAATTAAAAATAATACACTTTGGAAGGTATAAACACTGTTTATATTTTTTAAATTGAAGAAAAAGAGGGAAGACGACAGTTACTTTACATTCAAGTGAACGGCGCGTGGGTCCCACTTGAAAATGACGTCATCTTCCACAAGGCTGTTACGTTCTACTTCAAGACATACACGTGGCAGCCACTCGTTTGAACAGCTCATGCTTCTGCTTTGAACGCCTAAATTGAGTTTTGACCTTTTGATTGGCTCTGCCTGTCCCCTTCTTTCATCAACAATCAACATAAAGGTTTCTGTAAGGGGGGAGATTTCGGGAGGTTTTTCTTTTTCCATCTCTTTGATTTTGATTTGGCCGTACAAATGTAAAAGGTGTCACGTAATAAGAACACAACTGATGATGATCTACACCACAATCACTGTTGATGTTTGTCATCATCAAATTCATTACGTTCATCGACTATTCCATTTTAAGGGTTTTCCTGTTGCGAGCTTACCTGACATCTAAAGCCAAAGAATAAAATCTATGCGTAAGAATTTTGCTTGCTTGAGATGGTGATGTCTTTCCATTTGTAAAAGTAACCTTAGCGAAAGACAAATCAGAATTGACAGGGATATTGGATTAGACAAATCCAAGTATAATCACTTATCGGTAATTTCTCATATCCATTAACTTAAGTTGAAAACCCCATATCATTTATTAGACCCTAGTATATATAGTACTTAACCACAAAATTCAATTAAAGATAAACCTGAGGATAGGGTAACCAAGTCATTCTAAAAAATCCAGTGGGTTTATTTTGGCTTATCGTATATAAAAGGAAAGCAACAGTTGAGAGAGAGGGAGAGAGAGAGTTGGCGTCTTTTGCCCTCTACGCAGCTTAAAACACGGCAGTAGCAAATATAGATAGACCCCAATGACACGTTTCGGTTTCTAAATTCTATTCTTTTGTTTGCAAGACAGATTCAGATATAGGCCAAAGCAAAATTGTACAAAAAGTAGTTGTTTTTTTATTATTTATATACAAACAATACAACTAGAGAGAGAGAGAGAGAGAGGGCTTTTGAAGAGAGAAACTAAAAGAAAATGGGAGCATGTGTTTTGTTAGAAAATTCACGAGATAAAGGAAGGTAGTATATGGAAAAATAAAAAAAATAAAAAAAAAAGGCCAGTTGAGAGTAGCTGGGCTCATCGCATGTTTGCTTCACGCAAGCTGCTTAACGGGGGGGGTTTGCTCTCTCGCGTGGCTTTCAAGACTTCTTCTAGCGTTTTAAATTCCGCATTAAAATACTCATCACCACCCCAAACGCCAAAAACCAACACCCACCAATCCCAAACCGTAAAACAAAACCCGATCTTCTTCTTTTCCTACTCCTCCTTTTTCTGACTTCTGGAAGAGCCCCACAAACCCTAATCATGGGACCTATTCTAGTACTTTAAAAGGGAAAGAAAGATCAGATTAAAAGAGTTCCAATCATGAGTTCAAACCCTAGCAGTAGCGGTGGTGTTGGCAGTTGCAGTAGTGGTGGTGGACCTTGTGGCGCGTGCAAGTTTTTGAGAAGGAAATGTGTGCCTGGTTGTATATTTGCGCCTTATTTTGACTCGGAGCAAGGTGCAGCCCATTTTGCAGCGGTTCATAAGGTTTTTGGGGCAAGCAATGTATCAAAGCTGCTTCTTCATATTCCTGTTCACAAACGGCTTGATGCGGTGGTTACCATATGTTACGAGGCTCAGGCTCGGCTTAGAGATCCTGTTTATGGCTGTGTTGCTAACATCTTTGCTCTTCAACAACAGGTAAATACAACTTTTCATCCTTTGATAGGGAATATGGGCCCTTTTAGCTGGACAGTTTAGTTTTATTTGTTGCTTTTGTTGTCTTTTTTTATTTTTTCTAGTTTTACCCTCTTCTTTATCAAGTAAATCGGGGAATCGTTTCTTCTTTTGAGAAGTTTCATTTTCAATTTAAAACCCTGTCTTCTGTAGTGAAATGGGCATTGAGGCATTGGCTTTCTTCGATTTGATTCAAATTAATTCTATACTTGAGGCTTTTATTGTAAGTTCTCAAAGGATCAAAGTCGACTCAGTTTATAAGTAGCTTTAGCAGAGAATTGGGTTATATAGATATAAACCTAAAGAAGGAAGCAGTACTGTCCGATGAAACATCCAAAGGGAGCCTCAAAACACCCTAATTTGAAACATCCTTTTCACACCATCTTAAAAGGACCTGATTGACAAGAAATAGTAGTACGGTAAGAAAAAAATGCATGCATGGGGGGGAGGGTTCTTGCTTCGGAATCAGGTTTTGGCCCTTTGCTGAAATCTAGAACGTTTTCTTATAAACACGAATCATTTGCTCGGCGGTTACCTCAAAGGAATGGCCAGTTTTTTGTGCAAATTATGCATTTTGCAGGTATTAAGGAAATGGTCGGTTTTTTTTCTTTCTTTATCCTTTTTTGGGGCGTTCATTTGATAGCTGGTTTTCTTGTTGTTGCAAGTCAAGGGCAAGATTTGTTTCCTCTTCCCAATTGAAGTACAGTAAATATGGGTACTTCAGTTGATGATATATGCAAATCAACTAATGTAAAGATAAACCCTAAAAAAGTATTGGGATGACTCCGATGCTTTATCTTGATTACCTTAAGGCTAGGTGGGGGCTCTAGTCTAATCGTCCTAGTTGTTTAATTAATAGATTGAACCCTTCCTAAATACTATCTTTTTTGGTACATTGGTACGTAGTAGTGTACCATTCCCAAATACTTTTGTCTTATTTTATACTTTTTTGGATCAAAAAAATATGATGTAATAATTAATGGTGCATTAGAAATGACTAACCATCATCTTGCTAGGCAATTATGCCATGGAAATTCTTTGCAGTCAACATTAATTAATTTTGTTCCTCTTTCATAAGAAACTTTATTTGTTGGCAACACCATGTTTCGTGCACATTATCCGAGCATCCTTTTAGTGTAAACAAAGACAACAAGCCTTACATTTGCCTAAAATATTGTTTAATTTCTTTTATTGATAATCTAAACGGGTTCCATTCACTTGTTCATGATTGATTCAAATTATTCTCTTTTCTATTTATCTAGTAAGTATTACTTGAATGCATACCTTTATATGTTTATTTTTAGTAATTGCTTGGCAGGTGGTGAATTTGCAAGCAGAGCTATCGTACTTACAAGCCCATTTAGCTACACTAGAGCTTCCATCACCATCGCCGCCTCCACCTCCGCTAATGGCACCGTCTCCTCTTTCAATATCAGACCTCCCATCAGCCTCTTCAGTGCCAGCCACATACGACTTGTCGTCACTTTTTGATCCTATGGTGCAGCCTTCATGGGCCATGCAGCAGAGACAAATCGATCCACGCCAATTTGGAGGCAGTGGCTCATCATCATCAACTGGTAGCGGCGATCTCCAAGCGTCGGCTCGTGAGCTCCACCATAGACAAGGGTCTCCGCAACTGCCATGCACCGAAGCTTCACCATCACCATCTCTCTCAAAGTGAGACTGACCCTTCCCTCAGTATATACTTGTCTTGAAATCTCTCTTGCTCCATGTACAAGCTAGCGAGGGGGCCTAATTTCTTGTTATATTTCAATGGCAAGTAAGCTTAATAACTAATTTTGTTCTTTCTTTTTTTCTTCTATATTAATTTTTTTATTCCTCTCTTTTAATATTTCTTTCTTGAGATATCAGTGAAATTCAAATTTAGTTTATTTCTGAAGGCGTATATAATTTATTTTCAACTATTTTCCTTCTTCATCAGGATCATGTTTGCGTTATTTTCATCTGATCACTTCTAAGATTAAGAAACTTTAATACCATTACCACGTTAATATTGTAAGGCAAACACTTTAAAGACTTGATTTGTTCTTTCCCAAGTATACATACAAGCTAGCAACGGGACTTTAAGGATTCAATAATCTTTTAACATGTGCCAGAGTGCACCTTGCAGACTCTAAAATATTATTCATTGGTCCCATGCACAAGCCTCTTATCCGGGGAAGCAAGACAAAATAGAGAAACTCAAGTTGGGTTTAGGGATGATCAGGCTCGAACTGAAGACTTCACTCAGTGGAATAAGGGGTATTTATGGCAGAATAGACTAATTGGGTATTTCACAATAAAGTAATAGATGGCACTGCGATTATCCTGTTATTCTAAAAATATATACATATAGATACCGTACTATCAACAAGATTAGCTGTCAAAGGTGTCTATCCAGCTGTAGATCTTTTGGACTCAACGTCAACTATGCTCCATGAGTGCTCTCTTATTCCGACTTTCCCAAAGCCTCCCCCTCCCTTAGCATAGTCGAGACAACAAAGGGTTCTTTGTCTTGTGCAGATCAAATGACAAAAGTTTTGATAATTCAAAAAAAGTTCATGATGAAACAAGCTGTTTATCATTATGATAGGTGTCAAGTGAAAATGTAATGTGTATGCAGGTAAGGCATCCTGGTAAGGTCTCTCAAAAGTAAAACAAGTGTGAAAAAGTGCGTTTAATTGGTTCAATATCGAAGAATCTAAAAAATAAAAAATAAAATTGAGGGTTGGAATGAATGTATAAAATATGCTTTATTCAAATGATAATCAAAATTTTTGTGTCATAAAAATTAAATAAATAAAAGAATTAAATCGGGTTGCGGGCAGTCAAATTCGATGCGCTGGAACAAACAAAAAGCCCCCACGTACAGGCCAAACCAAACTTTGAACCTACTATTTGTATCATTCTTTAGCTTCCTAGTAATTAGACTTGAACTATTTTCATTGATAGTTTAATTGACTTCTTCTCCTCATCGCCATTAATTCCGATTTCCAAACTGTATTATCGATAGTGACCGAGGAAAAACATTTGTACACCTACAAAGATAATCAAATAGCCACCATCATTTTTCGTTTTGGGGCGAAAGTGAAAATGCCTTCAGACATTCAAATTTAGAAAAATCCAGCTTGTGTAGTCTTGGTTCCACCATATTTCGACCCCCAATTTAGTTTCGATTTGAAACTTTGATTTGTATTGTTGGCATGAAGGAATTGGGATTTGGGAGAGGACCAATAACACACCCAAGTACTGAATCTTTGTCTTTGTTTCATGGGTCTGAAGCTTTGGATACCAAATTATGGGCCCAAATCAGATCGGCTCTTTTACCTTTGAAGCGCAGTCGATCAGATTAGAAAGAGACGCTCCACCCCTTGAAATGTTAACCCCATCCAAATCTCAAAATCCATCAATAGAAAATGCAATACACATTTTCCGGTAACAATTATTATAAGCTAAAGGAAAAAATGAAAAAAATTAAGAAATTTAAAAAAAAAAATCATATCGAAGGCTTCGAGATAAAGTGAACGAATGCGAGAATGATTTTGAGAAATTCTTAGGATTTTTTAGTTCGTGGTTTCAATGGGAAGAACAAATTTTTGAAAGAGAAGAATGAGAGGCATGGGCTAAAGCCCAAAGGCTCCGTGAACATAAATAAGAAAATCAGATGATAATGATAAGCAAAGTAAATTGCGCGGTTTTATTTCCCTTTCTTTTTTTTTTTCTTTTATTTCTTCAGTTTTGAGTTAACATGAAAAAAATAAAATTTTTTCCTTAGAAAACAGTTTTCGTTTTAATTTTTGGATTGTTTTATTTTAGCCATGAATTTTAGCAACTTAACATCCATAATAATAGAATATTGGTTTTTTAATGGATTGATAATTAAACTTATCACTGCATATTTTATTATCAATGCTAACAAAAAAATAAAATATATGTTAAAAATACAGGGTGAAATAACAGTTGTGAAAAAGTATAAGATCCAAAGCTCATTGAAAATGTCATTCTAAAAATTAGGCATATGCATATTCAATTAGCATGTGATGTATTTATACTCAAATAAAGTTTGACTTGAAAGAAAAGTTGACGTATTACAATTAACATTAATTGATTTTTTAAATTAAAGTTAACGCGGCTGATGATGTTGATAAAAAAAAAAAAAAAAAAAAACATTACCTTTTATGTGATTTAATAATGTAAATTAAACTCAAAATAAAATAATATATTATACATACCAAATATAATAATGTTACTTTTCTTGCAATTTGATATTCAACAATTTAACTTCCTATGTCATTACTTTCTATCGGAATTAAAATATGTGAAGTCAGACCAACTAACATTTACATGAATTAACATGATAATATAATTGATGATTACGGATTTAAATGAATTTATATATAAAAAAATTAATCAAATAAATATAAAAGTAAGAGTTTAATAATATTTTTTTTTTTAATGAGGAGTAGTCTACTAATAAGGAAAGCAATGATTTTGAAGTCATTACATTGCTTTCTTATTATGTAATATCTTTCAAGTCCTAAGGAAAAATATTAATCTTTGAAAGTTATAAGAAAAATGGAAAATTTTTCTTAGAGTCATGAATTCAACGAAGGTGTTGTTTCAAAGTTTCCTAGACATTTATTTCATCAATTATCTCATAACATACATTTTTTAATAATTAATTATGTTATTTTTTGAATTTTGTTAATTTTTGTTTAATAGACTTAAGATAATCTTATAAATCCGTTTTTAAATTTTTAAAATTCAACATCAATATATATGTACCATATATATCCTATTTTAATCATATAATATGTTAATTTATTTTGCCTTTAATTGTTATTCCTTAGACTCCTAAATATTATTCAAGAGAATTTAAATAATGTATTGTTTACAAATGAATTAAGTAAATAAAAATTGAAAATCAAGAAAATTTTAAAATAAAATACAATAATAATATAATAAGATAATTTGTCTAAAATGGATAAAGCGTAATTTTCTCTTTTTTTTTTCTGATAAATATTTATAAGAAATTTTTTGCCTGTAGTCTTTGATAAGATTCAATGCAAAGATATACGTAACCAATTATTTATCTATAAATCCTTTTTATTGTTATTCTTAGTACTTGTTCTTCTTTTTTTATTTATTTTAAATAAACAAAGCAAACATATTTGAACATAAAACGAAACTTATTTCAAATAATCGTGAATAAATCACAAAATATATGATTCTACTTTTACATAAACGAATAGTATGATTAATGTTATATTTTAATTATTATTTATATATATCACAATTAGCAAAGCTAGTTATAAAATATGCCATAATTGTGCAAATATAACTAATAATTAGTATTATTTTAATTAATATTTACGTTATATTTAAATAAATATTAATAAATGAAAGAAAATGAAAAAAAAATGAAAGCTTTTTAAAGGAAATGAAATGACATATGTAACTCTTATTTTGATCATTAAAATTAATAAAAGAAATAAAAAGAAAATAATTATAACAACAATTGTTTTAATAAATAATAGAAAAGAAATTAAATGATTCATTATAATAATTTTTTTTTTAATTATAACTTTTCATCACCTGTGATTTTAGAGTTTTCATAAATCATGATATGTTTGTTATTTTGTTTGTTATCGCAATTACTACATATCAATGGTTTTTATTTAAGTGAAACAGGAAATATATTTTACAAATATGCATTAATGGACTTTGAATTAGTTTGACATCTCATAAACCAAAAAAATATATCTATTTATATTCAATCATTCATCAAAATCAAATCACCAAAAAATTATAAAAAATTTTTATACCGAAAGAGATATGTGAAACTTATTTAAAAAAAGAGATGACTTTAAAAAAATTATAAGATGATTATGATCTACTTAATTTTTTATTAGATTTTTAGTATTAATAAAAAGATGAACATAATAATTTTTTTATAAAAAAAATTTAACTTTATTTTCCCTAATTTTTCCTCTAAATTGGAATATTAAAAAAAATTAGATTTACAAAAAAAATCAATGGTTACTTAGTTTCTACTTATTTTTCTTTATTTAAATTAAAAATTTATTAAAAAAAAAGAGATGTTATTTCCTTTATATTTCTTTACTTTATTTTTCTTTTTTTCCTATTCCCTTAATCCAAATACATTGTTAGTTACATCTCTAAGTGTGTTTAACAGGGTAAAAAAGTGAAAGGATGAGTAAGCAACTGGAAAATAAAAATAAAATAAAAATTGAGAGTATTTGATGGTAAAAAAAAAAAAAAGAGAGGAAAGAACATAAAAAATTTATAATTTTTCACACTCATTAAAATAATAAATAATTTTAAATTGAAAAGATAAAAGAAAAGAAGGGAGATATAAATCAAATATCTATATTGGCAAAATTATCTATTATTTTAAAAATTTTAATTTTTTTATCTTCACCTATATAATGATAAAATAAAATAAAAAATATTTTTGTTCTTCTCAAATTTCAAAGATATCTAATGATGGGAGAAAAAAATAAATTTCCTTTCACTTTTCTATTTTTTTTTATCAAGCATACTAGAAAAAAGTATGAACATATTTTCTTTGGTTTCTTTTTCTTTTTTTTTTTTTTCAATTTTGCTATCATTTATTTTTTATCCATCCTAGCAATGCCTTTAATAATTTAACTGACATATATTATTGTTAAAAATGCTTATAAAATGGTATGAAGTGGCCGGGAAGTTAGTCCAAGATTCGCCTGCCGATCACCAGAAAGATAATGAAATACGTATTTGTTAAACGTCACAAATATCACTCTTAACCATTCAAACTTGTTAAACTCCCACTTTGTTGCGGCTCACGCTCGTTGCTAAGCAAGGGCATTTCAGTCTATCGGCTTTCAAACTTGAACTTTGATAAAAAAGATAAAAAACCAAAACGCGATCTAAATCTCAACCCCTCTGCTCTGTGTATCAAAATAGCTCATTCCTCTCCTTTCCCTCTCCAGGCTCCTTATCCTTTTACATTTATTTTTTTTTTTCTAATTCTTACGCAATTAGAACCAAAGCCATCGTGTAGGCTCACCGACTCAACTCGACTCCATTTGTCACTCAGATAATTCACTCTATTCTAAGTAAAGAGAGATACAACGAACCCTAGCGCTTCGTTATCCATTTTCTAGATCTGAGTTGGTGATAGACGTGTTACATCCGAATCGGGAATGGCTTCTTCGGAAGTCGATTCCCGCATGAGCCAAGTGGTAGCCCCGGCCTTAGAGAAAATTATCAAGAACGCTTCGTGGCGGAAGCACTCCAAACTCGCTCACCAATGCAAATCTCTTCTGGAGAGACTCACTTCTCCTTCGAAGTCGCATCTATCCCCGTCGGATTCGGAGCCCGACAGCTCGATCCCCGGCCCACTCCACGACGGAGGCCCAGTAGAATATTCCCTCGCTGAATCAGAGTCCATTCTTAGCCCTCTGATCAACGCTTGCGCCACCGCTTTCAACAAGATCGTCGATCCAGCTGTTGATTGCATTCAGAAGTTAATCGCCTATGGCTACCTACGTGGCGAAGCGGACCCCACCGGAGGCCCCGAGGCCCAGCTCCTATCCCAATTGATTGAATCCGTCTGTAAATGCCACGATTTAGGCGAAGATGCCGTTGAATTACTGGTTTTGAAAACGCTTTTATCTGCGGTAACTTCCATCTCACTGCGAATTCATGGTGACTGTTTGTTGCAAATTGTGAGAACTTGTTATGATATTTACTTAGGGAGTAAGAATGTGGTTAATCAGACGACGGCAAAAGCTTCTTTGATTCAAATGTTAGTAATTGTTTTTAGGAGAATGGAGGCTGATTCAACAACGGTCCCGATTCAGCCTATCGTAGTGGCTGAATTGATGGAACCGATTGAGCAATCCGACACTGATGGATCTATGACTCAGTTTGTTCAAGGGTTTATAACTAAAATTATGCAGGACATTGATGGAGTGTTGAATCCAGTGGCACCGAGTAAGATTTCTTTAGGTGGCCATGATGGTGCGTTTGAAACTACCACTGTTGAAACAACGAATCCGGCTGATTTGCTGGATTCTACTGATAAGGATATGTTGGATGCAAAATATTGGGAGATTAGTATGTATAAGACAGCATTGGAAGGTAGGAAAGGGGAGTTGGCAGATGGCGAAGTGGAGAGAGATGATGATTCGGAGGTTCAGATTGGGAATAAGTTGAGAAGGGATGCGTTTTTGGTGTTTAGAGCACTTTGCAAGTTGTCAATGAAGACACCGCCTAAAGAGGCTTTGGCAGATCCCCGGTTGATGAGTGGGAAGATTGTGGCGCTTGAGTTGTTGAAGATTTTGTTAGAGAATGCTGGAGCTGTTTTTAGAACAAGTGAAAGGTATCTTTAGTGTTTCCTCTTTGCATGTATTTCTATGATTTATTTGATTATTCTTATTTGCATTTTGAAAAGTTTCTTACGGTTAGGGCTTCAATTGTTTATTTGCTTTACTTTTATGTTCATGGAAAATGTGATATGTAACTATTGATATGCCCTCTTAATATTAGTTTGCGGCATAGGCATTTAGTATGTGCTAGGGGTTAAACATGTGGTGAATATAGGTTATCCGGAAATAACCAGAAATAACAGTAAGGTATAGGCATTTAGCTACTGAGTCTTGGAGGATTGACAAAAACATTATGCATTTTGTTAGATTTGGAAATATCTGAGGTGACTTTTTCTAATGAGGTGACATGAAACTAAATCTTGGTTGTATAGAATTTCGCAGGATAATTGAATCCCTCATGTGAGGTAATCTTGTGGTCATGGACCCTTGAACATTTAACAAATATCTGTGGGTGTTTTATTGAGGTGTCCTTATATTGAGCAATTTAGTTCCATCACCTCTGTTTACTTTGGAAAGCTATGGTGCATTTTCTTGTTGATTCCAATAACAGTTTTGTTTGCATTCATATTGCAGCACCACCTTCAGTTTTTGATTTCTCTGTGAGATTTTATTTTTATACTGAGATCACTGAAAAAAAAATGAAAAAATAAATTTCATGACTTAACATATCGGTAGTACATATAATATTTTCAATTTCCTTGATTACAATTGACATAACATGTTATTGCTTTTACACATTTCAGTTTTTGTTTTGTCACAGTACCTGTCCTGATATTTTTATCCTGAATTTGAAAAAGTTCTTCTGGTGGATATGCTTGTGGTGGTACAGGTTTTTAGGTGCCATAAAGCAATACTTGTGTCTATCACTATTGAAGAACAGTGCTTCAACTCTTATGATTGTTTTCCAGCTTTCTTGCTCCATTTTCATTAGTCTGGTGTCAAGGTTTCGAGCTGGCCTGAAAGCCGAGATTGGAGTATTTTTTCCTATGATCGTTCTCAGGGTCTTGGAAAATGTTGCTCAACCTAATTTTCAGCAAAAGATGATAGTTCTTCGTTTTCTGGACAAGCTTTGTGTTGATTCACAGATCTTGGTAGATATCTTTATCAACTATGATTGTGATGTCAATTCGTCAAACATATTTGAGAGGTGTGTTCCTTACTACTATAATGTCATCAAAATTAATAGCATGTTTCTAGTAGAAGTTAATAGCTTTTGCATTTCTCATTCTTTAATTAATTCTTTGCAGAATGGTCAATGGACTTCTGAAAACAGCTCAAGGTGTTCCTCCTGGTATAGCTACAACACTATTGCCACCCCAGGAAGCAACCATGAAACTTGAAGCTATGAAGTGTTTAGTGGCTATTTTAAAATCAATGGGAGACTGGATGAACAAACAGTTGCGCATTCCAGATCCTCATTCTACCAAGAAATATGAAGCTGCTGAGAACAGTCCTGAACCTGGAAATGTCCCCATGGAAAATGGGAATGGGGATGAGCCTGTTGAAGGGTTAGATTCTCCTTCTGAAGCCTCTAGTGAAGCTTCTGATGTTTTAACAATTGAGCAACGTCGTGCTTACAAGCTTGAACTTCAGGTATGTAATGTAGATTATATCTGGTAAACTGGTCTCACCTCCTCATTTTAGCTGATCATCATTCATGAAATCTAATTTAAAATTTGTGGCAGGAAGGTATATCTCTTTTTAATCGGAAACCTAAGAAAGGGATTGAATTTCTAATTAAAGCAAATAAGCTTGGTGACTCCCCGGAGGAGATAGCTGCTTTTCTTAAAAATGCATCCGGTTTGAACAAAACATTGATTGGTGACTATCTTGGAGAAAGGGAAGATTTATCACTGAAAGTGATGCATGCATATGTTGACTCCTTTGACTTTGAAGGCATGGAGTTTGATGAGGCAATCCGAGCTTTTTTGCAAGGTTTTAGATTGCCTGGTGAGGCACAAAAGATTGATCGAATCATGGAAAAGTTTGCCGAGCGTTACTGCAAATGTAACCCAAAGGCTTTCATCAGTGCTGATACAGCTTATGTCCTTGCTTACTCTGTCATACTGCTCAATACTGATGCTCATAACCCTATGGTTAAGAACAAGGTGCATTTACATTCTTCATTTGATCCTCTTGACATTTAGTGCAAGAAAATTGATGAAGTTCCCTCTTTTCCTAAATTGAAATGTGCAGATGTCAGCTGATGATTTCATAAGAAACAATCGTGGCATAGATGATGGAAAAGATTTGCCAGAAGATTACTTAAGATCATTATTTGAAAGGATATCAAGAAATGAGATCAAAATGAAGGAAGATGATTTGTCTGTGCAACAGAAGCAGTCAGTGAACTCCAATAGAATATTAGGTTTGGACAGTATCTTGAATATTGTGATACGCAAGCGTGATGAAGATGAGCATATGGAGACAAGTGATGATCTTATCAGGCACATGCAAGAACAATTTAAAGAGAAAGCTCGCAAATCCGAGTAAGATCAACTGGCTTTTAAGCTTTTATATTAATGCTTTAGTAAGGAGAGATCCCCGTTTGACTGTGTATAGCTGAACCCGCTCTTATCTATGTCTTTTTAAAATCTTTTTATTCCTTTTATGTTTCATTAGAATAGGTGCAATTAGGATAGGTATTTTCATTCAACTTTTTGCATGGTTTAAGCTTAAATAATGTGTTGAGATGTTGTAAGTATTATATTCTATTTTAGACAATTTTCACTTTTACCTTGTGGCACTTTTAATGTGATTTCCCCCCCTCACTTAGCAACACATGTTTCCTGAAATGTGGCATTTCCTGTTTGAAGAAGAAATGTTGTGTTTGATTATCCCTTGATTTTCATTGTACTGGCAATTTGTAGGTCAGTTTATTATGCAGCCACAGATGTGGTGATTCTAAGATTCATGGTTGAGGTATGCTGGGCTCCTATGTTGGCTGCCTTCAGTGTGCCTCTTGACCAAAGTGATGATGAAGTAGTGATAGCATTGTGTCTTGAAGGCTTCCGCTGTGCAATCCATGTCACTGCTGTGATGTCCATGAAGACTCATAGAGATGCATTTGTGACTTCATTAGCTAAGTTTACTTCACTGCACTCTCCTGCAGATATCAAGCAGAAAAATATAGATGCAATCAAGGTTAGTGTGTTGCATCATCTTCATTAAATTTGTTGTCAGTAACCTTTTTTTATTTTGTGTTTAATTTGTGTATTAATTTGTGTATTTTCCCCCTGTATCTTACCCCTTTCAAATGATTGTGATCTGTTAAACTGTGATGCAGTATATTCACAACTGTAAGAACGATTTATTTTGTTTTAGCCATTGCAGATATTCATTGTACCTTTTGGTATAGAGATGACAATGAATGGTTGACTTGCTCAACCTCACTCCAAGAGAAATGTCAGTAGGGCAAATTTGCCATTTTTTTACTGAATATGATCACTCCCCATATGCTGAATGAAGTTATTCTTTAAATAGAAACTTTTTAATAAGTGGTCTTAGGGAACTCGTTAGCAAGATCCATTTAGTTGATTTCTAAAAGCATTCCATTTGCTTGTGGATCTAACATTCAGTTTTCCATTTACATTGTTAATAGGCAATAGTTACAATTGCAGATGAAGATGGAAATTATTTACAAGAAGCTTGGGAGCATATTTTGACTTGTGTATCCCGGTTTGAGCATTTGCATCTCTTGGGAGAGGGTGCTCCTCCAGATGCTACTTTTTTTGCCTTTCCTCAGAATGAGTCAGAAAAATCTAAGCAAGCCAAGTCATCTGTCCTTCCTGTTTTAAAGAAAAAGGGACCAGGAAGAATTCAGTATGCTTCTGCTGCTGTGATGAGGGGCTCATATGATAGTGCTGGTATTGGAGGTAATTTGGCTGGGGCAGTCACATCTGAACAGATGAACAATTTAGTCTCTAATCTCAACATGTTAGAACAAGTAGGAAGCTCTGAAATGAATCGTATATTCACACGTAGTCAAAAATTGAATAGTGAGGCTATCATAGACTTTGTTAAGGCTCTCTGTAAGGTGTCCATGGAGGAGTTACGATCTACATCTGATCCTCGGGTTTTTAGCCTTACCAAGATTGTTGAGATTGCGTAAGATTCATTCTTCTCTTCTTTTGGCTTATCTTAGTGCAGTATATTTGTTTATATTCTTAACTGTAAATTTTCTGATCTGCTGACAGGCACTATAACATGAACCGGATCAGGCTTGTATGGTCAAGCATCTGGCTTGTACTCTCCAATTTCTTTGTGACCATTGGCTGTTCTGAAAATCTGTCAATTGCTATTTTTGCAATGGACTCTTTACGGCAGCTATCAATGAAATTTTTGGAGCGAGAAGAGTTGGCTAATTACAATTTTCAGAATGAATTTATGAAGCCTTTTGTCATTGTTATGCGCAAGAGTAGTGCTGTTGAAATCCGAGAATTAATCATTAGATGTGTCTCACAGATGGTGTTATCTCGTGTCAACAACGTCAAATCAGGATGGAAGAGCATGTTCATGGTATTGAATTTTTAATAACTTCATCTAGATCCTAACTTGTGAAACCTTAATCTTTGATCAGTTTATTATTGAACTGATAAATCCTTTTCAGGTCTTCACTACTGCAGCTTATGACGACCACAAAAACATTGTACTGTTAGCCTTTGAAATAATGGAAAAGATTATTCGAGACTATTTCCCATACATTACTGAAACTGAAACAACCACCTTCACAGATTGTGTGAATTGCTTAATTGCATTCACCAATAGTAGATTCAACAAAGACATTAGTCTCAATGCGATTGCTTTTCTACGTTTCTGTGCCACGAAACTTGCAGAGGGGGATCTTGGCTCCTCATCAAAGAATAAGGACAAGGAATCTGGGAAGATTTCTCCATCTTCACCTCACAAGGGAAAAGATGTTAGACAAGAGAATGGAGAGCTCATAGATAAAGATGATCATCTCTATTTCTGGTTTCCGTTGTTGGCTGGTATGGAAAATGAACTAGTTGTTTTATTGTTAGAAGGCATTTGAATTTGCTTGAGTTTTCAAAGTTACTTTTATCTTCAAACTTTAGAAGTGAATTCTATTCTGAACTCAACTTCTGTCACATTTTGCTGTGCAGGTTTATCAGAACTTAGTTTTGACCCTAGGCCAGAAATTAGGAAGAGTGCTTTACAAGTGCTGTTTGAAACTTTGCGCAACCATGGTCACCTCTTCTCATTGCCTTTGTGGGAAAGGGTTTTTGAATCTGTCCTTTTTCCAATATTTGACTATGTGCGTCATGCTATTGATCCGTCTGGTGGTGATTCACCTGAGCAGGGAATTGTTAATGACATTGATGAACTTGATCAAGATGAATGGCTCTACGAGACTTGTACATTGGCACTCCAATTAGTTGTAGATCTTTTTGTGAATTTTTATAGTACTGTCAATCCACTTTTGAGGAAGGTTCTCTCTTTACTTGTCAGTTTCATCAAGCGTCCTCACCAAAGCCTAGCCGGTATTGGAATTGCTGCATTTGTACGTTTGATGAGCAATGCTGGTGATCTTTTTTCTGAGGAGAAGTGGCTGGAAGTAGTTTCTTCATTAAAAGAAGCAGCGAATGCAACACTTCCTGATTTTTCTTACATTGTTAGTGGGGAGAGCATGGCTGAAAGCAATGAACATGCTTTGAACAGCCAAAGTAATGAGGCTTCTTCTGGTTCTGACATGTCTCATGGTGATTCAGAGAGCCTGAGAACACAGCGACTTTTTGCTTCTTTATCTGATGCGAAGTGCCGTGCCGCTGTTCAGCTTTTATTGATTCAGGTAGACTTCTCATCTCAATATTGTAAAACCATTAGAAACCTTTTCTCATATCATAAAACAAGTAAAGAAATGGAATGGAAATATAATCTTTCATCTCTTTCTTTTTTTCTAAATAATTAATTTTTAGAGTTAAGTGATGGAGGATTCAAACTTGCGGAAGGTGTCGTACCCCTATAATGCTTAAGACATTTGTGATATAAGCATACACCTTTGAATACTTGTCTCTTCTAGCGCTCTTTGACGCCTTCACAGATGGTTTACATGTTGTAGCTGCTAGACTTACACAAGGACTCATACTGTGTCGGTAAAATAGAATGTGCTGGAAATAGTATTTAAGCTTTTTAATGAGGCTTTTGCAATCTAAGTATTTTTTTCAGATATAGGATGCTTTGCACTTAAACAGTATGGTTTTCTTTCTTTCTCTCTTATAACTTTTTGAATTAGAGTGCTAAAATTATTGTGTAAAAATATTTGAAACTATCTAAATTTTGAATCTGGTAGTCCTTTAAGACACTTTGCAATTGGAATAAATGTATGGGTGAAGTTTCTATGCTGATTGCTTCTTTATCTTTTCATATGGAAATAAGTCCTCGCCATGGAGAGAGAAGTAGTGCAACTATGGATTGCTTTCCTTATCTTTGACAATGGCTTTGGATCTATTATGGTTCATCATCCAATTTAACTTTCTAGAGTTGGTCCCTTCCTCCTAAGTGTTTGAACTTTTATAAAGGTTGATAATTAACAAAGCTGTTTAATCTAATCACTTTGTCAGAGTTATGGCACAAAGGCTTGATTTTTGTTAGACCATTTTTTAAATTACAAATTTCTAAAATAAACAAGTTTTAATTGTCCTTTTCTTTTTTTTTTTTTTTCATTTTCCTTTGCTTTTACATTTATATTTGCACAAATATCTAACTAAATAATAGGCTTATTTTAAGTTTGAAATGGGCTAACTTTGACTCTTGGGTGTGATTTTGCTGTTCTTATTCTCCTGACAGGCGGTGGTCGAAATTTACAACATGTATCGAACTCACCTTTCAGCTAAGAACACCTTAGTTCTCTTTGATGCAATGCATGATGTGGCATCCCATGCTCACAGGATCAACAACAATACTCTGTTACGATCCAAGCTTCAAGAGTTTGGTCCCATAACCCAAATGCAAGATCCTCCACTATTGCGTCTTGAGAATGAGTCATATCAATTTTGCCTTACATTCTTGCAGAATCTGATATTGGATAGGCCTCCAAGGTATGAGGAGGCTGAAGTAGAGTCCCATCTTGTTGATCTTTGCCAGGAGGTGTTACTGTTTTATATAGAAACTGCACGCACTGGACAGACTTCTGAAGCATCTCCCAATGGGCAAGCCCAATGGTTGATTCCTTTAGGTTCTGGGAAACGAAGAGAATTGGCTGCCCGTGCACCTCTTATTGTGGCGACTCTCTGGGCCATTTGTAGTTTGGGAGACACTTTGTTTGAGAAGAACTTAGCTCAGTTCTTCCCTCTTCTTTC
Organism: Durio zibethinus; assembly: GCF_047325235.1. Taxonomy (NCBI): domain Eukaryota; kingdom Viridiplantae; phylum Streptophyta; class Magnoliopsida; order Malvales; family Malvaceae; genus Durio; species Durio zibethinus. The sequence continues at coordinate 1,459,455 of NC_143184.1, forward strand.
GAGCTTGATAAGTTGTGAGCATGGCTCAAATGAGGTCCAGGTAGCTCTTAGTGATATGCTTAGCTCCTCAGTGGGTCCTCTTTTGCTTCGATCATGTTGATCTTGGTGAAATTGGACTATGTTTTGGATGTATGATATATATATATATATATATATATATATATATTTTTTTTTTTTCACCTGTTATCCAACTCCATAGTTTTCATTTTCTCCTTTAGTTTATAATAATTGTCACCTGATATATAGTTTCAAGAGTTAAGAGTTGGTTTTGAATTGGCTAGCGCTTCTGAACCTACTGTGTAGTTTATGTAGGACAACAGCCACTCTCTTCAGAATTCGTAGATATCAGCTGGGGAATTTTGTGTTGTATGGTAGTCAAATTTTTTTTTTCCTTTGATACGAGTTTCAGAACATTAATTTTTCTGTAAGAAATTTTCGTAGTAAATACGTAAGATTGAAGGAGGCCTCTTATTAACTTGTATAGACACATTTTTGAGGTTGGTGACCCCGAAGTTTTTGCCTTCCTAGATGATTCTTTCCTGAATGAGATAGACAGTAAAAAACAAAGGGTGAGTGAATAATCTACTCACCTTTATTGAAGAAAAGATTATTTTGAAACGAGGTGGTTGTCAATTTGAATGGAAGCAATAAAGTGGATCAATAAGTGATTGAAATTTCAATTTGAAGTTCTATATTTGTCCGTTTGTTTGAAACATGTATTGTGTTGACAGTTGGAGATTGGGAAACTTTAACAAACAAAATTTCTCCAAGATCGATTGCATATTTTGTGCAGAAACTTGGGGAAATATGAATTTTCTTTGGGACAGCTGAATTCTCAAATCGCCCGGAAAAGGAAAACAGAATGTTCAACTAACGAAGGAAAGCACCGGTTGCCGTCATTTCTCTTCACCAAATGAAGGAAATCGTAACTGCCTGCCTTCCAAGAAACTGGAGCCGGTAAGGCCACGACGTTTAAAAACAAACACAAGGGTAGTTGAAAACAAATATGCCGGCCCCTTTCGGTTTTGCATATATTCTATGAATTCTGCTGGCATCCACCATACAAGACTTGATCAACACAACGTAACGTTAAAAGGACATTTGTCTTAGTCTTGATTCTCTATCCATACCCTTCTCTCTATCTTGATTCTCTATCCATACCCTTCTCTCTATCTGATTTACAAGGTTGAAGCGATGGAGAATATCCCTTCCACTAGGGGATTATTTGGTCTTTATGCAGGGTGTTGTACCCATAAAATTATTACTAGGTGACAAATAACTAAATTTCTTGAGAAGAGCCATAATTTTAAGCTCTCGTATAACTTGCAACATCAACCATTCTTGGCACAATAACTATCATTTTTACAGGTTACTTCTTTGTTTCAGTCTTTGGATTATGCTAAGTTCTTTCAGAACCTGTTGGATCTCTTTGTATAAGAGAGCTGAACTTTTTCTTCATGTCAACAAATGCAAGAGAAGAAAACACCGTAGATTGTCATCAGGTTTTCATTTGATAACATCGTCTTTTGGGGCCATGGAACTGTCTGGTCAGTTTAGACAAGTCTTCAAAGTCATCGACGCAAATGGGGATGGAAAGATATCTTCTTTAGAGCTCAGTGAGGTACTTTTGTGCCTTGGACATGAAAAATCTACAGCCTCCAAAGCAGCTGAAGGAATGATTAGAGAAATGGATTCTAATGGAGATGGTTTCATCGACTTGGATGAGTTTATGCATGCAGTTAATACCGATGGAGCAATTTGTAGCAGCAATAACGAGGAAGATTATCTTATGGATGCTTTTCTCATCTTTGATAATGATAAAAACGGGTTAATCTCTGCCAAAGAGTTGCGTAAGGTTCTGATTAGCCTTGGATTCAGCAAGTGTAGTCTTCAAGAGTGCAAGCGCATGATCAGAGGTGTTGATAAGGATGGAGATGGATTTGTAGACTTCATAGAATTTCGATCAATGATGACCTCAGGTACAAGTTGAACGTGAGAAAAGTCAAAAAGAAAAACTTTACTTTGAATATTCTCCAGGTGCTAATAATTCGTTTTATATTCTGTCTAGAACCTTATCATTTGAAGTTTGGTCTTAAATGTAATGAGTTGAAAGTAGCGTCCTGTAATTTAACATTAGGTCTTAATAGAAATGTCTTGAATAACATAGCCATATTATCGAAGTAGATTGTAAGCCAGATTATAAAAGCTGATTGTGTTAGATATTCTCACAAATGGGCAGAATTTACTGAGGTAGATCCATAAGTTCCAAGTTTATAACAAGTTTTTGGATTTTTCCTTTTGCCGGAATCAGAGGTGCTCCTGTTTGCCTATCTTTCTTTGCCACTCCACATCCACATCTACACCCACTCTGTTCACAGGGAGCTTAAGGCAAGTATTTGGGGTATGGGTCCTCCATCATTTGTCTAGTAGTACATGCTGGGCCGCTTAGGAAGTCTTGTCATTGTTTTAATTATCACAGCTACAGTGTAGGATATTACAGCCACGAGACGGCAACTTTGTGACAACCCAAGAATTCTTGACACTAGCATTAGCAAAAAAACAAAAAACTAAGTTTGAAATGTTCACGTTTTCTTTTTCATTGTCAACATATGATTAATTTTCAGTTGCCGCCTTCGCTTTTCTGGCTAAGCTCATGAACAGTTAGAAGTTGGAAAATTTATTAATCAATCCATGCAATTCAAAATGCCAACTGGATATTTTTACATGAACGTTGGTTGTCGGATAAACCTCTGACTGATCCATTTATTTTCTATTTATTATCCTACGCTGTTGGCCTGATTGGAAACACTAAAACACAGCATCGCAGAGATATCCTTTTGCTAGGTCTTTAGCAGGGGGCCATTAGCCCAAAAGGTCCTTAACAGACCAATTGTCCTAGGGCCAGACCCATTAGCCAAAAAAGGCCTATAACAAGGCGATTGAGCTTGTAATGGTGAGACGAGCGGGATCGGATAGAAGTTCTTTTGCTACACTGATCAGTACTGACATTAGGCCGCTTAAACTTTTTATTATGGCCTGGCCCTTATTAACCAATCATTTTTGTGTCCAAGCTGCTCCAAACGATATTTTCATGAGTTGTCGAAAGACATGCACCAAACTGTACCTTTTCCAGTGTTTTTAGCAATGGCCAGCCATGTTGAACGCAATCATGCTGTTTTCTTTGCTCTTGTAAAAATATTCAGTTGTTTTTAAACTTCCACTATTAATTCTCATCCTTTTCAAACAGCATGAAAAGAAATCCTCTCTCTATAGTTTTATAACCTTTTAGAATGCAAAACACAACTGAAAAGTAACTTCTCAAAGTTATCATTATTTTGTCCTTTGGAGGCAATTTCTTTGCTCGAGTCCCACACATGAATGCATTTTAACCTCCTTTTCTTAATATTAAACTACATTTTTCCAAGCTCCCATCTATCGAAACTATTCCAAATTCCAATCGAAACCACAAATATTTTTGCTGAAGGTTCTTAACAACAATTGACACTCCCATATATGTTGGAACCAAATTATATAAGGATCTTTTTTTTCCCCCTCAAATATAAATATATGGGTACTAGGCAATCTGTTGTACTTAATTGCCTTAAAAAAGAGTTGATTTCTAGATGGATAATGTTATTATTACCATTTATATGAATTAAAAAGGTTCGCTTGCAAAGCTATTGCTTTGTTAGGGAAGTCCTATATATATTGTTCCTATATTAATTATTAATTTCAACTTTAGATACCTTGCCCTATCAGAAATAATATTTAAGATCATAAAGTTTCTAGGTCATGCTAAATCATAATAATTAATTGATTGCATAACATTTTTATTGGCATCGGACTAGTCATTCTAATTATTAGTAATGAACTTTGTAAATATATGGTTTAATGATGTAAGGAGGTGAATTATGAAGAAGAGTCGCTAATTGCCTGCCTTGAACAATAGGTTGAAAATGGAATATAGAAAAAGTTAAGACAACATAGAAAAAACCCTCTGGATTTAGCAATCAATGTGGAAAGAAATCGTTGACATTATGCTATACCATTTGCATTTTGCACTAGTGATTGAATTGAAATTTGAAGGAGGTCATACAAGCAGGTGAAGAGATGACAATAATGATTCCAAAACAATCGCTATCAGTCACATGGCAACCTCAGTTTGGTCGGCTGTTTAGTCCCTAAAAAATTCCCAGTGCTCGATGTGGTTGGATTAATTAACTAAAGAATGAAAGCTTTGAATTGGCCTTCCATGGAGGACAGAGAAAATGGGTGCAACAATCTCAAGCCACTTTGGCTATAAAGCGGCTTCTTAGAGAATGAGAACATGAAACACAATGCTAGATTCGAAGCAATAGGAGCCCCCCTCCCCTTCACATGGAAATGAAAGCACATTTTTTTCCCGTTGAGGTGGTCCAATCTCTTAATGGATTAGCTTTACTAAAACAATTGTTAATTTGGACAAGATAATGGGTTTGTTTTGTTTAATAGAAGAGGGTTAGATTAAAATAATGTTTAAGTATTAAAGTATTATTGTTGCAATTAGACCAAGGCTCCAACAACTTTCATTTGTTTCGTTTTCTTTCTAAAGGGAAGGCTATGTTCTTGAAGACTTAACCTCTTCTCTTCACAAAATTCAACTCGTTGCTTAATTTTTTAAAGGGTTTTGCTTCGATAAACCCGGTGTACTCTACGCTGTTTTGGACTTGGTAAACCGGTCTGGTGAACCTAAGAGAATTAGCGTTGGGACCAACTTAATTTTCAAAACTAGGCAAACCTGGCAAGCAATTACTTGGCAAACATACAACAAAATAAAAGAAAAACACAACTATAGTTTGAATTAACAGTACTAAGAATTAACTTCAACTAAATTAATTTGTGTTTAGATTTTGTACAAGGTGATTTATCTTGTAAGAATAAAAAGGACGATAAAACACAACTATAGTTTGAATAAACAGTACTAAATATATGGTTTGAAAATTTAATCGAATAATAAGTGATAATAATAATAGAGATCACAAATAAAAGCTGTTGCTGTTAAACAGAAGATGGATTTCAGTACCTAGGAGGTGATGAAGGGGCACGTTGACCGCTTAAGAAAAAACGATTGTTTGTTTTATTCTAATCACCATGAAAAATTTTTGGTTTCATATTATATGCTATATCTTCAATTTGCTGGCTCTATATTTTGAGAGGGAAACAATTTTAATTTCCAAAAAAAAAAAAAATTAAGGTAGTTTTCATTATTGTTTTTGGGGGTTTAGTACGAGGGAGAGGGTTTGGCTAAATTCGATGAGAGGGACGAGAGTAACGTGAAGATGAAGATGAAGATAAGGCGGACTGCGAGAGCACCAATTTCAATTCAGATTCTCCTTCATCCAATCACCAACCCTTTCTATTTGTTCCTATCAAACAATTTATTATTATTAAATTTATATTGTTTTGTCTGTTCTTATTAATTCCTCTCTTCCCCACTAATTAAAATGAGGGATTGGAGTGAGTTTGACTTCTTTCTTTGCACTAAAGAAATTAATCCAATAGCCAACTCTATAAGTGTGATCAATCGTTCAGTAAAAGTAAATATCGATGCTGCATCATCTCACATTTAGAACATATAATTTTAAAGACCTGTATTAAAGCCTTAAACGATGACCTGTCCTTGATTTAACAATTTATGAGGGTTAGCATGATAATTTGGTTTTGTCACGTTCGTATATAATTAATCGACAAATGAGCCGTTGATTGAGGAGGGATTGCTCTTCGTGATGTTATAGCATATAGATTTGTTTGATATATAAAATTATAATAATATAAGAGAAGATGATATTATAAATATGATTATATTAAATAATATCATCTTGTTTTATATTTGATATATATAAAGATTAAGATATAATAATTTATTTGTTGGTCAAATTTTTTTTTTTCAAATTTTATATAATTTAAATTATTAATATAGTTTTTAAGAGTATAATAATGTATACAAGTTCAATTTCATGGATTAAAAATAATTATCTTCATTTTAAAAAGATTGAATCATGATATGCCAAGAGAATAATTAATACTCCTTATAATCCTATCATCCTCTATAAATACAAACTAAATATAGTATAAGATGATTATTATTATATTCTATTTATCATTTTATGCACCAAATATGAAATATATGTTATATCCTCACCCTTTAAAAATGGAAGGATAAAATCTCATTCATGATGCTATATATATATATATATATATATATGGATCTCCCTAATGCTTGGGGTAAGATTATATGCCTAGCTTATTAAATTCAAAAATTCATTACGAATAATAATACTTTCAGAATTAAGATATGGATATAAAATAGAGTGACATTAATTAATTATCAAAATCATGGTTTAGAAAATAGGGATGTTAATGGGTAAGGTATGAAGAGAGTAGAGCATTTTTCATTCTCATCCTAAAATTTTTATATTATGTCCATTCTTGTAACTATATCCAATAGATATTTCAATTTATCCCTATTTTTATTTTCGTGTATATTTAATGAGTATGAATAATTTTTATACTCGTAACTTAAAAATAACAAAATAAAAACTAAATTTTATTTTTTTAACTTTTTATTTATATCTTGTATATTTAGATAATATTTTATAAATATATATTTTAATAAACATATATTAATTCTAATTAATCTAAAATAATAATTTATATTATTTAATAAAAATTTATTTACTAAAAAAATATATAAATATATATGTAGGATGTGGGTATAGGATGAGTGCTAATTATCCATTTCCATCTCTATACTTAATAAAAAATTTGAATTTCTATTAAATATGAGTAAGAGTAACATCTCTATTTGAAAATCTAGTTATAACCTTATTTGAGAGTCTTGGAGCTTTACGTATATGTTCAAATAGCCAGACAAGTTTTGTTCGAACAAAAATAGAGAAAGTGAAAATCCGACAGAAAGCATCAAATGGGTTCATGGGATTCAGGGTGTGGACTATATGGAGGAGGTGAGAAGTGAATATAGAGTTCTTAGAGTAGGGTGTGATATAGGGACAGAGAAACACCTAAGGCTCTTCCCATTAGCCATAAATAGACTCCTCTTTCTCATTGGACCTAATCAACAAAGAATGGAAGCAGGACCGCTCGTGCAGCTATTTTTGTTGCCCTTTTTTGGGTTGGGTTGGGTTGGGTGTGCTTAATTTGCAGTTCTCTTAATTTCTCAGTGTTTGAGTTGTGGGAGTCAGTCTTTGTTGGTGGCATCTGGGCATGTCAGCGCCACCCACGCTTAATTTCTCTCTTCTTTCATCTCATTCACGCCCACACGCCCTGGTTTCTGATTCAACATACATCAATGCACCATGGATGATGCAGTCAAATCCCATTGTCGGTTTCAAATGCTTTATTTGTTGTCACCCTAACCCCTCCTACCCTTTTAGATTTCTTTACCTTGAGATCTCAGCTAGCTTCCTTTTCTTTGCAGTTTCATTGTTACCTGCCACTCCACCACAACATAATTCACATATTTTTTGTATTATAATAAGAGATTAAGCACTTTTTTCTTTGCAAATTACATAATTCATGAACATTAACATTATTCTATATATTTGTTTCTTCTCACAGACAGCTATGTTTAGTTTTTTTTTAATTACTACAGCGTCACTAATTGAATCAATGTGTTTGTCATGGAATCAATTTATAGTTGATGAGGCATTTTCATTATAGTGATGTAAGAAATTAAGGACCACTAACCAAGTGTTCATCATTAATTTCAATCTTCTTATTGTAAATGAAATTAAGTATAGCTACTATACTGCTACTTATTGGCGATATGCAGGTTAAGTCAAAGTGAGCACGTTGAGATCTAAAGAGTTTTGAAAGAACTATCTTCTGATGAGACAAAAATGTTTTGACTTATTTTTATCAATTTTGGGTGCATTGTTAGATTCATTTCGATTTAATTGAAATTGAAAAAGCATCGATTGACATTATCGTTCACGGCTGGGGCAGGGCAGGTCACAAGCAGCTTATGTGATGTAATAAGACTATTTATTATTCAATTCTATATTCCCTCAATCAATTAATAACAAGCCAACTAGCTAACTCTTCCTCTCCCTTGAATTAATGACTATAACTTGAGAAAAAATATATAAAAATGACTGTTAATGTTTTTGTTTGAATATATTAATGGAGACTGCAGTCCAAAAATATATATAAAAAAAAGGGGTTTTTGACATTAAAATTTTAACCTTAAATTTATCATAGATTCTTAAAATGACTGCACGAATTAAATGGATGAAATAATAACAATATTTCACTTTTCATTCTAAAATTATCAATTAATTAATTATTACTTACAGTAAAAAGTAAAAAGTAAAAAGTTAGATATAATTACAGATATAGTATATATAATCCAATGATTAAAGAGTTTTAATAGTACCTTCCAAGAATTCAGCTCAGAGAGAGAAAACATGAATGTTGAAGCATTGGACTTCACTTGAGTTGCAAGGCTACACTACTTTCCTTGCGTAGATAACAGTCAAATGCGTGCTTGAATTAAAAGCCAAGGAGAAAAAAAAATGACATATATGGTGACCGGGAACGGAATATTCCGTAGTGTGAAACCTTTTAACGTTTGAACTGCTCGAGCGAGATCCAGCAGGAGAGTGCACATGTGTAGCATGCATGAGTTGGCAACTAGCTAGCTTACGTGAAAAGCATCGCAACTTGGAGACAAAATCCAACAGTTCCTGACGTCCCTCCTTGTTATAAATTTTGCTGACGCCCTTCTTCATACTTAAACTCAACTCTCATTTCATCATCGTGACTATATATATAGCTGAATCAGTTCAATTGATTCATTAGTTTTCTTTAGCATTAATATATAAATTTCATTTGAACAAGAGAGTTCAGTACTGATAACAAGCCATGACGAGAAGCAAGTAAGAATTATGAAAAGCCACAGAAAATTTCAGACTTCATTAATCCATTAGAAAATGATCTCAACGTAGTTTCTGTTTCCACCACGAACAGAATAAAACTACTAGACGTCATATCAATTAAAATTTTAATTTTATTATATTTTGTGTTATACAAAGTTTAATTTATAGTCAGGAAAATATGCTATGCTACTCGATTAAAACTTTCGTATAAGTAGGGTTGACAATGTAATCCATATTTCTTGAATTTTGACTTAATTCGAATTTATTTTTTTAAATAAAATTTTAAATCAAATATTATTAAAAAAAATTAAGATTAAATTTTATATAAATTCATTCCATCTCGATCTAATTCAATTCGATTTGTTATGTATCTACAAAGAGGGATTAAAATGTAACACCAATTTAATACAAATAAACCCGTCTCCAAGTTGGTTTAAACAGAAGTTGAATCAAAACTACTGTGGGAGTTGCATTTACCATTTTACTGATACGTTAGAGATTCGGTGGTATAGCTAGGGAAGGGACACAACCGATTTAGGTCATGAAGAGCAAATAATGGAGCCCCCAATATAAACGTCAACATCAACATCAAATTGTAGACAAGGCAAGGCAGTTGCCGGTGGCCAGGCGAAGCCAGTTCAGGCCAGGGAGGAATAGAGGAGAGAAGAAGGGAGATTTCATTGATTCATTCATTGCTAGAAACGAGAGTCCCCCTTAAGACACGCCCTGACTCTCCTGACTTTGCTCGTGTGGGTCCAACTCCAATTTCCCATGATCCACATGCACCACCCATTAATGCCCTCTTTCCATCCACCAAATTATCTCATTCCAATCCCCCTCCCTCACTCAGTTTTTTTATGACTGACTGCAACTCCACCCTCACTCTCAACAGCAAGCAAAAGCACATTTTGTAACGCTAGCTAGTTAGCTCACCCTCTTTTAGATTTTATTTCCCTCCAGTCATTTTCCAACCACGATAAAGCCTCTTTTCAGTTTTCACACACATATTCTCACTTTCTCATAGTCTTGCCGAATCATTTAAATGTACGAACTAAATAAGAATCTCATCCGTTTTCAATCCTATATAAACAACAAGCCAAAGATTATTGTATGAAACAGCTTTGAAAAATTTCCAGTCCGGTTTTATTATACTACTAGTAGTTTTATTCCGCACAAATGAACTCTCCTTTTGAGAACTGCATGCTTATGTTTTCAACTGTTATAGTTCGGAGTTTGGACGATGAAAGAACGAATCCCATGAAAGAGAACTTATGATGGACATTCTGTACTTTTTCGCTTTCGTTTCCAAGAGTTGAAAAGGGCAGCAATAGGGAGTAGGCTTGTCATGTCATCGTCGTCGTCATCGAACTTGTTTCAAGTGTATGCAGAAAGTACACAACTTTTTGGGACCTGAAGACAGAATTTTTAGTACTAGTTGTAGTGGTCAAGAGAGTGAAATGGAGAATAGAAGAGAAGATTATGAAGAGGAATGAAGAGAGAGAGAGAGAGCTTGTGCTAGTAAATGAAGCACAGTATGATCTTATACTGCAGGCTTTTAATTCTCGAGACGGAGACCGAGAAATTGAAGAGAGAGAGAGAGAAAAGGAGAGAACGTGGGGTGTTGGGTCCCCATGGTGGGGAGAGACAACAGAGAGAGAGAGAAAGGAGAGGCCCCACACACCGCCCATGCGCACGCTGTCTTACCAAAACTAAACCCATCAGCGATCTGATGCCTTGACCTAACCCTAACCCAACAACACTATACCCAAAAAGCACAAAAAAAACCCACCACGCCCGAAACTCAAACCCATAAACCACCTCTCTCCATCTCCCATTTTTGGCTATTTTCTTACCCCCCCTTTTCTTCCTCATTTCCTCCCAAACCCTTAACCAACAACTTATCTTCATTCAAGAGAAATATATCACTTCCAAAAACTACGTAAGAAAACAAACTATCTCAACTCACATGAAGAGTGGAGAGAAGAACATGGGTTGATTCAGCTATTTCAGCTGAAAGTTTGGTGGCAGATGCTTCAAAGCCCTTTTCTTGCCCTTTTTTGGTGAAAGCCGCTGTTATTCAATCAGCCAAAATACACAGCAAAAAGAAAAAGGAAACAAAAATAGGAACCCTATTATCCTTCTTTTCTCTTTTCTCCATTAGAATTCGGTTGGTTCTTGTATGTGTTAGCTAATTGCTAATTAGGTTTGAACTTTGAAGGGAAGAAAACAAATGGACCCAGTAACAGCTCATGGCCGCCATCTTCCTCCTCCTTTCCTCACAAGAGATCTTCATCTAAATCCGCATCATCAATTTCAACATCACCACCAACAACAGAACTCTGAAGATGAACAAAATCGTGGCCAGAAACGAGATCGTGAAGAAACAGCCACCACCACAACCGGCACCGCCACTACCGACACGAGTGAAGGCAAAGAACTAGCCATAGTCCCTGGAACCGAAGGTGAAATCACAAGAAGACCACGAGGCAGACCTGCGGGTTCCAAGAACAAGCCCAAGCCACCGATCATCATAACCCGTGATAGTGCCAATGCCCTCCGATCCCATGTTATGGAAATTGCCACCGGCTGTGATATTATGGAGAGCATTTCAACGTTTGCTAGGCGAAGACAAAGAGGGGTTTGCATTTTGAGTGGGAGCGGAACTGTAACAAATGTAACCTTAAGGCAACCTGGAGCTCCTGGTGCAGTCGTGACTTTACATGGAAGATTCGAAATTTTATCACTTTCTGGGTCATCTTTACCTCCTCCAGCACCACCGGCTGCATCAGGGTTGACCATATATTTAGCCGGCGGTCAAGGTCAGGTAGTTGGAGGAACCGTGGAAGGTCCACTTGTTGCTTCGGGTCCGGTGGTGATTATGGCAGCTTCTTTTGGTAATGCGGCGTATGAAAGGCTTCCATTGGAGGAAGAGGAGCAACCGGTGGCGCCAGTTCCTGGAAGTGGACCCTTAGGGTCACCGGGAAGCATGGTCGGTCAACAACAACAGCAGTCGCAGCAGCAACAGCAACAACAACTATTCCAAGATCCCAACGGATCCTTCGTTCAAGGATTGCCACCAAATCTTCTAAATTCGGTCCAATTGCCAGCTGAGGCCTACTGGGGCACAGGTCGTCCCCCTTATTAACAAACAGAAAGTTTCCGGTTTTTTTTCCTCCTTAATTACCCCCTTTTCTCCTCTCTTGTTAGTTTGACCTTTTGATCACCTTTCATTCTTCTTCTTCTATAAGATAGTTGATGTTTTAGTTTAAGTCTTAAGGATGTTGATCATGGGATTCATCTGGCTTTGATTTGAAGAAGGATGTACAAAAATTTCATGGATTTCTCTTTGCTGGGTTTTTTTTTTTATCAGTAGTATTTTATAAGAATAGCTTCTTTCAATTGTCCTCATTATTCATTATACTAGCTTAACGATGAAGAAGCACCAGAAGATGGCAGTGATTTCCTTCTGCATTCCTTTTCAGCTTGTCTGAGAACTGTTCTTCAGACAAATGAAAAAAAGCCACCTTTTTATTAGGGTTCCCTTTTTTGCGCATAATACTTTTAAGTTTCAGATTCTATTACACCATACAAATCCTTAAAAAATGTTAGTAAATTATTCTTTTTTAAATGGCTTGGATTCATAGAGAAGGAATTAAGGGTTTTTGGTTTCTTCAAAAGAAAAAAATTACAACTCTAAACACAACCTACAATACTACAACTGATTTATTAGTATTAATTAAGGATTTTTATTTTTATAATTGGATGTAGGGATAATTCTAATATTATTGTATTGGATGAATATGAATATATGTGGTTCATTTAGTCTAGTAGCTGTTTGAAGGTTGGTGGGGGGCGAGATGGCAAATCATGACTTGAAGAAAGCAAGATGATGGGCGGTTATGGGCTTAGGGTTTTGCTGTCTTTTTGCTGGAATTTTTTTTCTGACTTGCTAGGGTTCATTATGGAATCAGACATGAACATTGGATACTGGGTTACACGTGCGCTGCTCTGTAAAAAAAAGCTCCTTTTCGAGGCAACCATTTCCTTGCACTACTTACTTGTAGAAGCAACAACAACAACAACCAAGACAAACTGATCTCAAGCGTTAAAGTTTCCCTTCTCTCTTTCAATCTCTATTTCTCTAAAAAAAACTGTCACTGCCAACATACAAGTAAAAGAGTACAGTGGGAGTGAATCAGTAAGAGAAGGAGGTAATTTAAAGTTTGCTACAAATACTATATGTTCAATAAATAAAAAGTTTGTCTTGATTCTGGGATGGATATGCATGTGCAAATATGTTGCCTATGCTTCTTTTTGGTTTTCTGATCAATAAACCCTAAATTTCTTTCATCTTTCAACTTATTGCCAACAAAACTTTTTTATTATTATTATGTGAAGGAAAAGCTCAATTGTAGCCTATTGATAATTAAGATTCATCTTTGGTTTTTTCCTAGACAACCAAACCCTCATTTTTGGATTGCTTGCTTTTGTATCACTTATGACATTTTCAATAACGTATATAGGATATGGATCTTATAAATCTTTTCCTCGGAATTGAATATATAAATTCATCTACTAAATTTTAGAAAAACCATTTGGCATGAATTCATTTTCTTTTCACACTTGGGGGATGATTTTTTGCAAAGATTGCTGAGTGCAAGCTAGGTTTCAACTAGTAATATAAAATTATTATGTCAACCGATAACTTAACACTGAGGCTTTTCCACAACTTGGAGGTAATAATTTGGTGGACCATATATATGTATATGTGTGTATATATATATATATATATGTCTAATGTGTTCATGATTAACATCCATCTCTTGATTCTTTGAACTACACCTCAATGATTATCAGTGCTATATAAAATATTAAGATTCCTTTATTTTTGCCTTTTCCTTTCCTTTTTTGGCAGATATCTCATGAAACTGAAAGAGCAAAGCATACATAACGGGCACTTTACATGTATATGCATAATTTCACTGGAAAGTTTGTCCAAACATTGTTCGCAAGTTAACCCCTTTTATAAATCTTCTTTATATATTTGTGGACCCTTTTCATAGGTTTCCAAAGTTATAAATGTTATCTCTGATAACTTCTTTCTTTTGCGCATATTTCTAATTAAAATTTGATGATAATATTAATGATGGTCTTCTTTACCTCAAAAAAATAATAATAATAAAAACTGGAATATTAGAATTTACAAGAGAGAAGACACATTCTCAGTTGAATATAAGATTACATTTGAAATTGTCCTTTATATATTGGGGAGAATAATGATCCCAGCAACCATTGAATCTCTGAAACCAAAGTCGTCCATAAGACAGTTTTACAAGCATTCTGTCATCTTAACTTAAGAAAACATAGCAGAATCAAGACCTCAGGCACTGCAAAGATCTGAATTTACAGATCCAGAGCAATGTTTTTATGTCCATGTAATCGCATGCAAACTGGCAACAGCCCCTCTGATGTGATCCACGAACATAGCTTCAACCTCCTCAACATGGTGCGGGCCCATTCTTATTTGGATCCTTCACAAATGAAAACGGTGAGTTGTTGTCAAATTGTACGAGTCTCAACAAGGCTTGCTCCAGTTTTGGGCTTATTGCAATCAGTTTTTACTTCTTACTTTTTAGATTTACCTTTTCAACTAATTTTACTAAGTCCCTTTCATTTCACCGCACCGGTGTAGCACGAATAAACTCATTGCATCATTGATTAAATTTAAATACTAACATCATCAAAATTAAATCAATATAAATTTTTTATTAAATTTTTTTAATTGTAATTACAATTTTGTTTTCAATTGTAATATAATAATTTTATTATTATTTTTAATTCATCAATTTCACCATCCATCCAATCCAAATAGAGCCTAAATTTGGTAGGATTAGAGGGGAAAAACCGATAAAAAGGAAAAAAGAAGGAATATCAGACTTTGCTCGATAAAAATAACGAATGAAGAGTTTCATTGCTATTATAAATCAGTTTGTACAAGTAGTGAGTCCCGTTTATAGATTAGAAAAGTAAAAAATAAAAGAAAATGAAAATTTGACTCACTCAATCGCCTACAAAATTTTTCTTCATCCCAACCTTCTTCGGGTTTCCGCCTTAACCTACAGATGAAACATATACCATTACAAAGTACAAACCCACCGCATACTTGCATAAAATTCGTGGGGAAGCAAGTACCCCTTGCAGATGATCTAATTTCACCGCTGAGGGTATTAAATCATCTTACCCTTAGCCTATACAGTGACCAGATTTGTTTTTTCTCTACATCACACTACACTTATAGAACAGGTTACAAGAGCAGAACTTCACCTTAATCACAACTCTATCCTTAGCCGCCGCATTTCAGCGCGAAATACAGGGCTTGAATTCAAAGTTCGATGAGCAAGACTTCTGATGTCCTCTCGAGAACAGTCCCGTGATATGCGAACCAGCTCCCAAAGGGCACCTCTACTTATCATGTCCTTTGCATTTACTTCTAAAATTTCAAAAGAAAAAAAAAAGGTCCTTCAACGGATGTGTCTCATAGAGATTGATTTTTTTATGAATGGAGAAGAAATTAAACTTACCATGCTGCGCCAAATGACACAGTGCAAGCTCAATGTGTCGCCTAATGGGTGCAGCATCATTGTTAGCATTTTGCACAATCCATGGAAGTGCACCATCATCAATAAGAAGTGATCTCCCACTTTTTAGACCTGGAGTGGCGCACAAGTTGTTATAAGATCATGCTAAGGAAAGAGAAGAGAGCTACGTTGAGACCATTTTGTGCCAGATTATCAAGCTATATGATCATTGAAAGAATGTTTTGAAAAGAATACACAGCTTAAATCGGGTTCAGAATAAAGAGACTTCTAGTGATGCGGAAATACTAACCAATTCCCGTCCCCTTAAAATGATAATTAAAAGGTACCATTTGACTTCAGCAGTCATCGGTGAAACAATGGGATGTGACAGATCAAAGACTTACCACTAGTCGACACCCGGGATTCACATTTTGCAAAGTTGGCAATTCCACGTGCAACTTGGGAAAGAACATCTGGATGTCCGCATCTCACCATTCCCAGCAAGGCCTTAATTCCACCTTCAGACCTCAGCGTTGCTTGTAGCTTATCTGAAGAAGTACAAGTATGTGTGAGAGGCAGAAAGAGCAACCCAGTTAGAGCGCTAGAAAGAAGCAGGATTTAAATTCAAGAACAACTCTAAGCATAACTAGAATTTATCCTGGAAGCCTAAATGGTAAAGCCAAAGGCATGATAGATTCCAGTTGAGATCATTTCATATATGATGAAATAGATAAATGGAATACTTATATCACATGGAATGGAAGCCAGAAAGTAATGCATACATCTGATTACTCTTATTTCAGTTCATTTCTTTTATTTATTTATCTATGGAAGAGTTCCTTCCTTTAATCAACAAAGGAAAAGTTATAAAACCCCTATAATGTAAGAACCAAAAACATAATAGTGAAAGAGGGGATCCAAAAGAAAATGCAGTACCATTCCCACACAGGTTAGCTATAGCTCCAGCAACCATGCGTAGAGTCCGAGGATCTTCAACATCAGATGCTGTCAGAGACAATAAACTGATTCCCCCTTGAACCATTATGAGTTCTTGATTGGACTCTGCCTTGCAGAGAAGGAAACAATATAAAACCCATGTAGTCGGAACTCAGAGCCAATCAGTAGCCAAACTCTTTGACACAATATCACCAATCAAAAACAATGACTGATGTGCTCAAAATGACAAAAAGGATATTTGAAGAACAATTACCATTCATCGCAAGATTGGCAATTGCACCAGCTGCTACTCTGCAAACAGTTTCGTCCTCATAGCTTCTGAGAAGCATCAGCAAGGAAGTAAGACCACCAGCTTCAACAATCCTTTCCTGGTTTGCCTCTGTTCAGTACATGGAAAGTGCACCTCATTACTCACAAAACCAAGAACAAGTTAAACATGTCTCATATACAGATTAAGACAAAACAATTTTGTTTATGCATTTATTATCGACAAAGCTTATCATGTAAGAAACAGAGGTTTACCAGTGGATAATACTTATAAAAGGGTATTACCATTACAAGAACTGAATTTCTTTGAACAATTAATTTTTTTATAACATGAGTAAAGAAGAAACCACTTCAGACAAAAAAGGGTGGGAATATTAGCTTGGCCAACCAAGACAAGCAGGACAGTGAAGTTGCTAAAGCAAGAAACAGGGTAAATACAGGGCCCTAATGCCTGATTTTTAATGCTTACACATTGTGATTAGTATCACCCACAAAGCACTCCATAACACAAGAATGAGCAATTAGTACCCAAGGTTCTTCTACAAGCAGTTTTTAAAAAAGAAAGACAACACAACAAAAAGTAATGCACCTAATCCATCAGCTCCCCATCCCGGGCACCTTAAGTAATGGCACAAGAAACCAACGCTTTTGCTCACCTTCAGCTGCTAGGTTGGCCACTACTTTTACAGCATGAATGCGTACATTGGCATCTTCTGACTCGAGCAAATCCAAAATCTTTTGCAGTCCAACTGGTAAATTGATAGAAGGGGCAATAAGAAATGCATGGATGAATGATGTTTTAAGTGATAATATGGCAAAAAAAATTTTTTTTTTTATCACCTTGTTCAAATAGTGCAGAAACTGGTGTCGTATGTCCATTTAAAGAGTCCCTAACTTGAGACATCGGAGAATCTAAACCGGTATAAGCAGTTCCAGATCCACCTCTTCCCAGACACCTTCTCATCTACATATGTAAAATAAAAATGAAACCAGCATAAATATGTGCTAGTGTATGAATGCCAAGGATGGGCAAGAATACTAAGTTTCATAGATAATAGTAAATGCACCAAAATTTTCACTCAAGTGCATAAAGGGAAAAACTATCACATAGAAGCATGATAAAGTCTTTCTAAGCTAAGTTCAACGCAAGCAGCAAAATTTGTAAAATACAGGGAGCTCCTTTTGATATGATCCAAGTTTTTGATATTGTGACCGTATACTAGATCATTATATTGATGAGAGATGTCAACAGCGGCAAGTTCAAATACTCAACAAGTTTGAATTCCATATACATCAGGACATCAATTGTATTAAGAAAGAGAATTCAACAATGGCATGAAAAGCACGCTTAACTCATATGATTCCAATACCTGGTCAGCTTCAAAAGTCAGTTGTAACATCTGACTTCTTAGTATTATTATTTCTTCTTCAAGCTTCCTTTTTTGATGAACCTCATCCTCCAGAGCATTTTGGAGTTTTAAGATTTCAGCATCTCCACCTGCCTAATACACCAAAATAATCCTCACACAACCAATTCCTTATCTAAAAGTCAATAGAAGCTCAGAGAACTTGATAAAAATGTATTCACTATTTGCATAACAAGTATACCCCTGCATCTGTGCTCTGCCCTAGTTGACTCTTAAGTTTGTTGACCTCCTCTTCAGCTTCCTTTCTCATATGAATTTCTTTCTCTAGCATGTTTTTAACCTCAGCAATGGAAAAACCAAGCCCCTGAAGATTATGATGAAGACAAAATATATTAACAAAATACAAACACAAGATAGCCCAAAATCCTATGTATAAATAGTAATGGTAACTCATTTCCTACAAAGACCATTATAGCTTCATCATCATGCAACTAATATGTGTACACCAATAACAAAAACAAAGTCTTTTACAACTATGTTGGATCAACCATAGGAGTCAACAAGAAATAAATGTGTATTTCAGAAATTGACAAGACAGAAAGAACAAAGTAAGTTTCAATTCATTGTATCTTCCAATAAACTCATGTAAAAGAAATAACTTTGAAGTTATGTTCATGAAAATTGCTTTTGGAGATGATTGACAAGATATGGAACAAAAATCTGACTGATGGATGAAATTTAAGCCACATACCCAAGAAATTTTGAAAAAACATGGCCCAATATTGGGCATGCTAACACATCTCTAAAGTGAAACTTAAACACAAGAAAAATAAACAACGGTAAAGTTGGGAAAATAATGCACAATTCCATAATGGATGTTATTGAAAAGAAAGCGCATGCCTGTCATAAAAAAGGGGCCCAACTGGCTAGCCATGAATTCACATGATAAATTTGACGTGATAAAAGATATGGTTTTTTATGCAAAAGTACCTCTCCATTACATTTATCCTTCATGAAGCCATTACACCCATGCTTTCGTTCATTTTCTATCATCTTTTCCTCCAGCTTCTTAACTGATTCCATATATTCCATCTGGCACTTTAGTCGCTCCTTCTGCAAAAGGAACACACAAGAAGTTCAGTATCAACGTATCACACCCTCAAGCAACTAAGCAAGTATAACTGAAAAATAGAAAACCATGAGGTTAAAGAATCACCCATCTGGGAGAATGACGAGTTGCTGAACTAACCTCCAAGGCATCGGTGAAATTTCTCTCAACCTTAGAGATACGATTTTCTGCCTCTAAGCTTATTCTTTCAACTTCATCATCAAAAGCTTTCTGTTGCCTTTCATTTTCTGCAATGAGCTTGTCCAGCTGTATTTCGAGCCTTCTAGCCAAACTTTTATAATCAAACTCTTCCTTTATTCTCAACATATTCTCCACCTTCATAGCCTGTAAGAAATGGAGAAATGCAAACTCTCAAGTAAAAGCATCTTGCTTCTACATATATTAAAGACAATGTTACACAAAATATGAAGAACTGAACAGATGAAAGGAATGTCATGAAATGAAATAAAAAAAGTCAAGCAAGAATGAGACGTAGTCCAATATAAGGATGGTGCATCTTGACCAAAGTGCATTGTACTTTGTAAGTTGTTTGATAGCAGATATTACATATAGTAAACACATTATAGATTATAGTTTTGAGTCCTTTTTTTACATAAGAACTCACCCTTTGGCCAAACAATATTGTACTTGCAGTCTCTCCTCGATGTCGTGGGGAGGGACCAATAGTCACAATTAATGAGGTTCTGGCAGTGCCTGCAATAAATAGAATCCACCTCACAATAATTCTGAAAAGCATCCAACTTGCTAGAAATAAAAAGAAAAAAAATTAAAAAATAAAAGATTTAGATCATAAACATCTAAAGTGAAGCCCAGGCACATGTCAACTTATATGAACATGAAAGATAACTCACCTCCAAAAGAATCTCTGAGCAGCCTTGTAAGTTTTGAATCACGAACAGGCACATGAGCACTATTCTCAGCTAAAGCATTGATGCACTTTCCCAAAGCACTCAGTGAAAGGTTAATAGACTTAGCTTCCTCCAACATGTGCCCCTCACTTCCTGCCAAAAGCAAAGCAAATCAATATCACCATCTACCAAAGGGATCCCACTCATAAGTAAGGCCACCTGCAGCACTTGGGAAAGTCTACAGCTATATACAGGTCGGAATATGAAGTAAAAATTTTATCTGCCAAAGACATAAATACTAGCCAATGCAATGCCCAAAAAGCTTAGGTGGTGAAAAAAAGAAATGCTCTCTAAAATGCAGTATGCAGTCGACTTGCACTGGGGTGAAAAAGGCCATGGTATGCACCTGACTTGTGAACACGCTCTGAACCTGCCAAATCTACCAAAACCAGCTTGCTTTTCCGGACAAGAGGCTTTGTTGGTTTGAAAAAGTGAGAAGACTTGTCTGTTTCACTTGGAATGGCATCTTCTGCTCCCAAAACTGATTTCTTAACATGTACCTGCACTAACATGGTTGAATGTATAATATTTCACTAAGGGATAATACAACAGCATAAACAACTACAGGTAGGATAATGAAAAATTGGTGAATGGAAACTGGGAAGGGGAAGGGGAAGGGCAGAAGTGAAAAACTAGTCACCATCAAAATAGCATGACTGCGAGAAGATTCAGTATTCAACTTTGTATTTGCAGCAATTCGATGAGCTTCTCCTAACCTCAATAGCTCCAAAAAACTCTGCTCATCCCTAATTTCTACATGAGTTGCCCTTGGTAATGAAACATCTCCAGTTTTGGGATCTTCCACAATGGAAATATTATCATTTGCTGGATCAATGAGATCCTGTATGGTCTCCATGTAAAGCTACAAGGACATATTGAAAATAAATTATTACAAATTCTTACCGAGACCATACAAGCCCAACAGAAATAGAAACAGAAAGTTTAATAAAAATGTCATCCAGCAGGTAATGGAACCAAAAAAAAGTTAAAATCCATTAAGCAGTGAATACAAAACAACACAATTACATGGACATGATGCCATCAAAGAAATTGCATTCAATTCATTGCACAATTGGGCATTAATAGAATAAAAATCATGAGTCTAACAACCTGCAAATAAGAAACAGAGACAGAATCTGTTTCAGGACAAACGTTAGCTAAAATCTCCTCCATCGAGCGGACCATTATTCCACGAGCAGACATATCTTCCTCACCTAATCGTCCAAGAGTAAAAGTTTTCCCAGTTCCAGTCTGGCCATAAGCCATAACAGTTCCATTATAACCATCCAGTACACTCTGCAGAAGCCAAAGTAACACCCGCACACAATCTCATAAGATTAAGTCATATCCATACAAGCACTTCTTGCTCGTTATGGCTAATGAAAAAAAATAATTCAGGGACAATATGATAAGCATTAAACACCATAAGTTAATGACATTATATTGTAAGATTAAGAAAACATTTGAAACAAACAAACCTCTACAACAGGCTTAGCAACAACTTCATAGACACGCTTTTGAGAAGCGAATTCGGTAAGCACTTCATCAAACTCATATGTTTCTGAATCCCAATTGTTCTTCCTAAGTTTAAGCCTCTTAAGCTATAGTAAAACAAAAAAAATTATAAAAAGATTAACGTAAAAACTAATAACCATCCAGATTCACGGTTGCCAAAATGAGATTGACAGCATTTAGTTTTTACCTCAGGTTGTAGTTCAACACAATCGGCAAAATCTGCGTCCGCGATCGACTCTTCTGCATTTCGCGGCCTTAATCTAACAGCTACTCGGACTCTTCCCGACACTGTAGAAAAATGGAGTATAATAAAACATGATTATTAATTTTTGAAAAAAAATGAGATACTAAACTCCGTCACCTCCTGCGGTGGTGGTGAAAGAGGCGGAGTTGGTCCGGCGAAGAGCAGATCCCGGAGAGTGATTCGACGAAGGAGGAAGTCTTGATTTGAATGAAGACGATTTGATATTCGATGAAGCGAGAGGCTTAATCGCTCCCTTGTTCACACCCGTACCATTTCTGTAAGCATTGGAAGCCATCACTTTCTTTTCTTTTTTTTTTTAACTTGTGGAGTTTGGCTTGTTTTGAAGTTCAATGGTCACTGTGACCAATTTTTGGCGTGGATTCGGTGAATTCCAAGTTCAAAACAAAGTGATGATGAAGAGAGGGATGGACCCACTATGTTGCGGAAGAGTTGGGAAACAGACGGAGCCGGTCTCAGATTGATGGACCCATCTCTGCATTTTTCTTTTTTTTTTTCTCTTTTTCGGAAATTATCAAATTAATTGAAAACTCTTTTCTGTAACCGTCGTACAGTATCTTACCACCGACTTTGGTTGCGTTTGAAGTTCCTCGAAGCTAGGTTCGTCGTTTGGACATTTTGATTTTGCGTATTAGCTCAGACTTAAGATCACGAATAATTTTTAAATTATAAGAAAAATATTTTAATTTATTATTTAAATTTTAAATATAATATTTAAATTATAAATTTAGTAATTAATATAATATTTTAAAATTTATTTATTCGTTATATTTTATCATTTAATATTAATTAAATTATTATAAATAATTAAAATGTTTCAAAACTTGTATAGAATAACAAAATATTAAAAATATATAAATATAAATAATATAATAAATTTCATCACAAAATAAACAATTTTTATTTAAATTTAAAAAATAATAATTTTTAATTTAATATTAAAATTCTATAAAAATAACTTTTAAATGCAAAAAATAGTGTCAACAGCACTATACATCTAAGTACTATGAAAATCTGTCTTTCGGAGGTTGTTATGATTAGAAGAAAAAAAAAATTGAATAATGCCTTTCATCAATGGGAAGACGAGACGACAAGTTTGTAGTAACCACTAAAGATAATAGTGTGTTAACATTTTACCTAACAAGATGATATCCTTAAGAAAGCTCGTAAAGAAAAATGTTTTTAAGTTGGAAGATGGAGATTTCATGCTTGTAACAAAAGGAATGATGGGCTTATGATTAAGAACCTCAAATTTTTAAAAGAAAATTAGATGAGAAATTAACATGTGAATGTCAACAGTTATAAGTGCTATTAATATAATATTAATTTTTTAATTTTAATAATCAAAAATTAAATTTAATAATTTTAAATATAAAAAATAATAATAACATGCGAATTAAGATTATGGAAATGTAACACTTAGCTGCATAGCATAATGAAAAAAATAATAATGCGATTGGATTATTATTATTTAAAATTTTTAATTTATTTGAAGATAATACTATGTATTTAAATTTTTTCGAATTTACAAGCTTAAAATGTTAATTTTAATATCATATCAATTTATCAAAAATTTATTTGACTAATAAATATTAATTAAATTCATAACAAAAGCAATTGACAAATCTTTTTTTTTATTTTATAAATTGACTTCATCATTTAAAAAAAAAAGGGCAAGACAAATAAGAATGAAACTTGGAGGGAAAACTCTTCATCGGCATTTTTTTAAAGTTTTTTTTTTTTAAACTAACCACTTATATTAAACAAATAATTTAAAATTTTGGTGATAAAAAATTAGTATTTAATATGGATAGCATCGAGGTAAATTTTTACTCGTAATAACTTTGAATTCATCGTCAAGATATTATTTTTTTTATATTTAATATAATCCGATTCAATCTGACTTGACTTAATCAATGCATATAAAATTGAACCCGATTTAAATTAATATAATAAATTTAATTTATTATAATATTAATAAAATATTATTTTTTAATATAAATTATATTTTAATTATATATAAATATATTATATTTATTAAATTGATATCTTAAATTAAAATATTAAATAATAAATTTATTAATATAATATATAAAATTTTAAATTTAAATAAATAATTAAAAAACTACATATATACCAAATTAGGTTAATTTACTTAAAATTCAACTTTAACCCAACTTGGTTATAAAAAAAAAATCGATCCAATCTAAAATTTAATTTTAAAAAATTCTATAAAATCAAATTGGATAAAAATACATGATTTCGAATAAAATTGCCGTCATAATATTTAAGCTAGTATTTCATGTACCATTGGTGAAAATAACCCCTAGTATTTAATGTACGATTATTGAAATTCAAGGAAAATACTATATGCATGTCAAATGGATATATGTACAAGTGCTGTTTGGCACGTGACACTTATTCTTAAGGATGATGCAATTGCTATCGGTTTGTGGGGAAAACTTTATTATTTCAACTTCAATAATCAATACCACTTTCAAAATAAGGAACTATAAAAGGAGGCAAAGATTTCATAGAATTTTTTAAAATATCTTTTGGGATAGTTTTTGTTGAAATATGAACTTCCGTCGCGGCATTTAGAGAAGCCCAGTAAATATCAGATTGGATGGGCTTCGCATCTATCAGGATGGGCTTTAATGGACCTATCTCTCGTAAATTTGGGGTAATGTTTTTCTTGTTAAATTAAAAGAAAAAAGAACAAGAGTGACGAGTCGAAGCTGTTGTGTAGTTTAATCTGTCATGTAGAAAGTAGACACAAAAATACAAAAGTAGACACTAAGCCGCCGCCTAATAAAAACCCTAGAAACCACATAAATTCAAGGGGCGTCCATTGCTTTCTCACCCCTTAACGTTTCACTCCGTCCGCAACCATCCTGCAACCTTTTCACTGGAATCTGACGTCATGGCTCAGAACTATCGCCGTCACATGAGCTCCGCCGTGTTTCTCATCTCTCTCCGACTGACCATCCCCACCACGATTATCACCACCATTACCATTCGCTGAAAAAAATCTTCATCCCACCAGATTCTCACGCATTTTCAACTTCAAAGTATATAGACTGTTACCGAAGCCAAATTCAAGCGTTATCTAGAATATTCTTGTTCGGGCCGGGTCGGGGCTATCCGCGATAGGACTACCGGTTCTGTTTAGGTGTTGGTTTGGTTGAAAGATGGCTATTTTGAAGAGCTATGGCGTGTGCTTGAGAGAGTATACGCCCCAGTTTCCTCGTCCCAATCACGGCGATAATTACAAGAGGTTTTTGACATTCTCTACATAAGATAAGATTTTTTTTTTGTTTTTAATTGTATTAGTCATTAAATTAGTTAATTAATTTATTAATAAAATTTATTTGTTAGCCGATTTGGTATTAAGTGGAAACGATCATATATGTTCCCTTCTATGTCATCTTTCTATTTGCCTGTTTCTGTCTTTGTAAACCAGTTGATTTAGTACTTGTCCGGAAGATCTTTTTTTTTTTTTTGTCTTTGTTAAAGTTAGCTCGTGCTGGCTGGGTGTTAATGAGAAGCAAGGTTAATCTCAGCTGTAATTTATATCTGCATAATTGGCTCATCTTATTTGGTTGCTTTGTAGCAGTAGAAATGTAAAATGGAGATCCCCACGAGCAGCAGTAATACCTGATTTCCATCTCCCAATGCGTAGTTTTGAGGTTAAAAACAGGTAATTAATAACTTTATACTATCTGAATCTGATTGATGTTTTACTGGGTAGAATTTCTTGTTGGTTTGCGTGTAGTTGCTTAATTTTGGTCATAAGGACTGCATATCTACCTGTGTTCCTACTTGCATTAAAGTAGTCCCTGAAACTTCAATGTTGGTGATGTTGTCGTATCTTTTTGTTGCTTGTTCATATAGCTGCTAAAATGAATTTGCTTTGGATATGTTGAGACATTGTTATGTTATTCATACCTTTATCTGGAGGTGTACTTTATTACACTTTTATGGAGCGCTTGAAGGTAACATAAGTGATTTATGGGAAGATTAATATAACCGAACACTTTGACATGGGTGTAATGCATCATGCATGGAGAATACCTTTGACATATTAGTTCCATGATGGTGGTGGTTTGGTATGCATTTTCACTGTGTGATAAAATTGTGGTGAATGTTAATTTCCTAATTGAGGGAGACTTGGTTTATCTATAGCTGTAGATTGTTGTCGAGAGCAGCATCTTGTTGGAAATGAAACTTTCTTTTGAAAGAATTGCTGCTGTTGATGATTTTGCTTGCTTTCTGCTTTGCAGGACATCAGCAGAAGATATAAAATCTCTTCGATTGATAACAGCCATCAAAACCCCATACCTACCTGATGGAAGGTTTGATCTCGAAGCGTATGATGACTTAGTTAATATTCAAATTGGAAATGGTGTTGAAGGTGTAATTGTTGGTGGCACAACTGGTGAGGGCCAGCTGATGAGCTGGGATGAGCACATAATGCTTATTGGTCATACAGTCAACTGTTTTGGTGGATCAATTAAGGTAATTGGGAACACAGGAAGCAACTCAACCAGGGAAGCAATCCATGCCACCGAACAAGGTTTTGCGGTTGGAATGCATGCAGCTCTTCACATCAATCCTTACTATGGCAAAACATCTCTGGAGGGATTGGTTTCTCACTTTGATAGTGTGCTGCCAATGGGCCCTACCATAATCTATAATGTGCCATCACGAACTGGCCAAGATATTCCTCCACGTGTCATCAACACTATAGCACAGAGTCCTAACTTGGCTGGCATTAAAGAATGCGTTGGAAATGACCGCATTGAGCAGTATACAGGTAATGGAATTGTAGTGTGGAGTGGGAACGATGATCAGTGTCATGATGCTAGGTGGAGCCGTGGGGCTACCGGGGTAATTTCTGTTACAAGCAACCTGATTCCAGGCTTGATGCGAGAGCTTATGTTTGGAGGGAAAAATCCTTCACTTAACGCAAAGCTCTTACCTCTGATTGAGTGGCTCTTTCAGGAGCCTAACCCCATTGGCCTTAACACAGCCCTTGCACAACTGGGGGTTGTGAGACCAATTTTCAGGTTACCATACGTACCTCTTCCCCTGGCAAAGAGGGTAGAATTTGTCAATCTGGTCAAGGAAATTGGGCGGGAGAATTTTGTAGGAGAAGAAGATGTTCAGGTTCTAGATAATGATGACTTCATATTGGTTGGCAGGTATTAGTCCTTTGTGAATGTTAAGGACTCTAGTTTGGTGTCTCTATTTGGAGTTTGCAATTTTACATTCGTTTATAAAATTACAAATAAAGTCTACCTGGTTGTTTAAATTATGACAGAAAATAGTAGTGCTAATATATATGCTACTAATATGATGCTACTGGGTATCGGACTATTGTCTATTTGGACTGGTTTGCCTTGTGCCTCTGTGCATTGCCATTGATCGGAAGAATCAATTATGCCTTCTCGTGGCTATAGCAAGAAATTGTGTTCATGTGACATTGCTGTGATTATCACTTTTTATTATTATTATTATAATCCTATAATTATTCAATTATAATAAAAAATTATGTAAAGATTTATTATTTATAAATATGATTTTTGCATAAACTTTTGATAGATTTTACAATTCTGAATTGTCATTAATTAATTGTATTACAATTATTACAGGGGAAATGCTTTTATAATTATCTAGTCGTTTTGGTCTTAAAACAATCTGAAATGCGAGCAACATTTTATTGATTGTAACTTAGAGATAAGGATTATGACCGATTTTCTATCAAATGTGGTGCAATCCACCCTACGGACAAGAAATTTCAACCGTGTGAATTCTTTGATTTCTATTGAAAGGTATTTCTTTCGGTTTAATCGTGTCTTTTGGGTCTTGATGGTCAACTTAAAGCCCAGATTCATGAATTTTTGATGTCCGGCCCCCATCATATATGTTGACCCAAGGCTTCATGTCGTGGGCTTGGGACTTATTCATATTTAAGTATCAAATGCTACACATATGTAAGTATCATAGGTGTTTGGCCCTGCCCTTACACTAAAGTTAATGACAACCCAAAGAGCAGCCGTAATAAGACGGCAAGAAATAAGGAGAAATTGACACTAAATATATATATTTATGAGAAGAGATCAACTTGTATCAATATAAAAATTTTATATTTTTTTAATAATTGATTTCAATAAATCCGAAATGACAAAAATAAATGAAAAAAAAAATTAATTTTATCCTTGAATCTATTAAAATTAAAAATTAAAAAAAATATAATTTTTTTTTTGTTTTAAGTTGATCTTTCCTTGTGTATATAGATTAGATCAGTATGAAATGGATAGCTGCCCGTTTATAAAAAGTTATCTGCCATTAAAAAAACAACATGCAGCTGCTAAACTCTAAATTAAACTTCAATGTCATATCCCCATTCTGAATACAGTTAAGACACAAATAAAACTCCAAAATTATTCCCAAAACGAAGCTATAAATAACAAACTGAATTTAGACAAAAAAAAAAAAAGTGAAATGAACGAGATTTGAGACATCAAACACTTCCCCCCTTAAGTAACAAGTATTCCATCATTATTTCTACCTAAATTCTCCCCATCAGGCATAGTGTTATACTATGGTAGTATTTAGACATGCGAGCTAGTGGGTTATTTCTTGCTTTTTAAAAGTGATTTTGGGGATTAGACAACTTCTTTTGTAGCTGAGCCAACAGGGTTTGGTTCTCCTGGTGGAGGAGAAGAGCTTTCTTCCTCAGCTTCTCGTTCTCTTCTATGATGCTTTGATTCTCCATGTACAGTTTCAAGTTCTTCATTTGCATATCTGTTTTATTAATGCAGACTATCATCATCTTTGTTCCCGCTCCCTTCCTTGACCTTCTCCACCTGTTACATCTTTTAAGTAGTAACACTCTTGTTAGAGATCAGAGACAGAGAGAGGAAACAAAGTAAAAGACAAAGAAATATGAAGAAATCTTATAAGTCTTACCTGTTGAGTCTTCGAACACGAATGTTATGTCGCTTGGAAGGACGTTTTCGGCAGAAGGAATTACTTGGAATCGAAACTGAAGAGTTAATGGACATGATGTTTAAGACTGAGAGGAAAAACAAAGGGTTTGTTTTTCATAGGGAAAAACCTAAGATAAAAGGGAGGATTGGAAGAGATTATTGGTTATCTGGTGTGATCCAACTAGGGAAAGAAAACAAGTGTTATATAGCTGGGATATTATGTTCTTATCTGAAAATGAGAAAGAGAAAGAGAGAGAGAGAGAGAAAGAGGCTTTTCATAGTAATGATGGCAAAAGGACTCATGATTACGAAGGGGCAGCAATAGATGGAAGAATGCAGTGAGAAGAAGGAAGAAGAAAAGGGCTTCTCTCTTCTCTTTTCCGTGGCCTTTTTTTTATTACAAGTACTACTTTTATTTTTTACTGTTGAGTGTCAAAAGAATTAAGCCAAGAGGGTTGGCTGGTTTAGGCACACAGAAAAGGACTATTCCCTCTCTCCATTGTTCATTCACTTTTTGAATTTAGAACTTGACAAGCTCTCCTTGTTTTGATGACTTGATCCAGGGTTCATATTAATAACAGCATGAACCAATACTTAATCAGTCGTATCTGGCTGTCAAACTGTTAATCCTAAACCCTTACCTCACAGTTATTATCGGACCATTTGATTTTCTTGATTGATCTTTCATATAAAAATGAAAAAAAAAAAAAAGTTATGTAAAATGAGATTTGAATAAAGAAACTTTGATTAGTCCCTCTCCTTCCCTTAGGTTCACCTCACAAAAGTAAAGACTACCTTTAATAGGGAGGTGGGCACTTTCTCGTAGCCATTGGGTTGGATTTGAATAACTTTGGAGAATTAATCTGATTTTTCTCTTTCATATGAATAGAGGATTTATTTGACAAGTAGTAGCACCAGCAAAGAGTCAAATGACAAGGGCTAAGGTCTTCCAAATCATAATAACTAAGGGGGGCCAATTCCAAAAAATACTAATGAATCCCTTGAGCAAAACAAGCTGCTGGATAACTTAAATTTTACATTTTTAACAAGTTTGTTAGAAATGCTTATTGACTGACCAGCAGCAGCTAAGCCTAGGCATAACTTCACTGGAGAAATAGAAATCATATGGTCAAAAAAACTTTAAGGTTTGGACTTTAGACACATAAGTTTGGTGAAAAGCAGGCAAAACCTAACTCTGTCTTTTCTTTATTTCTTCTAAATTGGTTTTTAATTTGCCTTTTCACAAGAAACCCTTTACGTATTGGACTCGCCAATGTTCAAACAAATGTAAATCCAAAACAAATGCACTTGCTTTTATCCTTATTATTATGCTTAATCATTTGTATTAATGTGAAAACATTTGATAAATTAAATTAGATTAGTTAGTAACTCTAAATTAACTTTTAATTTTTTTTAATCAGAATGAAAGGGGAGGCACATGGAAATTCAAGCGTGAAGGGCCAGAAAGAGTGGGGGCTATGAGAAGAATCCAAAAGAAAATGAGTGCGGATAATTGGAACGGAACAGAGAAAAGGGCTGAGGGCAGAGGGAATGGGCGTGAGAGGGAGAGGGAAGGGAGTAGTCAATGTGGTTAGGTTTTTCTTTTGTCCCTTTTCTTTCATGTAATTGAGTACCAAAACCATGCTCATTTCTTTGGAAAATGAACCCCCATTTTGGACTCATCCCCCTATTTCCTCTTCTTCGTCATCATAGATAAATGGGTGATGATTCATTTGGTAGAAATCCAATTTATTTTTTATTCAATAAATAAATTTAATCATGAATTTGAATAATTCAATTTTTACTTTAATTCAAATATAAATATTAAAATTTATATTAAATTTTAAATCGAATTCAAAATTCAAATTCAATTTTCTCCTCAACTCTACTCTATTATCTCTTAATTTTGCCTCACCAACTTCACTCACGTGAACCTTCTCCAATTGGACACGTTGGGCTTTGTCAGCTCACAATTCGGTTGGTATTAAAATCAAGCTCCATCCTTCACAATCCGCGAGTCTTCCTATATTTGTATTATTAATAATTTTAATAAAATAATTATCGACTATCTTTAAATCAGTAGTTGATGTATTATTAAAATTAATATTTAAAAATTATGAGTTCAAAAAAATTTATGTGCATAATATCTTTTTAATTAAATAAATTTAGTAAATAATAAGGTACGAAAGATTTTAAGGATAAATTAAGAATTTCAAAAAAAAAAAAAATGATTGAGTTTGACTTAAATAAATCAAGTTACATCAATTTGGCTGGTGAATTGACAAACAAAAATCGAATTAAACTACAATAAATATATAATATAAAGGGCAAAAATATCATTTAATATGAAATTTAAATATTTTTTATTAATTTTATTTTTTAAATTATTCGCACATTCAATTAAAAAAACTAACCAATTCTTTTATAATTAGATAACTTCTTTTACTTATTTTTCTCATATGTTTCCTTTTCACTCGCATAGTGACATTGTTAAAATCTAATAGAAATATAATTAATTTCATTTTATACTAACAAATTGGTAGACTAAATTTGATGTCCCTAAATCAAGTGGTACAAATTCAGTTGACAAAGTACACAAAACCCTAATTATGTCATTATAAATGTATAAAGCAAATGATATAAGTATCATTTAATGTTAAATTTAAATATTTTTTAATTAATTTTGTTTTGAATATTTCATGCATTCAATTGAAGAATTACCCAATACTTTTATGACTAACATAACTTCTTTTTTTCATCTACTTTTTCTTATATTTTTTCTTTCATTCACATAGTGAAAGTATCAAAATTTAGTTCTAAATTAAACAAAAAAAAAAGTTTCCTGAAGCAAGGATCGAATAAAAAATTCGGGGGGTAATGCCAATAGTTTAATGAAATATCAAAAGAAAAAAAAATCATGCTTTTTAAATAGGTGTTTTTAAGAAGTGTAACAAATAAAAAAAAAAAAAAAAGAGATGCTTGTTTTCTTAATACATATCTAAATGAAACGAGGATTGGCAAAGCCAAATAGAACCCTCATCATGTTGTTTTGAATATAGATGGTTTGAAGAAATGGATGAGGACCAAGACCACTACCCTTCACTCATTTCCTGTATTACTACAACAAACTACTCAAATACTAATAGTGGAATTATATGAAGTAGTCAACAATGAAATGAAGCTGCCCTTTCCAAGTTTCAAAAACGATCTAATTGCCCTATTTTTGGATCCTTTCATTTTTTTAGATAGCTTTGGATTGGGAATATAAGAGTGAATGTATGTTCATAGAA
This sequence comes from Durio zibethinus, assembly GCF_047325235.1. NCBI lineage: Eukaryota > Viridiplantae > Streptophyta > Magnoliopsida > Malvales > Malvaceae > Durio > Durio zibethinus. The sequence goes on from NC_143184.1 coordinate 1,491,659, forward strand.
GTGCGTTCGAAGAAGCTACACTGTTGGACCAATTGAAAAATGGGAGGCAAAGTGAGAAGAAATAATTATAAGGTGAGAAAAATAAAATGAGTTATGAGAGCAATTGTCCCTAAGATCCCCCCTCCCCCTTTTTATCATCATGACATTGGCACCTAAAAATATGCAATTATAGCAAGTATGAATATGCACATTGTTGAATCAATCTATAGAAGGTAAACTTTTACAAGGGCTTACGGTTGTGGTTGAGTTGAACATGATAGTGTTTGGAACCAATTTTATGTCGGTTGTCAACCAATTCAAAAGTTTTAAATCAAATTGAAACTTGAATAAAAAAAAAAATGTGTGTTTTTTCTATCATGCAATTATAATAGGTCCAAATTCTTTTCAAACAAAATCAGAAAATCAAAATCTTACTCTAAAAATGATACATGACAGATTATAATGTGGTACTCACCCCTAATGAGACTAACTTCAAATGATGATACATGACAGATAAACAACCCTTTAAATATCACTTAATTCATAAATTCGTAGTTCAAGTATCTTATTAGAGATTTTTAAAGTTCAAATACCATATTAAATATTTCATTATAATTTAAGTATTATTCATGACATTAACCCATATTTTTATCAACATTATGAGATTTATGGATTTGAACATACACATCTAAATAAGCAGATTTAAAAGTGTAATAACACCAATGTTCAGGTAATAAAACCTGTTGATTTTTTGGTTATTGTTTAGAAAATTGAAGATAGTCATGGCATTTATTCCCAGTGAAGTTTATATCAATTTTATGGAAAATTTAATAGAAAACAAGGTGGTAATAACAATAAAATGAAAAGTCTGAACGAAAAAGGCATGAACTTTTAGTAGATATACCTGCTTTTCTTTTTGCACATGCACTTCTGCTGAGGGAACAGACCTAAGAACTTCTCGATATACAAATGCAAGTTCTGTAACCAAGAAGGTAGTTACTTACTTTCTAAGGCATTAAAAGCCTCAAACCTCATTTGAAATGAAAGAAACAAAGAATAATTGCATGCTTGTAATCTGAAATAAATGAATGATAGGTATTAGTATTACGATGTTGTGGTGGAGAAGATAATGAAATGACGTCTCCATGTTGAATTTTCAATTCAGGACTATTCTTTCTCAACCTCTCCCAAATAAAACACGTCCCATTTGTGCTACAAAGGTGCATAACACAATCAGAATTCAGAAATATTGAAAACCCAACAAAAGAAATCATAAACAGCACACTTATCTCATATCTTTCAAGAAAACAGATGCATAACAGTTGGAAGACTGTCGCGTATCTTCATTAGTGACTCTGTTCCTATATATTTTGCAATGTTTCGTGCTAATTGAATTTGATTCAATTTGAATACTCTTATCATCTACTAATCGGCCAATGCAGTGCTCATTCGCAGTCAAAAGCATACTCATGCCCTAGAAAAATGATTTTCTCATCAGTCTTTCACTTACAATGTACATTACAATTATCACTCTGATCTTTTCTTTCTTTTTTTTTTTTCCCTTCAAGCAATTGTAACAAATTTTCGTTTCGGTTTAATCGGTTAGACGCTTCAAGCCCAAAAAGAATTCCAAACGATAAAATAAAAGTAGAAAATTTACCGAAATATGAAAATTTGACAACCAAAGTAAAATTAATAGTAAAAGAGAGAGAGAAAAAGGATTTAGGGTTTAAAAGAGGGAAACCTAATGGCATTTGCGGGCATTGTTAGAGATGGCGTTGAGAACGCCCCAAACGTTGGGATAGTAAGTCGGGAGAGGCTGAGAGGAGATGTAGCCGGTGACTGAGACTATGAACTCTTAGGGACTCAACGGCACATGAGAAGGCGGAGAGGTGGCGGTTTGCTTGGGCAGTGACGACCTCGATTGGGACACATTGACTTTTGGTCTTGGACCGGGCTCTAAAGATACCAGGGTCTCGGGTTTTTCTTCTTCGTTTGGGGCCATTGATTATGGTGGAGTGTGACTGTTAATGACTGAGCGAAGTTGATAGAAAAAAAAATGGCGGGCATTTTGAAGTCCTATCGCCTTCGCTCAACGTCCCGTTAGAGAGTAGCCTGTCTCGCAAGGCTTGCCTTTTCTTCTGTTGGGAGTCTCCTGGTCGTTCGATTATTCAGGCCATCAGGGGAAAGTGATTTTTTCGCCATATCAGCGAATCAGGACCCACCAATATAGACTCAACCATCATCCTATCATCAGTGTCATTACCTCTTCGCTATTAATTAATCGAATATGACAATCACATGGAGATCCACCAATGTGTGAATTACCTTTAACATAGTCTAGGGGATAAAATTAACTGAGAAAAATTCGTGTGCGTAAATTACCATAAGTCCACAGCCACAGATCCTCGACATCCTCAAATGACATTGTTTTGAGCAATGTTAGCTGAAGCATAAAATTGTTACAAATTCAAGTTAACAGTTGCGCGGGTGAGGGTACCAATAGCAAACCGTTTTTCTCTATCTCAAAAATTTTCCCTGTTAGTAGTCAATATTCTTAACCCTTACAAAGTTTGCAACTCATGAGTTGAATCCTAAAATCATCCATTTTCTTGACACATTGGAACTTTACTCCACTTCAACTCAACACAATTGCAGAGGTAAGACTAACCAGCGAGTGGATTAGCATGTATTGTAACACGATTGAGCCTTATTTCTGCAAGAGGTCGATCGCCTGGTCCTGTTTGAGTCTGCATCAACAAAATGCCTTTCAATAATGTTATACATGGAAAACTGCTGAATAAACAAGCAATTGCAGTTGCAATTGATTTTCCGCAAACACATAAAAGTCTGTACAATTTGAACTATTTTCTGTGAGACCGAAAGTGAAAGAGAAGAAATCGGATTCTAAAAAGCTATTCACTTCAGAGTCATGTTGAACGTCTTTCTTTGTGGTATCTCAGCACTTTTAAAGTAGCTAGATTTTCCCTACTCTTTGAGGTCTCCAAATCCTATTTGTATAGATAAGGTAATTCAGCATGAGCTAAATACAATTGCATACGAAGGGATATAATAGGCCAAAAATAAGACCAAGGTTAATTACACTGACTAGCTTTGAAATAATAACACAAAAAGCCATGTGGACAAAGAAAAAGAGTTTGCATGAAAAAACTAAGTCCTAACATAAGCAGTTGGTTAGAAGGCCACAAAAATTGTTCCCAAGACATTCTAAATCAGAGAGAACTACGCAGGGAATATGATTGTATGCTAGCACAACATACCTTTTCCATGAGATCCAGGACTTCAAAACCATGGATCACCTTGCCAAACACAGTGTATAATCCATTGAGATGTGGCTGCTTTGCGTAAGATATGAAAAACTGGCTCCCATTAGTATTAGGACCACTATTAGCCATTGACAATATACCCCTCGCATTATGCTGTGATAAGACAGTTTTGTCACAATTAGAATGTCCACATGTATGTCCTAACACACAGCAGGTTAAAAACCAATGAGCTACTCAATGTATTGCATGTGGTTAAAGATTATATCTTGTAACAGAACATTGAGACTAAGGTTTTAGCTGCATTTGAAAAAGGGAAGAAATTTAAAGAGTTTGAAAAGCATAACCATATCAAAACACTTGGAGCAGCTAGACCAAGATCTGTTGTTATGCTGATTTCAAGATAAAGCTAGAGAAAGGGTGGTAGGGTAATAGAAACCAAAATTTTAGACCCAAATAGCGTGGCAGCTAAACAAACTACACAATAAATAACGCACAACCCAGCTCAGTTAGGCTCCATTCAATACATTAAAACTTGGACACCAAGCATAATGGAAGAGCATAAGCTTTCCAAAAGAAAGTTAACCAATCTTCTTAATCAGCAGGTCAACATGCATAGAAGCAGACATGAAACAAGAGTTTTCTTCTCCTCCCCCAACCACTCCCCCTTACTCTCAATGGGTAAAAGTTGGCGACTAAATTCTCTCGAAACACCTTGAGAGATTGCAAGAGCTAAAGTTCATGAAGTAAAACTTTATTGTTGCATTAGCCATTATCATAACATACCTTGAGGGATTCTCTAATCTCATCATTGAACTTCTTGCCCCATATGCTAGTTCCCCCTTTACCTGTTCCTGTTGGGTCTCCGCCTTGGATCATAAAACCTTTAATATTCCTGTGAAATATAGTCCCATCATAATAACCACTTGCACAGAGCGCCAAAAAGTTCTGCATCCAAATGAAAGATTAGTACTATTTACACGGGCAATAGAAAGAAATAAGTGCATATGGCATGAAATTTCTCCATTATAATGAAATTAAACAAAACTTCATTTTACAAAAATAAAAAAAGCTTATAGATTGAAAGCTATACCTATAATTATACAGAACTAACTCACTAATGTAGTAAAAGGAGAAAAATTCCCTTCAATAATAACAGCAAAAACAACATAATCATAATCTCCAAAATCTGCAATAGAATTTGTCTCCAATTTCCTAACTTTAGGGCTAAAGAAGTTAATCTGCAAACTTGGTTTTCGGGCAACGATTGGTAACAAAATAAATTCCCTTAAACGAAATTCTAGTCATAATCTATATTTTATCATCTTCTAACTTTCTTTATGAACAGCTTGCAACAGCAGAAGCTTCAGTTTTTTGTCCGGATAAATAAAATTAATCTACTCAACTAGGAAAAAAAAAAAAGGAAAATTTTGAAGGAGATGAGGGTCCTAACCTCTGCCGTTTTAGCAACCTCGTCGCAGAAGATCTCACACTTGATGTCACCAAGATTTGTATGCAAAGTAACTGACTGCAATAGCAAGACAAGCATCGATTAACTGTTAGTACCGTTTTGTCTATGTTCGATAAAATTACGCAAACAAAACTCACCATATTGTTTGATTATGAAGAGGCCCAGAAGTCAGAATCTCAAAATCGAAAGTAGATGAGTTTCTTGGGATGAGCAAGTGTCCGGTTTCTGGTGATTGTAGGACACACAACTTTCTTCTTCAGACTTCAAGTCGCGGCCTAGTGGAGGTTCCGGGGGCGTGGGCTTACAGGCTTGAGAATTACTCTTTGGATTTTTCTGGACTGCGGTCCCGACACTGCCTTATATAGGGTTGAGTAATGTCGCTTCTACCATCTGCGCATCTAGTGGGCCACTGGTTAGTTCGGCTGGACCCCATGTTGGACTCAGATGCTACGGGCCTTCGACCAATTAGTGTTTTCTTCAAAAGGAAAAAAATTATTTTACCAATTATAATACGAAATTTCATTGGTATTACATACGAGTATTATTCATCGTAACCACAAAAAATTATACTTAATTCTAAAATTTTTTATGTAGCACAATTAAATTGAAGAAAAAAAAAAAAAATTAGACCTTTAACTTTAACCCACGATATGATTGAACCAAATTAGGTTGTTACTATCATTTTTTTAATTCATTTGTTATTATTATATTATATCTAGGTGTAGAAAAATTAATGGATTTTTTGTTCTATCTTTTCTTGTTTAATCATAAAAAAACCTTGGAAGTATCTATTAATAGTATGAACCCTCCTATATATGGTTAGTTTTTGAAATTTTATAACCATCATGCCTAAATCATAAGGGAAAAATTTAATGCTATACTAGAAATATGCTAAGATTTCATTGTGGATTTATCGCCTTAATTTGATAAATGAAGAGTATTTCAGGAATAATAATGTAATAAATTAAAAAAATCAATGAGGAAAAATAATGTTTTAAGCAACACACAAATCTTTATTTGATAAATTAGTAACAACTTTACGTAATCGGTCAATTTAATTGATTTAATTTGAGAAAATTTATAATTTACTTAACCGACTTTCATTCAATAAATAGTTAAATCGATAGAATATTTTTAAATAATTGACTATAATTGAACCAACCAAAATCTATTCGGAGTCAATTTGGTTAAACAATTGATTTTTTTTATAATTTTTTTTTATTACGAATAATTGTTTAACTATAAATTCAATTTAATAAAACTCAAACTCAATTATCATTCAAACTAAACGACTAAAAAATTTAATAATTTCAATAATATTTTACCATAAAAAAATAAATAAAAATATTTCTCTCAATTTTTTTATCTTTACTTATTAAAAAATCAATTAATTCAATTATTAAAAAATTAATTAATTCGATCAGTTTAATTATCAATTTTAAAACTAAAAAATCAATCAAATTAACTAATTTAATTGATTTAAAAAATTGATTATAATTAAAATCAAATAAATCAAATCGATTCAACTGAATTCATCAATTTTAATCGATTTAATTATTTCAAACAGACTTTTACTTACTCCTAACTTCACATAAATCTACTAATCCATTTTTAACAACATTTTATACTTGAGCTAACACTTGTTCCAACACCTGTTTCATTGTCTCTTTTTCATCCCTGTACAACTAGGCATTGATATTGATATGAACATGTGAGTTAGATTCATTTACTTTTTGTTTAAAACTAAAGTCTTTTGAACCCAAAATCATTCATTTACTTTCCGTTGATAAATTTTCCCTAACAAGGTTTGGCTAACGTTATATTTGGCAGCCAGTTTCAAGTTTCAACTCACCACAAAAAAAACTTGACAGATTCCAGAGAATTCATGGCCGAATATCTCGCACAAAACCGTTTTTTGCATTATGTGTTCCTTACAAGTGCCGATCACAAAGCCTCTCTTCCCCAGTGTAATTTCTTCATAATTCTTGGTTTCCTTTCATATATAGGAAATTAGTAACGGAACAGATGTTGGTACAATATTATTTATGAATATAAAACAACTACGCTGGTCAGGAAGCTAGACGTTCAATGGAAACTAATGACGTAGACGTGGAGTATGTGAGACTAATAGAAGAAGATTCTTCCGGTGCTGGATTTGGGTTGCGCTTGCAGGAAGAAACCGTACCTCAAAGCCCTAGCAATGGCAAATCGTGGACATGGTTGCTGAAGTTGATTGTAATTTGCATATCTTTGGCAATTTTGGCAACACTTGCAATCAAATGGATTGGACCATTGGCATTGAGAAAGATAGGTAACTAATCTAACATTTCTTACATTGTCTTAATTCACATTTCTTGTTCATGTTAGTATGCACACACAAATATGAATTGGCATATATGATTTCTTTTGTTCTACCATAGGTTGTTGTCCCTGCTATAAAATGGGAAGAACAGGCGTTCAACAGTTTCGAGCAACTAATTGTAATCTTTGCTTCGTTAGCGCTATTCCCAGTCGTATGTTTGCCATCCACACCTTCAATCTGGGATTCTGGGTGGCTGGAATGACTTTCGGCTATGGTAAGGAATTTCTAGTGGTTATGGCGGGGGTATCTGTTGGTGTATCGTTACCTTATTTCGCTGGTTCAATCTTTCATGGCAAAATCCAAGTGAGCTTTAACCATGGTTTCGATTTCCTCATCTTTCTTAATTTAAATAACCGCAGATTTTTTATACTTTGTTTCTACATTTTTTAGGGGTTGTCAGAGAAATATCCAAAGCATGCTTCTATATTGAGACTAGCTGGGGAAGGAAAATGGATTCATCAATTTCAAGCTGTTACCTCGATTAGAATCTCTCCGTTACCCTATATTATACTTAATCATGCCGTCGTGGCTACCAATGTCGATTACAGTCCTTACTTGTTCGGGACATTAGTGGGGATGGTGCCTGAAGTTTTTGTTGCGCTGTACAGGTTAGATCATCATCAGTTCCATGTCCGTAAAACTGGTACTACGAAATTTATTTGAGTGTAAAACAGCCCTGTAAGTAGAACCTAATTCTGTCTTGCGGTAGATTTTGATACGCTCATTTGAGGAGGCAACACAAGATAAGAGAACTCCTACGAGGGAGTTGTTAGTTTTCAACGTTGTAGGGTTTTGTGCATCTATGATAGCTATTTTATCGGCATTCACACAAAGAGGAGACGTGATCGGCAAATTCAGGTCAGAGCATCATATCATAAAGTCCCATTCCTTGTGAGACAATCTTCTACCAAGGCTCTTCATTTTTCTGAAGGATGACATATTTCATTGGTCTTAGACCTTGTGGAGAAGCCGAAGTCGGAAGAATGAACGGCAATGGAAATACGTTTGATAGGGATTAAAGATCTCTTCTATGCAAGTAAATGAAGTTCAAAAGGATTTATTGAAGACAACCAACGGCACTCTTTCGATCCCTTAATCTTAAGATGGAAAGCAAGGAGATCAAAAGCCAATCCTAGCTCAATTGCTTTGACAAACAAATACAACATCTCAACTGTTTCGATCCTTAATCTTAAGGTGGAAAGAAAATAATGTACATGTATTATTTGTCCTCCATTTGTGAATGAGCATGGAAAATATGAAGCATAATAATCAGAAAATGGAATCAAGTTTCAGCTATGCCTTAGTTGAAATAGAAAATTTAAATCATTATAACTTCAACCACTGAAGTTATCCATCTTCAAGAATTTCTCTGTGAACATGCATGCATGAAGTGCTGCAATACTTGTAATTATACCTGTGAAAGGGAACTTTTCCAGCCAATGATGTATTACAACAGGAGCAACTAATATCACCTGCTAATCCACTTTTGGATTGTGCAGTGGTTGATCCTACGTTTCTGCTACTGCCTTGAGCGTCACGGGCAGCTGCTGCTTCAGCAATCCTCCTCTCAGCAGCAGCTGCTCTCTTTTCCCTCTCAACAATCTGTGCTCTCTTCAGTTCCTCCTGGTTGAGTATAAATGAAGGGGAAAAAATAAGAATAGTTCAAACATTTGCATTATTTGAGAAGGTGATTTACGGTGTAAGAATAATTGAAAAGAAGAGCAATCTGAAAGGTCAGAAGAGAGAATAAGTAGCAAATTCAACAATTCCACTATCATGCAATATTATATGATTAACCAAAATTTTAACCCCACCTCTTTAGAGATCTGAGATCCACCAACGGGTTGAGATTGTCCCTTTGAATCTGAAGGTCTGGCCTGGTTATGTGAAACTGCTGAAGTATTCTGAGACTGGGAAGCCTCAGCCTACACATTGACATGGAAAAAATGTTGAAAACAGAGAGTGATTAAAAAAAAATGGAACTAAGAGATGCCAGTAAACAAAAAATAAAAAGCATGTTAAAAAAAAAAAAAGATAAATAACCTAAAATTAATGATGCAAAATCTCTCATAAGATGCAATGAAAAACAGACTTGTTTCCTGTATATTATTACAAATCTTGCTCAAAAGCATCAACAAATTTAATTCACTGAAGCCTTAGAACATAACTACACAAAATAATGAATTGTAAGTACCACTTCCCCTTTCATTCCCCTATACGGACACATACATACAGATATGTAGAAATGCACCTTCATTTACACACATACAAAAATTTTAAAATATTTTCGGACCAATATGCAACTCAAAGGGCACATGAAGGGGCAAATCTAATGAACCCATGTTTTATTTTTCTCAACGATTGATGCAAGATAAGAGCCTTTTTTCTTGTTTCAATCGTATATTCTTTCCATTTTTGGGGGGTGGGGGGATTGTGAGGCAGCAGGTTGAAACATAATTTCTTCAATATCTGAATTGATTAACGGGGAATATTTACCTGATCTTTCTTTTCCCTGGCTCTACGCAATTTCTTTAGTTCCTTTGCTCTAGCTTTCTTCTTAGCATCTTTCTCTGCCTGAGCAACCATATATGGAGACATTCATTAGAACTCAGATGCCGATATGGAACACACAGATATCAGCAAATAAAGAACCTAAGACGTCCAAGGACAGCAACAACAAAAGGTATTAAATAATGAGATGTTCACCACTTCAGAATAAAAATAGTTATGAAAGAGTAAATCCTAAGAAAATCAGATAAAAATTTCCCAAAAATCTTTCTTTGATGGACCGTATGGGTGAAAGAGAGAGAAAACAGGTAGCACAATTTGACGATCCTAAGCATTATCTGGCAGCATAAAACACATAAATCAAAGGAAATGTGCTTCTATGGACTTGGAAAATTTCATGATTGAGAGTTACCTAAAGATGTTTATCTCCCGAATGATAGTTATGTAAGGATTTTTATTTGTAGGAAGAACTATTTGTAGTGTTCTATAATACATAATCAGACGTTAAGCAAATCGATGTGTCAATAAGAAAATTCTTGATGAATGCTCTGACACTGGTATCCTATTAGAACGGATACAAGATTCAAGGAAAAATAAAAATACCTGCTTGGCCGCTTGAGATTCCTCCATTTCTTTGGTTAACGCACTAGGTACTTTAGCAGATTTCCAATCCCACTTATCAGGGTTTATGGCCATGTATCGTCTAAAAATATTCCTGATTTCCTTCTCATTGGCCAGCATATATGGGGTTCGCCCTCTTTCATCCTTAATAGAGGGATCTAAACCCAGCTCTAGGAGTTCCAGAACTTTTTGAGCATCTCCGGATAGTACTGCTTCATGCAAAGGTGTTGAAATACAAATAGCTTCACTATCACTCTCACTTGACATAACATCAGATTTTACATTGATGGAATGAATTTTAGAAGCATCCCTACAATTCAAGTTGTGCTCTAATTCCTCTTTGCATAAATCTTGTTTGCCATTATCAATGGTGCTACCACTTAATAATAAACCTTCTTTGGTGCCACGTGGAATTTCCTTTTCCTCCACTTCATAAGCAACTTGTGTAAGCTGGTTATATATTCTCTTGGCTTCCTTTAAGGTGGGCCTCCGAACAGTCAATGGAACATTTCGAATAGCACAGAACTGGTGACTGAAATAAGGTTTATCCCCATTAAAGAGCACATTACGATTGCTTGAAGGAGCGTGAAAGAAAACACAGGGGGAAGCATCAAAATAAGACTTCCAAGAAGCAAGCAACTCTTGAATTTCCTAAATATTTATAATACAAGAATCAGTCAACCTTGGAAAATAAGAAACCATAAAACTAACAGAAACAAAACAACGTTATTGAATTAAACCACTTGGGTGCTTAAAACATCCTTAGAGCAATGTCTGGTGACCTTCTACATGGGCACAACTGGAGATCAGGATGGTAAAAGAACATTAAGGATCTAATAACAAAAACAATATGTCAATACCTTCTTCAATGCAAGTTCATTATGCCGCCGGAGTGCAGCTCCAGCAGAATGTGCAGCCTTCCCAGTTGCATCTTTCGATGACTGTTTCTTACCAGCCTTGGCCCTTACCACATATCTACATGATAATGAAAGGGATTAACGCATTAGCACTTCATTCCATTAAGAAACAAGACACTTACTTTTCTTTCTATGACTAACATTCTAACAACAACAACAGCAACAGCACTTAGGACTCCAGATAAAAATATGATAAAGACCTGTGGAATGTTTTGTGAGCCACCACCGATTTACCATCAAAGACACAGCCAGCAAAGTGGCCACCACTAGAAAGCAGCACAATCCTGAAACGTCCATCACCCCTAGTCTCTTGAATCAAAGTTTTCAATCTCTCAATCACCTCATTTTCTCTCAAGCACCCACCATTATCATTCCACACTTCTTTATCATTCTCATATGAAACACTTTCCGACTCGTTCAATATTAAAGATTTCCAAATTGAAATTCTCTCTCCCGTTTGAAGACGGATAAACAACTTCTGCCTAATATTTTCAATCGGTCCCGTCTGCGCATCGTTGCGGGGATAAGCTCCCTTAACAGCTTCATCCTCAGATCCTGAAATACTCGAAACCTCATAGTCTTTGAAAGAATCCGTAGTCAACTCATCGAAATCTTCTTCCTTTACAATATCCTTACCAGCAATGCTTAATTTTACCTATAATCAAACAAAAGCGAAATATTGAATGCTCTCTATTGGGAAATATGTGAACAAAAAAACCCATTGTTTCAATACCCATGTTAATTTCATTGGTTAGCATCTCGTGGACATTAAAAAGAAAACATTTCTTCTGAGATAAGTAAAATAGGGCAAAATTAAAAGAAAAAGGCGAGATATTTACGTTGAAACGATGAATATCGGATTTGAAGTGGGAGCGCTGGTCCTGGAGAGAGTCAAACTCGACCTTGCAGGTGTTGCAAGTCCATCTGGGCACGGCGACGCCGTTTTTGGAACTCTCTGCTTCCGTTTCGTCGGTGTTATTTTGGTTTTCTAGAGAAAATTTCTCAGAAATTGAGAGGGGCTCGAAAACTGAAGCTAAAGAAGGAGAAAGTAAGCGACAAGAATCGAAGAAGTTGGCTGGGAGGTCGAATATTGAACGCTGTCGTCTTTCTTGTGAACTCGTGGCAGCAGAGGCGAAGGGAAGAGGCTCGCTCGCCATGGTTGTGGACTTTGTTCCTTACGTCCCGTTCAGGATTTTGACAACGCAACGTTAGTCTGTTGAGCTTTCTGATTGATATACTTTCAGATTTTGGGCCGCCCAGCCCAAAGGAAAGGAATATTTCTTTGGGCTTGAACCCTTTGCTTTGCTACAGATTGTTTTTCTTTTTTGCCGGTGACTTCGTTATAAATTTATTTAACTATAATCTATACAATGAGATCCTGAAATTGTTCATGGGCACCGACAAAATGGCACGGAGGTTGTCTAGTCCATCAGGGTGAGTGCTATCATCTGTTCATACTGAATAATCGTGTGTTTTTATCGAGTATAAGAAGCCGGAGGAGAGAGAAAATGGGAAAGAAAATCAAAGATTTCCTTGCACGTACCGTCTGTCTTTTAAAATTCTTTTCCCTCTTGATAATAACTCCCTGGTAACGTTTGACCTGGAGATAAACCACTCAATCAATTTATTGGCAACGCTGTGCGTGTTGCTGCTGTATTAATCATATGTATCTGCGGCAAGGTCTTTTTTATTCTTATTTTCATTTTTTAAGCCAGAAGATCTTTTTGTATTAAAGCATGGCAGCTTTTAGTCAACGTGTTAGAGAATTATTATGTTCATCGCATTGCCATCACATCCGCAGCAGCACGCTGCCCTTGTGAGGGGTTGTCACGTACTCAATGCAGGATTCAGGCAGCGGCCTGCCCTGCCAATGTGCGGTTAAAACCCCATACAGCCCACCCTTACTTTAATTTTTAATTAAGTTTCGAATACGACAATGAGCAAGTTTAATGTGGCAATGACATTTAAAAAATAGAAGAGGATGATCATAATTCATACCAAGATTTTCATTTGAAATAAATTGGTAATTGGAGAAGTTGGAGCATCAAATGCTTTGCGTTGGAAAAACCCAATACCATTAAGTGCTGGGAAGATTTTATATGGGCAAGGATCAAGTGAGCTAGAGCCCTAATATATGTGAGAACAGCTTCCTAACAAAACCGAAGAGCATATGACAGATTGGCAGTGCAATTCATGATTTCATCCACTCCACAGTCCACACTGAACTTGCAAGATAGAACCGTTTAGGCACAGAGCAGGACCACTCACAGTCACATATTACCCACTGGCACAACATTTTAGGCTCCCATTTGCGTCTACAAGCACAGCACTTGTGTCTTGTTGTAACAAAGCCCCATCATCTCCAACCGAAGAAAAAAAAAAGAAACTGAATTTTGCCAGAAATAAAAGCCAATATTGCTTTCCAGCTTCTAACCTAATTGAAATAAGGCATCTGGAATATATTAATCCATGGGGACATGGACAACCGTAAAAAAAAAAAAAAAAAGAAAGGATGTTCCCTTCAGAATGGAAAAGTGGAGCCCATCACCACAATCTCTCCAGGTGCGCTAACAGTCAAAATCCTGCTCTCCATGCGCTTCGATTTCCAGTTCCAACAATCAATACAAGTCTAATCGAATCTAATCCCTTTACGTACTTATTTAGATTCAATCGTATTTTTTACGATAAATTTAAATTTATCATATTATTAATAAAAATTAAATATTAATTTTAATAAAATTTATTTAATAAATTTATTTAATTAATTATAATTATAATTATAATTATCTTATTATTTTTTTAATTTTATCACAATTAATCTAATCGGGAGCCTCAATTTAACGATAATGAAAGCACATAAGATCCCATAAATCCAACGGCAAAAATAATTAAATAAATAAACAAACACCGGTCCAGTATTTCTCTTCACACCCAGATGGCTGCCTCTGTCCCTCATCCAACCCCATAAATTAAATTCCAAATAAATTAAAAATAAAAACCCCTATCTAATCAAAGTAACAAATAAAAAAAACTAAAAAAGAATAATTAACAGACCGGCATAATTACGATTCAGGACAAGAGAACCGAAGAAACGACAGCGACAAAGATAGTGAAAACAACAGTGCGAAACAGAGGCGCACTCACGTGACCAGCAGCATTATCCGAGGTGCTGTTCTCCGAGGATCCAGCTGGCGCATCTGCCGGGGATCCGGAGGGTGCGTCAGTTGGTGGAGCTGGAGGTGAAGCGGCCAGCGGTGATGGTGCTTCGGACACAGGAGATGGACTTGGAGACAGAGAAGGTGTAGGTGAAGGCGATGAAACTGGCTCCGGGGCAGGTGCTGGCGACGGCGACTTGCCGAACAACTCTGACGGAAGCAAGACGTTGTCAACAGTGAATATCACGAATGGTGGTGAGTCATAAACCGCTTCGGCCACTCTGGATGAGCCAACTCCGGTATGAAGCGTGACCGAGTCGCCAGAGGTTGTAACTATCAGATCGAACTTTCCAGCACCGTTAGTGGCCAATGTATTGACCGGATCTTTTGTTGTCTTTAATGTTCCCTTAGGTTTGTAATCTGGTGAGGCGTGGTACTCTAGAAGCGACACTTGATCGGCATTGGTGAGCTTGCTAAGATCAGGGGGACCTGCGGCTTTAAAAGCTTCATCAGACGGCGCAAAAATGGTCAAACCCTTATCAAGCGCTGACTCGTAAGTTTTAAGCACGCCACTGCTGATAAGCAAAGTAGCAAAAGTCTTGCAGCCGGCTTTTTCGAGCAAACCGGTAATGTTAACGTCAGAAGTCGACGGGGCCGGAGCCGTTAAGATTCCCGGAGCAATAATCGGAGCGCTGATCTCGAGGATAGAGATATTGTAGGGAATCTGCTTAACGGACTTAATGTAAGAGGAGTCAAGTTTGGAGCCGGGAATTGCGGAGCCGAAGCCTACTTTTCCACCTTGGAGATCGGTGATGTTGACAAAGCCGAGGTTTCCAGGGGCATTTCCGGTGGTTTGGTAAAGAGTGGTAGTGAGGGTGGTTCCTTTGGAGATTTGGTGGAGCTTTTGCGGGTCATAGTAGTCTAGAAGAACGTGAAAGCTAAGGATGTTTTTGACGACGGAAAGTGGGTGTTTGGCTGTGAGAGCAGACATAGCCCCATTGTTGAGGACAAGGCAAGTGATTGTTTCTCGGGTGTTGATCTCATCGGCCAGCTTTGTTTGGGAGAGGAAGCTGTTGTAAACCGAGTAATCTGGAAAACCTTCTAATATGGCAGTTATATTGTGGGCATTGGCAGCAATAGCAACCAAACAGAGAGTGAAGAGGAAGAGGTTGAGTGGGTGAAATGCGCCCATCGTGAACGTTGATGAGGTCGGCAGAGCTGAGTCAGTGAATAAGCACATAGTGAGAGTACGTGTAGAAGAAGAGCATAAAAAGAAAGATTTGGGAGGCGGGTTAGAATTTTTAGCTAGGGTTAAGTTAAACTATGGTTTAGTAGTCGAAGGGAATGGGTCAGGCATGCTTTGGCCACAGCTGGAAGCTGGGAATGCAAACGAGTTTTGTCTTGTGGGTAAAATTGACAATTATAGACTTCGGCTTTTGGATTATACCATCATCGAAGCTATCCGTTATGAGCGCTTTAGAACGGCTACTAACCCAGAGGACGCACTGTCGCATGGCTTGGTTACTCGTTCACGTCGATTCATCCAATGGTTGATTTTCAACTTGGAAAGTTGACAGTTGGTCTTTTGTTTGTGTGTGTGTTAATGTTCGATCAATTGTGTGTTTTCTTCACATAAATTCCAATCATATTAATTAATTAATTGCATCAAAACTTTAATGATTCATCCAAAGAATTTCCTTTTATACAAAGCTTGTACCCCACGCCACTTCCCACATCCCAGCCATGATCTCAGATTCTCAGTCCGTTGTGTGACCCCCAAAATCTCCTCCAAAATAGTGTCAAATTCTTCATCCTTTTCCTTTTGTTTTCGTAGTTGAGAAAGTGAATATTTCTTCATTCATAAGATTTAGCCTCTTGATAAAACTAAAGAGGAACCAAACCTCAGTATCAAGCAGGAAGCATAAATTACACCTGGTGTTGGGTGGGTTGGGTAATATTAAAAAGGGAATTTACCTATTAGATGAAGGGAAGGAAAGAAAAGGAGAAAGGTGTGAAATATTATATATTTGGCTTGGACCAGTGGATTTGAAATATGGGTTACTGTGAAAGCTTAAATTTTCGGCAACAAGTTAGCATCACAGCACAGCGTAAATCAAAGAATAGGGAATATGCAAAGATTGTTTTCCATTGGACGCCATGTAACAGGTGACAATGTGCCCCCATTAAGATTTTGAAAGAAATATAGTTGGTCCACTGACAACTTGAGAAGATTTTGCATAGAAGTTGAACTGGAGCTGAAAACACCTGTCCGTCTCATACATTTAGCTGCCACAAAAAAATAGAAAAAAGAAAAAAAAAAAAAAAAAAAAGAGCACTTTAACATAGGTTTATATGGGACGAGCTATTATGAAGAATGATGGATTGGACTCTCTCTTCTCAATCATTACTAGACCGAACTTCAAATCAGGTTAAATTTGGACTAAAACCAGTTGATATATGGGCCTACATATCGTTTCAGCCACTTAAATCGTCAATCCAACAAAAAACAAATGACAACATCATAAATAAGCAACCATCGGACACTTGATGGAGACGGTCCACCTGTCGTTGCTGACATGCAGAACCGGGCCCCCCACCTCTTCGCTTAAAGTACGACCCACCATAACTGAAATCAGTGACGTGTCCTCCGCTTCCTATTCATAGTGCCAGGCAATCAATCTGACAATGCGCGTGACACACAACTGACCACTTTGTCACCGTCTGCAACAGCACCATTCTTCCACCATGTCATTGGACCGTCCATTTCACACGCCGATTTTGAGAAGAGAACTTCACTTTTGAAGCATGTTAAAGAAACTGAGTTTTGCCTGCGGCTACAGCGAAGGCTGATACTGTCAGAATCCGGACACGCGCATTAACCTCCACTTTATGTCACACTCGTCGCTCCCTTCATAAAACAGGACCAAGTAAGTGATCATGTTTAAGTTCAAGCAACTCACTTTTGGAAATTCGCTTCTGTTTTAACAAATCTCTGTCCCATTTTTTCCTTCTATCACTATTGATTTTCTATTCTGCAACGTTCTAAGACAACCCAGATTAATCTTTTTATTATCTTCTGTTCGGTCTGTTTCTACAGTTCCTTTAGTATGTCGTTAATGGAGGCCCAACCGGTTCAAAGACCACCTCTTCCAGATTCTGGTACATATATATAGCAGTACTAGTAGGAGTAATTAGAGATTTGAAAGTATTGTGGTTGGTTAATTAATTTTGAACATTTTCTTAATCGCAGGTGGTGGTGGGAGTGGGACCCAGGAGAGGTCGGAGGAGAAGGGAGAGGTAGAGAAGAAGAAGAAGGAAGGATCACCTTCAATCAAGTTGGGCCTCGGGATTGATGAAAACACGTCCGAGAAACCCTTGATGAAACACGGAAAGTGTGTGTTTACGACAGCACAGTTGCATGAGCTGCAATTACAAGCGCTTATCTGCAAGTACATAGCGGGTGGAATCCCAGTTCCTGTTAACCTTGTTATGCCCATTTGGAAAAGCGCTGCTTCCTCCTCCTTTGCCTCTGCTCATGGCTGTATCTATGAACGGTATCCGAGCTGTAAGCTTTCTTCTTTTTAACGTTTCTCTTGCCTAGAATCAGGTTTTTCTTTTTTCTTTTTGCTTTTTCTCATATTAATGTGTTATTAATTTTCTTTCATTTCTTTAAAAAAATAAAAAACAAAAGATGTTTTGATGCTTTTAGGCTTGGAATTTGAGATGCTCATGTCTTTATTGTTAAATACTAGTATTAATTAAATTTCAGTTATTCCTGGAAATCAAATTGAGTCCCCTTGTACTCTTGACAAGATTTTGCCTGCTTGAACTTTGAATTTGAGTTTCATTAAGGATTATGGACTACTTTGCCACTAGGAATTTTAACTTGAGTAAGTTACATTATAAAATGGATTAGTCTGTCGATAATAGTTAAAAAGTTAGCCTGACAGACGTTTAAATGGTGTTTTGTCTTTCAATAAAATGATTTGGTTTCAGTAATGTGAATTTACATGAAGAATTGTGAATCTTTATTTCGCTTTTATTGCTTCAGTTGTAGGAGTTAGTCCTCAAGGATTTGATTACAGGAACATGATGGATCCTGAGCCAGGGAGGTGTAGAAGAACGGATGGGAAGAAATGGCGGTGCAGTAAGAATGTGATTCCTGATCAGAAGTACTGTGAGCAGCACATGCATAGGGGTTGTCGGCGTTCAAGAAAGCCTGTGGAACCTTCTCAGATTACTTTACCTTACTCAACATTATCAAAGAATTCAAATAAAGTATCAGAAAACTCAAAAAAGCTTTCAGCCCCTGTAAGTTTTCCATCTTCCTGTAGTACCAGCACCAGCCATGAGACCACTGCTATGGATAGCAACAATGCATGCAGCAATAGAAACTCCATTTCTACAAATGCCACCACTAGCAGTACCACCATCACCAAAACAAACAACAATAACAAAAACGATTGCAAATGGAACAAAAACTCCCCAAATACTAGTGAGAAGGGTGAAGAGAAACTCTCTGTTAGTGACAGAAGCAGTAAGTGTGGAAACAAAGCCACTGTTGGTAATAGTATATCTCCGGTTGTGGGCTTTTCTCCAAAAAGCGTTCTTCAAGGTAGTGCCATAAAGACTGAAATAATGTTCTCGTTACATGATTCCTACCGCTAGCCCCTTTCCAGCACCCTCCTATCCCTTTTCTGTTTTGGCTATAAAAACCATATATGTTACATGTCATTTAATTTATAAGCCTTTTGAATTTGCTTAAACTGCATGGATTCATGGTTTTTTCTTGTAAGAATCATTTGATAGTCCCCGTTGTTTTCTTTTTGATAAAGAAAAACATTTTTCATGTTATTCTACCTTTTATACCATATCATTTTAGTTTAGTAGATCATGCTTACAATGTACATGCTCAAAAATGTTGTGCTGCATGAAGTTATTTACCATAACCATTGTTATTAGTGCTTGCACTATTTGAATAGAATCAGTTATAATTACCTTTTTGTTGTTATGCACAGCATTGGACATAACAGTTCAACCCCTGTAGGACCTTTTTATGCTAATTAAAATGACTTGTCCAGTTATTATTTCAGTTCCAGGCTGTAGCAGTTCCCGTGTTTACAAAAACGAAACAGAGCTTGAACTAGGGAGGTGTAGGAGAACAGATGGGAAAAGATGGCGATGCAGCAGGGATGTTATTCCTGATCAGAAATATTGTGCACGGCACATGCACAGAGGCGCAAGAAAGCGCGTGGAGGTTTCTCAGCCTGTTGTCATTCCCACTATCGGTGATCGTTCACCTAGTAGAATAACAATATCCAACAAAGCTGCTTGTACAGCCCTGAGCACCGGCCTTTCTATTTCAATTCCAAGTCCTCAGCCCATTTCAAAAGATGAAAAAAGTATGAGCAGCAGCAGTGAGACTACCATCAGTGACAACCACCAACACTGTCTTCGAGAATGGTAACTTTTCTTGATGTGATCTTATTTGGAAGATTAAACTTTTATGAGTTTAGATCCAACTTTTATGCCAACTTGAGATGATTAAGGTGTTTCTTAATAAAGAAAAACAAGAATATTAGGTGTCATTCTGTGGTGAGCTATACTCAAGAAGTTGGGGGAAAATGGTGATCAACGAACTTCATGGCTGGAGTTTCTTTTTTATCAGAAATCTGACATCATTTTCATGTACCAATCCAGTGGCCAATTGTTGAATTCAAAATTTTGTTAAGATAAGAAAGGGTGCCTTCCTTTGCGTTTTTAGGTGGGCAGAAACTGATGAGTTCCTTGATATCTGTTCTTGTAATAGGTTTATTGATTTTACTCCAATGTACTTAATTTCCCTGTTGGATTTCTATATGCCATTAGTCCGAAGATTTGATGACTCACATTAATTCTAAAAGAGTTTGTAGTATTCTTGCGTTCACCCCAGTTTTTGTTGCAATTTGAAGGAACCTTCAAGCAGCCACTTAACTTTCTTCGGATGTATACAAGAGAAGCAAAGACAACAAAAAAAACTGAAACAGATTCATTGCCTTAACACACTGAAGGTCTCTGGTTTGAGCCCGGGACAACGCCTTCTTTATTTTTCACCTTTTTTACCCTTTTGCATGTGGATTCTGAACTGTTGATTTTTGTCACATTTCATAACTTATAAATTTACACCATATGCTGGTCGTCCAAGCCGTGACCTTTTGGTTACCTTTTTCACTCTTTTGCATTTGGTTCAATGTCAATTCGATTACAGACAAGGGAATCTTGTAAGAATCATGCAAGAAAATCATAGATGACTGTAACTTCCGCACTCACTATAGTTCAAATAACGCGATTAACATGTTAGAAAAATGCAGAAATTGACCCAGAAAATACTTCGATAACCCATTACTTACAATTTCTGTAATCAAGTTCATTGTTGAAAGCCTATATGGACCAAAGCAGAGCTTAATGTATGACAAAAGAGCCTTGCCTTGGTGAAAAGGTTTCACAAAAACTAACGAAAGTGGTGTCTTCCCACAAAAACCTAGCCAGACAGGCAACAGGCCTCTGCACTATGCAAAGATGGAGGGTTACAATAAAATCTTTCAAACCCACTTTGGTCTTCTCCAAGTTTGAGCTACACTCTACTGACTATTCTGGTCATTCTTGAGAGCTTTATAGCATTACACCTGAAACTGTTAGAAGTCCTATTTTTTGCAGGTACCCATAGGGTTTGCATTCTTAATAATCCAAGGGTGGTCCATGATCTTCTGAAGAGAGAGCCGTTTGGAGGAGTCCCTCACAAGAAGCTGCAAATAAGATTTAAGCACTGCGTTCAGAATTTCAGATGTCAAATTCTACAATCATTCTCCATAACCAATGTCTATGTAAAGGTATTTGAGAGACTAAGGGGCATAGTTTTACCTGGCTGATGAGATCTTTAGCCTCCATTGAGACATAAGGAGTGGATGGGAAGCTCAGGTCAACCTTCATAATCCTGTATACCACAGCTTGATTCACTGGCTTAATTATCATACCATGTTCCAACCCGCATTAGATAAAGCATAAGAAACCACCCATTCCTACCAACCTTTTGAATGTATCGCTGTGACTATCGGCCTCAAATGGAGAAGCACCATATAGGAAATCATAACAAAGGATGCTCAAAGTCCAGTTATCCACTGCATAATCATAAGCTTTGTTTTCCACCATTTTTCTGGTGCTAAATAATCCAGAGTTCCACACACTGTATCTCTTGCTTGTTGACTGTACGGACCATCTAAAGTCTGCAATCTTCCACCGACCTTATATATGCAATCACAATGGAATTACTTGCACTCGAACACAATTCGAGAAATATGACAACATTAATGATTAAACCCAATATTTGATTTCATACAAAAATTCCCATGCTGGATGTCATACAAAATCTAAAATGGGTTTACCTATAGGTCACAGTTATGCAAAAGAAGTGGATGCGAAACCAAGAAGAGAAAAAGCAAATGCATCGGCTCACCTCATGATCAAGCAGCAAATTTTCTGGCTTGATATCCCTGTGAAACAAGGAAAAAGAGATTGGATCATTACTGTGGCAGCTTGCTTCTCACTGAGATGAACATTTTTTCTAAGCTCCCTATAAGCTCACCCCGATAAGCATACTTAAGAATCAAGAAAATACGTTCGCCATCATGAAACCAGCCATAAAGCCGCAGTTTCTAAGGGTGGCTCCTCAACTGGTGGTGGATCCTGTACTTTTCCATTTTTTCCTTGAATATGACCTTCAATGCCACAAAGTATTTGCTCTACCAAAAACACGAATCCTTCAGAATTGGAGTGGAGTGAAGAGAAGTGATATGAATTCAATGAAAAAGAAAATGGAAACAGAGGAGAGTTTACCTTGACTTCTCTGGCGAGATAGACCCTAGCGAAATTGGCCTTTGCACAGGGGCTTTCCGATCTCGAAGTCTTGTAAGGACCATTCTCGTTTTGGATTTCCTTCTGATTCTCTTTGACATGCCATTCTCCGCATTCTGATACGAAATGCCGGATGAGAGACACGCACGACCAGGGGAAGAAGCTACTTAGGAAGATCAGGAATTTGAACTTCAGAACCCGGCCATGTCACTCGAGCCTATAGCTTTCAATGGGCCAGGATGCGAGGCCAGATAGCTTAAGCCCAACACCTACAAATCTGAGGTTGAGAGATCCAAGAATTTTTTTACTTGCTTTACTAAAAAATCTTTAGACAAATGATAAAAAAAGAAAAATAAAACTTTTGAATAAAAATTTAATAATGATTTAAAATTTTAATATTTTATTACAATTAATTAAATCTTAAATTTTTTATTTTAAATTAATTGAACCTCTAACTATCAATTTTCATCTAATTAAACTTATAAACATCTATTTTCACGTAATTAAACTTTGAACTAAAAGAAATAAGTGTTGACTGCTAATTAATTTTCATTGAATAAAGACTATTGTTGAAAATAAATATTTAAAGATTTAATTAATTACAATAAAATGATAAAAATTTGAATGATTGTTGAAAATTCGGTCGAAAATTTTTTTATCCTTTAGCCCAATCATAACAGTAAATACATGAAACAACTACACTTAGCATTTCATTTTTTGCTAGTAGATAGAACAATTTCACAGTTCCTTTTATCTTAAAAACATTATTAAATCAAATAAAAACAACACTTCATAGGACACATTGCCAAAGAATTACATAGAAAAATCCTTGACCAGTGTTCAGATTTTAGTTTCTTAATAATACACAATTGGTGGTGCTAGGAGTTGCTTTTTGTCTTTGCTTAAGCTGTTCTTTGAACAGTCAAAGGTCATAAAGCTCAAGTTCTGGTTTCAATTTGAGCCAAACTCCTGGTTCCACCGCTCAAGTTCTTCCCACTTGCTTTTGCTTAAGCTGGGCCTTATAACCGTCATTGCCTTCTGAAAGTCTTCATATCTTAGTGGTCTCACCTAGAACAATAAACACTGATTAGTTTTAGAACAACATCTGGAATCAGTCTGTAAACTCATGAACAACACGCAAACTCATGAGATGAACTAAATCTATCCTGAGAAAGGTAATTCAAAATCTGTATCTTTCTGATTTTCACGAAAGCAAAATCTGAATCTACAACCCCAGGTTAATTCAATTTTGGCATAAGATAATACATCTATCTCTTTACTTCCATCATTTGCCAAAAACAAACTTCAGCATCATCTCACTGGGAACGGTTTCCATACAAGACCCTTTCAACTGATAATCCTCAACGGTCTTGTTACTGATTAGGATCATTCTCTTCATGTGTGGGGTACAAGAGCAGGCTCTCAGTGCAGATGTCAGAGTGGGTGTGTTGAACATTATTTGTCATAGTTGTATGGGGGACGGGGGACATCTAGACTCATAACAGATGTGATTGCTTCAATATGTAGATGGAATATTTACGAAATAGGAACCACAATACTGCAAAAATTCATTTACCAAATGAAGCCTCCCCGACATTTTATTTTTTGAACCAAAATGATTCCTGTAGAACTCTAGATCCACAATAAAACTGCAATATCTAACTTGAAAATTGCTGCAGGATCTACAAATCAGATTTCTACTTAGGCACACAATGAGAAATAGCTATTTTCTTGCTGGACTACCTGATTTGCCTTGACAGTAAGGATATTTGAACCAAGCTCTCTAATTGGCATCATAGCTGCCTCTTCGCATAATGCTTGCAGATCACTTCCAGAATATCCTATTTACAAAGAGATGCCAAAGGATAAGTTCTACGATCGAATACTACTGTTTCAGAGCATTGCTGCCTAAGTGCACTGTAAGTGCATTGGCTGCAACATAGCAACCACCACTTCAACCAAGCCAAAGGCAGAATATAGAAGGCATTAGTATTGCCCAAAGTCTTATTGCTAATGAAATGGGTCATGAAGATAAACTACTGCCATCCACGACGCACATTGCTCAAAAGCATAACATGGAGAATTATCTTACCTTCTGTCTCTCTCACAAGCCGTTCTAGGTCCCGACCTATCACAGACAATGGAAATTGAATTGTCATGTAAGGGCCATGGTTGTGCAGTTAAAAGGGACAGATAACAACTTTTTTTAAAAGTATTTAAACATGCATTTGTTACCTCAACTTTAAGAGAGAGAGAAAGAGAAGCAAAATTATGCAATATATGAGCTCATAGAAATAAAAAGGCATGAATTCATAATTACAGAACAAGAGCATCCCTTACCAGGTATGGAAAATGCTTGACCCTTGAGTTTGTGCTTTAGAAGAAGTCTCCTAACATTTTCATCTGGCAGAGGCACATATATCCTCTTAACCTGATCCAGGGAATAGATCATAACCATATTCATCTTTTAAAGAAATTTCAGTGAAACACTATCTTTTGAGTTACTGGGAAAATCAATTTGAAGCAAGTTCAAGCAACAGAAAACTAACCAATCTTCTAAGAACAGCATCATCCAATTCTTGAGGCTTATTAGTGGCACCTGGATTAACACGTGAAGAAGCAAGCATATACAATCAAATATGGAATCACACATATGCAATCAAAGCAGATTGGATTAACACAAATAAAAAACAGTTTTATAGATTTCATAGTTGTCATATGACAAGTTTGGATAAAAATTTTATTGCACAAATCCAATCATTTTCTTCAATAATTTGGATCTAATTACCAGATTAAATGAATAAGTAGCATTTACCAATGACAATTACTAAATCATTAGGATTGGAGGTCACCCCATCAAACTGGATTAAAAACTCTGACTTCAGCCGTCTGCTAGCATCATTTTCATTAGCCAACCTGGTTGACATGACACTATCAATCTGTAAACAACCAAAAATGTTAAAATAAAATGTCAATAATGCCTAGGTATACGCAGCATTTGACAGGCTACCATCAGTTAAAATCAATGATTCAACCCATATAAAGAAAAAAAATGGGGGGATTATAGTGAGAATGGAGATGGTATTAATGTGAATGATGGCAGTTAAGAGGTGTAAATAAAATGTAGCAGAATGTAACATAAATATAATTTCACGTCCGTTAACATCAAAATAGATGTACAGTGTCCTGAAGACTCAGAAGAAACATTGAATCCCAACAGGCACTAACAGATCATCCTTAGGACAGTGTACTTTATGGCAGATATGCAAAAAGCTAAGATGACCTAGAGATTATGGATGTGCAATACCACATAAATGCTGAAAGGAAATAAAAATTATCCAAGTCATTAGCAGTAAGTAGTATTAGCAAATTAATCTTAAACTAAGTTCGTCTTAACAGTGCTCAACAATTTGATAGGAAGTAACAGAAACAAAAGGAACGTCAAAGAGGGAAAAAGTGCAATCTTGAAGCAGTTCCAGAACATGACAATGACAACTAATTTGGGGAGGAAAACTATAAACCATAATGCCACAATGAGCAAGGGGAGAGAACTGACATACTTCATCCATGAAAATTACAGATGGCTGTTTGGATGTAGCAACCATGAAGAGAGTCCGGACAAGCTTTTCACCCTCTCCTACCTGATTGATTGACAAAGAACACAGTCAAGAGCACCGTTTAAAGGAGGTAAGAAAAATGAAGAACACACCCAGCATCATTTAATTTTTTTTCTTTTTCCAAAAGAAAAAAAGGATATAATAGCAAGGACAGAGACAAACCCATTTAGATGTTAGAGAGGATGCAGAAACATTGAAGAATGTTGCTTGTGATTCAGATGCAACTGCTTTGGCAAGCATTGTCTTCCCATTACCAGGTGGACCAAAAAGAAGCAGACCTAGAAACCAAAATGCAGCAGTTTTGTTCATTAAACAAACTCCTTAAGTACTGAAAACTTATCTTCATGAATGTGATAATCTTGTAAGATTCTACCTCTAGCTGGCCTTCTAAGGCCAGTGAACAAATCTCGTCTTCTAGTTGGCAAAATAACCATTTCCATTAATGCTTGCTTAGCCTTCTCTAGGCCAGCTGCAAACAATAGAGAGAAGTAAGTTTATAACATCAATGCAAGTGAAAAAAGAAAAAAAAAAAAAGGAAGGTAAGCATTAGAAAGAAAAAACAAAACGAAGGGAAGAGAATGTATGATATCTTACCAACATCTTCCCATTTAACAGCAGGGCTTCTATCAACAATCGCTGTATTTATCATTTCAACCAACTTTGACTCATAACCATTAGCAGATTCTTGTGCTGGTTTCGAGCTCCCAACTTTACCAACCTGATTTCTCACCACTGGATTAGAAGGAGACTTTTGTAACACATCTCTCCTAGAATTTGATGTTCTTGGTGAAACTGCAGCAGTTTGTGCATGAGTTAAGGTGTTCTGCAAATATTTTATATATTATAAAAAATAAAACCAGGTAAAACAATAATCAATATTAGTACCTAACAACTGCATAAATTTCCAATTAACCAATGACAGAATAACAATGTCGATTAACACAGTTTCCATCCAGTAAACACACTTAAGTGAACATTCAAACAGCACAAATTTAAGGATTTGACTGAGAAAGCCATACCTTGTTCATGGATGTGCCACCTGAAATAAGAAGTTAAAAAAATAACAAAACACAAATGAAGTATAAGCTTTTTAATTTTCTAAAATGAATTAAAATGCAAAAGTGTCAAAATACTATTATTATTAACCTGCTCGGGGGCTTAAAACCTGTAGTCTCTCTGATACTTGGCCTTGCCATTTCGAAATCTTTTGCCTATACGATTTCACCTTTTCTTGTTCACTACCCAAAAAAAAAAAAAAAAGTGAGAAATCAAAATCACAATTCATCAACATCAGATGATCAGGAAACCAACCAAAATAAAGTAAAATACAAAGCTAATTATTGAAATACCTAGAGCTGATATATGAAGGTGCCGGGGTGGAGCTAGCCTCGATCAATATTCGGTGTGCGTTTTTATAGTGAATCACAGCGTCGTCTACTAAACCCCATTCCTCGGCTCGAACCGCCTTGTCGATCTCTTCTTTAGCCAAATCGAAGTATCCTTTGAGCTTATATGCGATGCGTTCGTTTCCAGCTATTCCCTCCATGTTTCGACACGCGGATGAGCTAGGGTTTTGTGCTGATTCATATGGTGAGCTATCGGTTGAGAGGATTGAACTTAGAGAGTCGATTATGCCTTTGAGAAAACTCATATCTACAATCATACAAAACGAAATTGATTAACTTTCGAAGAAAGAGATTAAGATATTTTAAAGATGACAAGTAATTTCGCTAACCATTTATGAAAAAAATAGTGGAATTCCTGAAGAAGAAAATTCATCTCTGAGATTAAATTGAAAAAAAAAAACCAATTGTTTTCAACACCAAAAAGGAAATTTGCCCGGAATTTAATTGGTGAGAGCGAGACAGAGAACGAAAAAAGGATAACTCCGTTGCGTTGCGTTGAAGATTCTCCGGTAACTATAATTTTTTAACCTCCACAGCAAGACCGCTAATGACTACGCGACGAGAGAAAGACAAGGGGTATTTTAGACTTTTAGCCTAGACTAACTTCGTTTGTTTTAGAGATGGTTCACCATTGGTCTATTTATAGTCGGCCCAATTTAAATATGATAATGGATGGCCCTAAATGTTCTCATGAGCTAGACTTGACGGTCTCAATGCAGATTTTAATCGGGCCTATACCTCAAAACAGATTGGCAGGCCACCCAAAGATTTCTCCGGCCCTCTAACATTTATTTATCCCCTGTCCGACCAATGTGAACTGTGATGTAAGGATAAAGCTTTTAATGGACCGTTATTTCTACTTTTTTTACTTCATTATTTCTTCCCTAGTCTTTTCTGATTCTTTTCCTAGCACATTCGTCTTTTTCTACTTTTTTTAATCATGAAATTAACATTTTTCCCGATATTTAAAGTAATGATAATTAATTTAAGATTTCTTTTGAATTTTCATCGCATTTTTTGTACTTTTTTTTTCTTTTACTAAGAAAGAAACTTAGGAGTATAGCTAGCAAGTAGTGACTGCCCCTAAATCCAAAGAAATGCTAATATTAGGTTTGGCAATAGTGTGTTGATAGCATAGCAATTTACTTTGCTGATGAGTTTAAATATTTTTATAATATTGATATACCATTTTTTTATTGTCAAAAAATAAATGAAGAATAATCTTTAAAAAATTTTAAAAAAAAACTTTAGTTTGAAACATCCCAAAAAAATTTGTGAACATTTATAATAGAATGAAGGGAATAATATATTACATGGTGTAGTGGTCCTAATTATTAGCACGTAATACTTATTAATTAATCGGATAATTTATATTAGAATAATTTAAAAAAGGGATTTTAAACATGTATTAAAATAATATCATCTCAAAACATGTAATTATTATTATATAATCATCTCATCGAATCAAATCAACTTTTTAGTTCAATTTGATCTGATTAATTTATTTGAAAATTAACAAACAATTAAAAAAGAAAAAGAAAAACCATCATTAACATATTGTTATACATGGTTTAGTAATATATATATATATATTTTATTTGAAATTTTTTATGTTTGATAAACACTTTAAATTTCGATTAATTCAGAATCAAGTGAAATCAGATTTTATAAAAAAAATAAATTTTTTAAAATTTATTTTTTTAATTTATAAGATTCAAAATTGAAACTTTACATAAAAAAAATTAAATTTTTTATTACTCGAATCAATGATGTTAGTTATATATATATATATATAATACTTCAACTCAAATAATAATTGAATTAAATTATTATTACAACATATTAATTTATCTAAATAAATAATAAAAATTAAAAAAATTTATGAAAATTAATATCCAACTTCTAAAATATTATCTATTTTAATCCAAAAATTTTAAAATTTTATCTTATAAAAAATATTTTACAAATTTAAATTTAATTATCAATTTATATATTATAATAAATTTTCAAAACATCCCCGATTAAGATATCACGACGTAACAGGATGAAAGTCATGGTGTACATCTTTCTCTTTTCTACGCTACTGTTTTTTTCTTTCTTAGGGACAAATAACATTTAATTTGGCTTAACACAAAAGTCAACTATCTCCATCAGGAAAAAAAAAAAAAAAAAAAAGACAAAAACTTCAAAACTTTAATGGGATAGTTTCCCTTTCAGTTAAAAGTTTAAAGAATAAAATAAAAGTAATTAGTGCTAATAAAATTTTATTTTTTTATTGAAATTTTATTTTTATAAATTGTTCTGTAATTAATTTTTTATTTTGATAAATTAATTTAGGGCCAGTGCCTATAACTATGTGATTATATTAGTTTAAGTCTTAAGTTTCATAATACGTAAATTTGGTATAGTTTTATATTAAATTTATTTTTAATATTTGATTATTATTACAATAATTCTTAATTACTTATAAAAAAAAGTAATTAGTTGTAATTTGTAAAGAAATATCAATTTCGTGAGCCCCAAGTTATAGTCAAGAAATCAAAATGAAAGGAAAAATAAAGCAGCTAAGATGAATTAGCATTTTGTTTAATTACTTCCAAATAAGAGTAACAAGAATCAACAGGTACACGTTGATATTAATATTTGAAGTTACAGCCAACAACTTGTTTTAAATTGGCCATTAATATTGAAGTAACATAGCTAGCTAGTGATAGGTTTGGCATTCTGAACCAAGTTCGAGTTATTTGTGACCTGGTGGACGTACGTGCCTCACTTTCGCCCATATGTTGTACGTTCAATGTTAAACTTTTATATATATGGATTGGAAATTTTGTACCGTTAAAAATTTATTTGATACATTGGTAGTAGAATATATTAACTTCATAAATACGGTTTAAATCATAATATATATTTTATTTATTTTTCAAATTAATCATTTTAAATATATAAGAGACATGTATAATTGTTTTAATTTCATTTATGAAGTTAAAAATTTTCATTATTCAAAATCGAATTAAATAAATTATATTATTTTTTTCATTAACTAAAACGAATTTATGAATTTTGAAAATTTATTGATCAAATTAAATTTAGTCGGTTCAATTAGTTTTTTTCGTTAATCAAATAATAAATGCATTTAAGTTAAATTATATTTTAAACTCTTAATTTTTTTTTATTTTAAACAAATTAAATAAAGTTATTTAAATACTAAAATATTATGTTAAAAATTTCAACAAATTATGAAATTAAGTTATTCATTTTATATATTTTTTAGTTTATATTTAGATTATGTTATATTTCGATTAAAATTTTAATTAATATGGTTAATTTGGTTCAAAAATTGAATTAACGGAAAATTAAAATTTTAAATACTAAAATATTATATTAAAAATTTTAACAAGTTATGAAATTAAATAATCCGTTTTATGTATTTTTCAGTTTATATTTAGATTATGTTATATTTAGGCTAAAATTTTGGTTAATTCGATTTTCAAACTAAAATAATCATAAATCAAAATTCTTCTAAAATTATTTTTGTTAATTAACTGAAATTAATTTAGTGACCAACCAATTAACCGAATTAAATCAATTCGATTAATTAATTCAGTTAAAACTAAATTATAAACACCCTTAATTGTCAATATATTTGATAATTTTTCAATCTAAATTAAATCATAATAAATATATAAAATAAAAATTATAAATGTCATTTAAGGTATGAATTTAGATATTTATTACTTAATTCTTTTAATTATTTACAAAATTACCCAATACTTTTATAGTTAATTAATTTCTTTGTTCTTTCACCTATTTTTTATCACTTTTTTTTGTGTGCCATATCTAACATCAATATATAGGATTGAAATTTGCAAGCTTTTAATTCCCTCTCTCTATATATTTAAGACATTCCTACTTCAATCTAGACAAATTGCATCATATCCCACTGAAATATTCATGAAAGAAATGGAACTTTTGTGCACAATCTTCTTCTTGATATCATATGCACTACTCGTTCTCTTGCTAATAGTCACTTTTCTCCTTCTCAAGATATGCACCGGCAAATCCATCAAGAATCCCAATTACCCACCAGTAAAGGGTACCGTTTTTGAACAGCTCTTCTACTTAAACAAGCTCTACGACCATCAAACCCAAGTGGCCAAAAGTCAGCCAACTTTCCGGCTGTTGGCACCTGGTCAAAGTGAGATATTCACGGCTGATATCCGAAACATAGAGCACATACTGAAAACAAACTTTGATAAGTACTGCAAGGGCGAGTATAATCAAGAAGTTCTTAAGGATCTTTTGGGTCGAGGGATTTTTGCGTCGGATGGAGAGCAGCGACGACAGCAGAGGAAGGTTACAAGCTTTGAATTCTCGACAAGGGTTGTTAGAGATTTTAGCTGTTCCATATTTGGAAGTAATGCTGCTAAACTTGTCAGGGTTCTACAGAAGTTGACGGTTTCGGGTCAGGTTTTTGACATGCACGTGAGTGATAAGAATCCTACGATATATAGTAACTCGACGGAAGCCTCGAATATTAAGTCAAATGTTTCTTTGTTTGTTTCAATAAAAAGAAAAAAAAATTAAATCTTGAAACCGCGATTTTTTTCTTTAATTTCATCTTTGAGCTATTAATTGACAATGGATATCATGGTTTAGGATATGCTGATGAGAAGCACATTGGATTCAATTCTGGAAATCGGGTTTGGAATAGAATTAAATTGCTTGGAAGGGTCAAACGAGGAAGGAGCTGTATTTATGAAGGCTTTTGATGATTCTAATGAACTGATTTACTGGCGTATTATCGATCCTTTCTGGAAGCTAAAACGGGTTTTGAACATTGGCTCTGAAGCTGTCCTGAAGAAGAATATCAGAATAATTGACAGTTTCGTTTACAATGTCATTAGCACCAAGAGGAAACTGTTAGCCATGCAACGAGAATATTGCGTGAGTCAATAGAATTGCATCGTCATAAGGTTTTACTTTTCATCACGGATAGTAACACCGTTGAATGGCCCAAAGGAAAGTATCCAAGTTCTGCCCTACTACGCTGTATATTCTGATTGTACTGCCCTACTAATTCCTTAATTAAATAGGTATCTTCCTGTATATACTCATTGTAATGCAACTATATATTGTTTATTTCACCAAGGGTTTCATCTGTTGGCTTAGTTCTTTATACCAGGCAATTGCACTCATTTTATATATATATACATACTGGCATGTTTTTTTTTTCTTATACAATCATAAATACGATGATGGTTACTTACCACGGAAACTTGACCATACTTTTGTCTGAAGAATTGAGTTCAGAAAACTGCTAAGTGAAACCTGAGTTGTTGAGACAACACTAGGCGAGTTCGTCAAAACAGAGCATTCGAGAATAATGACTCGAGTTCGAATTATTAGCTTGCATTTCTGGCATATATATCCAACGGATTGAAAATCCTGATGATCTTAATGCAAAGCTTTCGGAAATAGCAATTCAGTTAAGTTCTTCTCTTATCTCTAGATGCAAGAAAGTGGAAATTTCCTTGTGCAAAACTTTAATCATCTTAATGAGTAGGAAATAAATCCTGATATGCTCAATTCAATTTAAACAAAGTAATGGCCATATGCATGCTGTGAATTCATTATGGAATTCTGTTGTTACAGTTCAACAAAATCAAGGACAAAAATTTTCTTTTACACAATTGAGCTCGCACTCAACAACATGCTAATCACATTCATAC
This sequence comes from Durio zibethinus, assembly GCF_047325235.1. Taxonomy (NCBI): domain Eukaryota; kingdom Viridiplantae; phylum Streptophyta; class Magnoliopsida; order Malvales; family Malvaceae; genus Durio; species Durio zibethinus. The sequence continues at coordinate 1,524,601 of NC_143184.1, forward strand.
AAAAGGATACAGTATAGCCAGCAGCAACAAATTGACAATGTCAGTGTATGCATAAACTTGAAGTAGAAATAGTTTTCATGAGTATCATGTAGTCACCGGAAGTAGATGAGGTGCACCTGGTCTTGAGGTCCATCCTTTGCGATTCCTGTAGGGCTTAATAGCTGGTAACCTTAGCCTCTCCTTGGAAGCATCTAGTAAGGTCTTTGATCCCTGCAAAAGCAGAAGCTCCCTGTTTGAGTGGAAAAATACTAGTATAGTCTTCAATGTAATATTAAATGACAAATATTACCTTTGGTACTGTAACCAACTTCAGTGAAGCTTCAACCACATCGCCAAATTTTATGTTCTCTCTTCCAGGAAAGTCCAAGTTCTCTTCTGTTCTAGCATGCTTATGCTTTTTCTTCTTTGCTTCAAAATACCTACACATGGATTAAAAATCTGGTCAATTATATACAAAAGTAAAAGAAATGTAGCATGTGTAAAGCAGAAAAAATCATAACCATTCACAATTGAGCAGATAATTTATCATTTACAATTGGGATAAAACTAAATCTTTACTATGTTCACTCATAGCAACAAAGGATTGCCTACCATGGTGACAAAATAACAGACATTGAGTAAATTTGATCAATACCTAAAACAAAGGTACCAGATGTAATATCATCATAAGTTTTGTTAAAAACTGAAAATTCTATCTTACTTGCTTCGTCTTTCTTTTCTTGTTTTTCTTTCCATCTCTGCTATTCTGCGTAGTTTCTTCCTCGCCATCTGAATCTTGAGATTTCCTGAAATGCTTATCATCACTTCCATCTTCGATCTCATTAGCTTTTAACCTAATTTCATTCACCTTTCGGTCCTTCTGCATGATAAATTATATTACTTGAATCTAAATCAACTGACTTACGATATGAGCTAAAGTATACCTGGGGACAATTTATGTTTTTACTTAGCCCATTTAACATTTTTGCAGCCCATTTAGCATTAAGCCCAGTTGGTTAAGGGTTCGTTTTCTAGAAAAAACCAAATTCTGTTATTTTGTTACGGCGGGGTTAACGTCTAGCTTGTTTTTGGTGTAGCAAGGAAGGTGATACGGGAAAAAAGGACAGAAAGGAATCATTGACAAACTTCCTAAATTCTCTCTCTTCTCTCTTCTTCTCTATTCAGTATTCTATTTTCTTCTTTCATTTCCAGAATATCTATCTGTTAGATCTTTATTTTGCCGTGTGCTCTGCTAAGTAACGGTAACATTAGATTCAACTATTATCATTGGTATCAGAGCCACCAGATCTAGGCGATGGCTGAAGGAACGACCACTCGTCTACAGAAGGATATGGGTCAGCTGCAAAAGGAAATTGAGAAAATGGGGGCCAGTAACGAGCAGTGGATGACAGAGGTCAGAATTGAGCTTCAAGCTCAAATAGAGTAGCCCGGAGAGGAAATGCGCCAGATGTTTGAAAAGGTGATGGATAAGGTGCATAGCTTGTCCGAGGGAGGTAACCAGGGTGACTCAGTGGCGATTGCTTCAGACTCGAAGCAAAAGTCTGTCATAATTGAATCTGGAAGTATCATGGGTGAATTTCAAGGAGGTTTCTACAACAGAACCAGCTCAAATTTCCAGATTCCAAACTAAGGTACTCAAAGATTGAATGCCCTCGATTTGTAGGTTAGGATTTTAGAGGGTGGTTGCCTAAGATGGAACAGTTTTTTGAAGCTGACCAAACCAAGGAAACTGAGAAAGTCAGAACGGTGATGATGCATTTGGAGGGGAGAACTTTACAGTGGCATCAGCGTTTTATGAGGAGTCAAGGGAAGCTTCAAGAGGTGAGTTGGACTCATTATGTCACTGAGATGAGAAATAGGTTTGCTGAGTCTTAATTTTTTTATCCTATGCTTGAACTAGTTGTCTTGAAGCAAACTAACACTGTTGATCATTAGTATTTTTCTTGGTAATTTGAAACCTGAAATCTCCAAACCAGTTCGGATGTTCTACCCCAAAACATTAATCAATGCTTTCAATTTAGCCAAACAAATGGAGTCCTTGTTGTTCAATGTACCCAGAAGACCTTTTATACCTTACAAGAACCCAGTGACAACTCCACCTTTAACCAACACTGTTCCCTATTTCCCTAAATCCACCCTGCCACGACTCTTGCCTACTAACCCTCCTTTCTCACCTATAACCAACATACAAAACCAGTGACACAATTTAACACCCATAAACCTAATCTTGCCAAACCAGAATCCCCCTTGATGAAGACTACCAATGCAAAGATACCGGGTCGAGAAGAAAGAGATGAAAGGAGGAAAAAACGGCTGTGTATGTGGTGTGGTATCAAATTTACTCCAGGCCATAAGTGCGCCAAGTCTCAATTATATCAAATGCTAACTGAAGGTGGGAATGATAACCCACAAGAGGTTGAAGAATTTTCTGATTGTGTAGAGACCTTTGAGGGATCTGGAGAAGATGATACTGAAATTCAGAATAGACATGTTATTTCTTTACATGCCTTGATGGAGGCAGAAGGATACAGAACCATGAGGATCCCTTGTAATGTAAAAACCAGCAAGTAGTAATGTTGGTGGACTCTGGGAGCACTCACAACTTTGTGGACCAGTCATTGGTGAAGAAGCTGAGATGTAATGTGTCAACCATCAACGGCATTAGTGTGACAGTAGCCAATGGTGATAAACTGATGGCCAGAGATATATGTAAAGGATTGACCTGGGAGACTTGAGGATTGGTGCAGCAATCAGATTTCTTTGTTTTACCCTTGATGGGTTCTGATGCAGTCCTTGGAATACAATGGCTCTAAACTTTAGGGCCTATTCTTTGGGACTTTACCTTGCTCGCCATGCAATTTACTGTGTGTAACACTTGGTATACTATCCAAGAAGCAAGGGCCAGTCAAGTACAATTAGCTACAAGGAAGCCGGCAAGTCAGATGAAGTTGATTAATAACTCTGGGAGGTTTGATGTTGATCACAAGAATTGGTTCCTCTCAAACACATGATGAATTTTCCAGTAATGCAAACTGCTCTGAGTTACCTCAAGATCTGCAGAAGTTGTTGAACAGGTACTCTGGGGTTTTTGAGACTCCAACAGCATTACCACCTACAAGACCACAAAATACCTTTGATGGATGAATCCCAACCTGTTAAGATAAAGCCTTACAGGTATCCTATTATCCAGAAGAATGAAATTGAAAAAATGGTTGCTGAAAGGAAGGAGGCTGGAATCATTCAGGACAACAACAGTTCTTTTGCATCTCCAGTGGTGCTGGTAAAGAAAAAGGATGGTTCTTGGAGAATGTGTGTGGATTATAGACAGTTGAATAAGATTACACTTAAGGATAAATTTCCTATACCTCTTGTAAAAGAATTGTTAGATGAGTTAACAGCTGCATATTGGTTTTCTAAATTGGACTTGTGATCTGGATATCACCAGATTAGAATGAATCCTGCAGACATACATAAGACCGCATTTAGGACTCATCAAGGACACTATAAGTTCTTGGTGATGCCCTTCGGATTAACCAATGCACCATCCACCTTCCAGAGTTTGATGAATAACATTTTCCAACCTTTCCTTAGAAAGTTTGTTTTGGTATTTTTTGATAATATCATGGTTTACTTCTCTAACTGGAATGATCATCTACTACATTTGCAGCAGGTGTTTGAAGTTCTGGTCCAGAATAAGCTATATGTCAAATTGTCAAATTGTGTCTTTGGTGCTACAACCATCGAATATCTAGGACATATTATCAGTAGGGGAGAAGTTTCTATGGATAGTAAGAAAATTGAATGTATCAAAGAGTGGCCCATTCCAAAACCATTAAGAAGCTGAGAGGGTTTTTGGGATTAAAGGGGAGAAGGCATTTTCAGATTAAAACCAACCATCAAAGCCTCAAATTTTTGTTGGATCAGAAAACAAATACACCTACCTAGCAACTTTGAGTGGTGAAAATGATGGGTTTTGACGACGAGTTTGTTTATAGAAAAGGGTCTATGAATGTGGCAGCTGATGCTCTTTCCAGAAAGCCTTCAGTCCTGTTATATGCCATTTCATTTATCACCAGTGATCTTATGGACAAAATTAAATAGTCCTGTTTGCATGACTCTGCTTTGGTACACTTGCTTCATAATATAAAAAATAAGCCGAATTAGTTTCCTAAATATACTTGGGTTGCAGGTAAGCCAAGGCGAAAGGGGAAGCTTATGGTAGGAGCTAACAGTAACATTTCCACAGCTCTGTTGACGGAGGTCATTCAGGAGTTGAAGCAACCATGAGGAGAATAGCTAGTGTGGTATACTGGAAAGGAATGAAGAAAGCAGTGAGGCAGTTTGTCAGGGAATGTTCAACCCGTCAATAGTGTAAATATGATACTGCTGCATATTCAGGGTTACTACAGCCACTAGCCATTCCAAACAAGATATGGACTGATGTTTCCATGGATTTTATAGAAGGTCTTCCCAGATCGTTTGACAAAGATGTGATTATGGTGGATGTGGATAGATTGAGTAAGTATACTCATTTCAAAACATTATTTCATCCATTCTCTGCTGTTACAGTTGCTCAACTCTATCTAGACAATGTGTATAAGTTGCATGGAGTACCTGAAACTGTTGTTTCAGATCGAGATGAAAGATTCACTAGCTTGTTTTGGAAAGAGCTATTTAAGTTGATGGGGACTGATTTGAAGTTATCAACTGCTTACCATCCACAAACAGATGGTCAATCTGAGGTGGTTAATAGGTGTTTAGAAACCTATTTACAATGTATGACAGGTGAAAATCCTAAAGTCTAGTCGAAATGGGTTCCATTGGCCGAGTGGTGGTATAATACTAGTCACCACACTTCCATCCAGACAACACCTTATGAAATAGTTTATGATCAGCCTGCTCCATTTACCAGGAGATTCTAAGCTGGAAACAATGGACAGGAGTCTTCAAGCAAGGGAGGCTACAATTAAACTTCTTAAGTTTCATTTAGACAGGGCAAGGAACCGAATAAAGCAACAAACTGACAAGCATAGGTCTGACAGGCAGCTATAGATTAATGATTTGGTTTATGTTAAACTTCAACCTTTCCGGCAAAAATCAGTTCGCAACAGACCTTGCTCAAAATTGGCTTCTAAGTACTTTGGACCCTATAAGATACTGGAGAAGATAGGGGTAGTGGCTAACAGACTGGAGTTGCCAAAGGAAGCAAAAAAACATCTTGTGTTTCATGTCTCACAGCTGAAGGAACACATTGGCGAAGCAGTGACAGTACACTTTTCCACTACTTGATGCAGAAGGAGTGTTGGCAAGGAAGCCCATAGCTATTTTAGACAGGAGAATGATCAAGAAACGAGGCAAGGCAGTTACAGGGGTTTTGGTGCGGTGGAGTAACTGTTTTCCAGAGGATGCCACGTGGGAAAACTTATACGATCTGCAACATATGCTTCCTTCATTCAATCCTTGAGGACAACGATTTTCTAGGGGAGGGTAATTGACATGAGCTAAAGTAGACCTGGTGACAATTTATGTTTTTACTTAGCCCATTTAACATTTTGCAGCCCATTTAGCATTCAGCCCAGTTGATTAAATGTTTGTTTTCTAGAAAAAACCAAATTCTGTTATTTTGTTACAGCGGTGTTAACGTCTAGCTTGTTTATGGTGTAAAAAAGGTCATACCGGAAAAAAGGACAGAAAGGAATCATTGACAAACTTCCTAAATTCTCTGTCTTCTCTCTTCTTCTCTATTCAGTATTCTATTCTCTTCTTTCATTTCCAGAATATCTATCTATTGGATCTTTATTTGCCTTGTGCTCTGCTAAGTAACGGTAACATTAGATTCAACTACTATAAACTTAAACCTAAAACAGAACATAATCAGTCACCAAATGATGATTATAACTCATTTTTTTCTCAGCATCTTCCTCTGCTGCTTTTCGTTCCTTAGAAGCCTTTGCAGAACCTAAAAAATTAAAGCCGTTAATAGGTGGAAGGAAAGGAAACAAACTAATAATCAAAAACAAAAAAAAAAAAAAGAAAGGAGATGAGAGGAACCGTGAAGAGAATCAGAGGTGAAGGAAATGATTTTGCGGAGTTTAGAAGGTAAAGCCTCGACTTGAGAGGGATCAGGAGGCAGCGGGAGTCTGGCCGGACCGCAATGAGCAGCTCTATAATTCTTCTCTCTACTCCTCCTTCCTTTGCCTTCCATGATTTATATCTAAAACTGATGCAACCCTACTTCTCGCCGCTGTGGCTTTCGGTGATTCTCTCTTTGCAGACTGGTTCTCGACGCGCTAATTACGTCGTGACAGCGAGACGGACGGCAACCCATCAAAATTATTAAACCCAAAATCGCCCACCATCGTCCAGAGCACATACCCTTTATTTTTAAGGGCCAGAATTAAGCTGAGTTATTTTAATCTAACTTATAAATTGTGCTACTAATTTTTTTTTTTGGTTAAACAATATTTTTTTTTTCTGGAAAAGTGTTTGCTGTTAGGAAAAATTAATATTTATAATATTTTTCTTTTTCTATAAGAGAGAATAATCTTATAAAGATATATTAATATTTTAGAATTAAAAAGGGATATAAAGAAATTTTAATTAATATATATGGATAGTTAATTAAATAATAAGAATTTAAAACAACATTAACTAAACATTTTCAAATGTTTTTCATTAAAAAATTATATTACTATAGGATTCAAAGAATTGGATTAGGGTTTAAAACAAAAGGGAAAGGAGCGGGGAAGAAAGAGCCAATGTGCTCAGTCCAATTGATACACAAAAAATACAGAATAAAACAGCTGTCCTATTTTCATTCTCTACTTTATAAAAACAAATTAATGAACAAAAATGAAGATCTCAAGCCTCGGAGAAGCTCATCAATCTCAATGGTAAGGAACTTACCACTAATCAAATAAAAGAATCTGCCTAACGACCCTCCTGTTAATCACATCATAGGGTTGTTTCACTAGTGAACTACCTACACATTTTACATACACGAAGGCAGCTGGCGCCGTAAAGTCATGTTATTGACTTGATTTCTTCTTGCTCAAGGGCAGACGCCAAGCGCTCGTAACATCGGTCCTGGTGGTGGCATCAATTGTGCATCTTCTATACTCATTCATCAACCAATCAAAATTCTAAGGCTGAACTGAAGACTACGACTTTATAAGAGGGCTGAGCCCTTCACCTTCCCAACCCAGCTAAGCATCCGATCCACCACTTTCAAGCTCAACTATATATACCACCAAGGCCACAATAAGAATGAGTTCAATATCCAATAAAACAGCATCGATTCAAGTACTTTTAATTCAACAATTTTGGCTTAAAATTAGCACTTTAAAAACATTTTCAGAATTTTTGATATCCTTAGGTCGGATTGTTCTTCAAGTGTTCATTGTATCTTATAAATTTGAGGAAGTCTAAAGGGGGACAGGGATTTGAAGTTCTAAACCTTAGACCTCAACATTCTTAAAGAAGGGGTGACAATCACTAGAACAAGCTCGGATTGTTATAGCATTTACTTAAATAATTGGTAAAATTTATTTTATAATTGATTAAAATGTAAACAAATGGATGAATAGTTGTAGAATTTATTTAAAATGTGGTAAAAGTAAATAAGGCTATTTTATTTAACATGAATAGTTGTAGCTTCAACTTATTTTATTTTTTTTCTAAGTTTTAAACTTCTAGTTTGAAAAATAGATAGCCTTAATGGTAATCTTTCTTTATCCCCCCCCCCCCCCCCCCAACACACACACACACACAAAAACACTCCATTAATGCTTGTTACTCAAACATTAATTTATAGAAAATCAAATAACTAATATTTAGAGTAATGATTGATGAGGAACCAAGAAATGGAGAAAAGAAAATAGTCTAACTTACGGCTGGGTCTTGTGAAAATTATCAACTGCTTATCTGCAGTTGACACTAGAAGATTTGTGTTATCCTTGTTCAAAGAAAGAGCTGTAATATCTTGTCCTTCTCCCAGTTTCAACACATGGAACACCTGCAAATGAAAGGTTTCTTCCAGGTCACACTGTTTGAGCAAAATGACACATATTCATGATGCATGTGTGTCTAACATGCCTCTTGCATATTAATCTCCCACCCCAGAGACACAGAAAAGAAGAAATTCAAAGAGTCCAGAACAACCCACCCCCACCCCAAAGACATAGGAAAGACTTAATCTCCCCAAGGCATCTTTGCACAGGTGGTACCTAAGAACAACATTAATGTTAGTTTGAAGCCACAAATATGGCCGCATTCATTATCTACAGGAGGTGAAGATAAGGCATAATAGCATCTGTTTAAACATTTTCTTATACCTTGAGAGTATGCAGATCCAAAAAACAAACTGAAGGTGATGGAATATCCAATCTGTTGCTTTCGTTGATTTCTTCTGACTCAAGATCCAAACCATCAACCACAGGTTTCTTCAAACTCAAGTCGTGGTTGTTATTGCACACTCGAGTGTTGCCCAAAGATGAGTTCATTCCAATTAAAGCACTCGTACCATCCACAGAAATTTCCATGCAACTGACACAACCCAAGAAAGGAAGTTGTGCTCTTGCAACCAGAATCCCATTGAGAGTGAATGTGCTGAGAGTATTTTGCAATTGGTTCCAGGTTAAAATGATTCCCTCAGATGAAAGGCAGACAGCATCAGCTTCCACACCAGCAAACCGTCTCAGCAAGCGACCCCTTCTTACAGAATGCAACAGAACATCTGATGAACAGCCACATGAAACAACAATACCTAGATCCGAACTGACACAGCAACAAAGAATTTCCCTGTGGTGACCTCGAAGGACATGTATGGGACCTTCAATCCGACGCTTCCTGCTTTTGTCTGCTAAGGTGTGAGCTAAAGTACCACTACTAGCTGAGGTTGGCATGGCAGTGCCAGCATTAGGTTCTGATGTGCTGCTTGAGCGGGATGTAAATGCCCTATGTATCCTCCAAAGTAATACAGTAGTGTCCCGGGATCCTGTCACGAGATAGTTGCTATCCGGTGATAGAGCAAGGCAAGTGACAGGAGCACAGTGTCCAAAAGCCATTTCTAGTGTTTTTGCTCCATCAGATGACAAAAGCTTGATACTGTTGTCCATGTGTCCACCTAGTTAAAATCCAGAAAGTTTATGAGATACTAAATACCATGAGAAATGCAGATATTAATGCTGGCTGTTGGATTCAAAAGCACATGACCCTTATCAACGACACTTAACATTGTGGTTCAAAATTAAAAGTCCCTGGAAGCTACAAATTTTATAAACAATGGGTCAAGCAGCCAAGCAAAATTGAAAATTATAGTGAGGTGGGGAGAGCAACGATGGCAACTTCAAGAAGAAGGGTATTGAAAGTAATTAAATCAGTAATATATCTTTAAATTATTCAACCTTAAACCCTAAACCCTTTAAATATATTTCATCAGACCATGCCTCTGAACTAGAGATTAATAAATCGATTCAGAAGTAATTGATATTTTTTTTAACCAATTCTTCACCTGAATTATTTACATATGAACAGCAGCAGCTGATCTTGTAAAGGTTCACAAAATTAGACTGAAACTGTTATCACCATCATAAAACATTGTTGCACTGCAGCATTCCACTGTTATGAAATTGAGAAATTAGATTTAATGTTTATGAAAAGTCAGGATAATTTTAGACATACTAGCCATCCAACCTTTTTCATTTAGCTAAGCCATCAATACCATAATTTCCCTCATTTACCTAGGAATGGACCAATATTTGTTAGAGACAACTATAAGCACATTTTTAACCATAATCCTAGTTCACTGGGTTGACCAGAAAAAGTTCAATTCAAGCATATAAGGTATCCTTCAGAGTTCAGACACTGATGCATTTATGAAGCATCCTTTCCAGATAATAACTACAAGGAATAAAGGAAGGAATCTAATGTGATAAAGAATTAGCAAAACAGAACTTGAGTTTCTCGACAATTACCTGAAAGGAGGATTACTTTTTTTCTGATTCAGGGTTCGTAATTAAGAAAGTAAGAAGTTAATCAGATAAATCAAATTTAACTAAAATTAAAGTTGGCAAACTAATATTAGGAATCAATAGGTTACCTGTAATAATTTCTTTATCACATGTGATGGAAACAATAGATGAGCTTCTGATCCCAGATGAAGCAAATGCCTGCGCCTGGGGAAACAGCCATTCATCAGAACCTAAGCCCCCTGGCCCTTTGAGCATTCTTATGAGTGCTCCACCAGCAGAGCTTGCTGTTGCCTTTCCATGTTGAAACAGAAATGGTATTCCCTGACCATCGGGAGTGTTTGGCTGCCAATTGTGCTGTGCAATATGAGCTGCTGGTGCATTTGTGTCAATGATTATGACAGCATCTGAAGATGCATGAATAGCAGCTGCAGGCAAATTGCAGCGTTCAGGGCCTGGGACAGCATATGGTTTGACTTCTCTTGGGTTCTGAAAGATTGTCTGACATTAAATGTTAATCAGAATCAGTTTTAACATATTCATGTTCTCAGAAAAGATTGCCATTACAGAAAGGACTTTATTCAGATCACATGAGAAGTAATTGCAGATAAAGTTATACATAACACTGCATCAATGCTAAAAACAGAAAGGCTGAACTGAAAATGGAATTGCTACCTGCAAATGAAGAACCTCTGAAAGTGGCATCTTCTTCATGTGAGGGACAGTAAGAAGTTGGGATGGAGTTTGTCCAAAATAAGCAATCTGGTCTTGTGTGGCATGCCTTGTACCTTTTATTTATATACATGTGTAAGGCAATGAGGAAGAATATCCAAATAGAGCAGACATAGAAAAAAAAATAGCAAATTAAACCTACTGGATCAGAGATCTTATTAATATCAACTGTCCCTTCATATGTAATGTAAAAGAACATGTTATTTGCCAATATAGCTTCTTTGCCTCGTTGCTTATACCTGAACATTCCAATTCACTAATGTAAATTCTGGAAAACTCAAGGTTGCTTAAAAGAAGAATATCCATGAACAATTATCATTAAAAAGAATATCATTGTGAAGAATACAACGGAAAAGGAAATCCACAGTCTTTCTTTAGGAAGGGGGAGAAAGTAAAAGAAAACATACCCAAATATGAGGTCAATCCATTCATGCAAATGTGCAGACACATGCTCACTCTCAACAGCCATTCGATGTTTATGAATGAAATCAGTTGGGTTTTGAGCCCATGGTGGAAGTTTGACAGAATCTGTATGTTGAAAAGAAAAAAAAATCAGAACCCAGTGCAACTGGCATTTATTTCTCTTCAGATGATGAAAAGAGGATACTCAGGTACATACCAAGCTTTCCTCCTAATTGTGTTGTTCCAAAGTCAATTGAATTTTCATTGGTTAACATCTCAGGAAGGTAAAACAGCTCAGGAACCTAACTTAAATAAAATAAAAACAGATTAAATAAAAAATTTCTGATAATCTATTGAAGTACAAATGCAGATAAATGCAGCAAAAGCAGATCAGCAAGATAAGACAAGCCACAATCACAGGGTACAAGATAAAATTCTGATTCATTCTTTGCATACGAGAAGTTCAATGTTCTCAAGCCAAAGATAAAACAAAAAACACATACCAATTCCTTCACATCACTTGTGTCCTCGAGAACTCCATTCCAAGTAGCAGCAACATCAGAAAACATCCGGTCAACATGATCAAATTTTCCACCTTGCAGCTGAATTGAAAGAGTTGTAAATGGCTCGACTCTAACAAGATAATACAACACCTGCAATAAAACACCAGATACAACACAGAAGTTATACTAAATAAAAGGCATCTATAGTTCAAACCATGATAGCAAAATTCACCTAATTGACTAATTGCCATAAAAATAGAAATTTGAATTGAAAACAATGAAAGAATTCGATCAAAGAATAGGATGCAAGAAACTAAGGCAAAGAAATCCATCTTGTTATCATTTGTTTCAAATTAATCCTTGCAAATAATTCCAAGGACAGTTGTAAATAATGCTGAAAACAAAGTAAATAAAAGTACTACTTTTGAAATGAAACATGCAACCTAGTGAAATGGCAGATGTGCAATTCAACTGTAAATTGCATGGAATCAGACCAATATGTTAAATGAGATAAACTACATCTTTCAGGTGCACAGCAAGAAAAATGTTGGCCCTATAAAGGGGATTCTCAATCTTGCAAAACATATTTTGCAAGGTTGACAGAAGAACAGTAAAACAGAAGATAGTAAAAAACGTAATTTAATTTTTAAAGACAAACACTCAACAGGCAACACGCATGCACATATACACAAATGTCCCATGTATTATGGGGAAACAAACTAAAGAAGTCAACCTTGTTCACGAATTGCAGGTATACATGCAAGTGTGAAACAGTGCCCCTATTTCAAGCAATTTAAACCACCACTATAAAAGTTCAACCACAAATGTTAAACAGAATAGGAAACCTACAGTTCCAGCACTCGAATAATGTGAGCCATAATGGAACTTGGGGATCACAGGATCATCGAAGCTAGCATATCTCTCTTGGAAAATCTTCAGCCTATCTGGATTCAATGCCCCGACAGGCTGCAAATACAGATGAAGTTACAATGGCAGAAAAGGAGAGTGCAGATATAAAGTGCCAGCAAGATTAAAGTCAAACCACCTTTGAAAGATCTCGGAAAGCTGAAGGATCAGCAAGATCCAAACTCTTTGAACTGTAGTCAGAAAGAATCCATGGGAATACTGGATACTGTAGGTAAAAAGAAAAAAAAAAGAGACAGAGGAAAAGTAGCTTCGTGGTATCACGCACAACACTGCCCCTAAAAAGAATGAGTTATTACCCATTAAAATGCATTCTTGAAAACAATCTAACCTGAGTAATGTCGTTATAACTATGCCCAGCCAATGTATTTAGCTGCATTAAATATTCAAAATTGCTGATCTGCAGAGGGGTTACAGTTCGGACAGTGATTATGCTACTTATTTAATACATGTGAATTACATATGTATACTGTAAATCATACCTCCCACCTAGCCCAGCGCTCCATTAACTGGGTTCTTTTCAGGAGTTGTTCAGGTCTCTACAGCAGAAAATAATATATGTAAGTTCAAGAATGGGGATTATAAAAATGAATCCTTGTGAAAAGCAGCACCATGTACACTTAGGTACCTTGTAATGAACCCAATTTTATAGTTGTAAAATATCTGTTAAGGCGTAAATTTTCCACTTTCACATTTTAAATACAAATGATATTCTCTATATGTATATGTGCACGCATGCTAGGTCTCTCTAAATACAAAATCTCCAAGCAAAGTGCAAACCTGAGTTGCAAGATAAATGTTGTTCAAATGAGGAGGTCGGGCTTGGACAATAGCTTGGTAGGCATTTCTTCGGCCCTTAGAACTCTGGATCAAGCATTATTTTCTTAATGAAAGAAAAGAAGGAAAAAAACCAATGATTCAAGTAAGAGGTACACAGTAGGTCAACGACCATCAGAACCATACTTCTTTTAATCACAAAGCAATAAATTTTGAAGGTGCATCCTATAGGAACATACCTCAAAATCAAAGAAGAAATTAGAACGGTCAACCATAAACAGCTCCAGAGCACTTCTTCTTAGGAGATGTCTATGGCAAAGATAAACCAGCAAAGTGAGGTGCAACAGGCTAAAGCAAAAGCAACATTAGATGATGAAAACTTAAAGATCTTCACATGCAGCAACAAGAAATATTATGTTGTGGATTACCATGCAGAATGTAATATCAAATATCTCTTTAAACTCTTGGTAATATTAATAAGCAATAAGCACACAGAGATAAGACCCGGAATTCACTCTATATTTTACTGGATTTTAAAGTCGAACAACTTCCTAATGTGCAGGCCATAGGCAACTCTTGCAGTATAGTATGGAGATATTCACAATAACATGTTTAGAATATTGAGGAGTTTCTAGAAGACTTTCTGGTTGTTAACAGGCACAATGGGATGCAGAAGTAAAGTACATTTCACAAAAACCTAAAATGCCAGTTGACATCACTTACACATTCTGTGGAAACTGAATGTATATTGAAAAACTGCTTACATGAATTATACAAGAATCTTAGGTTTATATACAACTAACTAGGGGTTAAACTAGGAAACTAAATCTTCCTTAATTCTAGGGATACAAATACTTAATTCTAGAGATACAAATATAAATATACAGATTACAAGATTACAACCAGCTGTAAATAAGTGTTTTCCCACACTCCCCCTCAAGCTGGTGAATAGGTGTTTTCCATTCCCAGCTTGGAAATAATTCCTTGAAATGTTGCACTGCTGAGACCTTTAGTCAACACATCTGCAAGTTGACCCTTGGTTGATACATAAGGTGTACAAATCAACCCACTGTCTAGTTTCTCCTTTATGAAATGCCGGTCTACTTCAATGTGTTTTGTTCTGTCATGTTGTACAGGATTGTGAGCAATGCTTATTGCAGACTTGTTATCACAGTAGAGTCTCATTGGTCCATCCCACTTGATCTTCAAGTCTTCTAAGATAATCTTTAACCATAGTAGTTCACAAATCCCTTGAGCCATTGCTCTGAACTCTGCTTCAGCACTTGATCTTGCCACCACATTCTGTTTTTTACTCCTCCAAGTCACAAGATTACCACCTAAGAAAGTACAATAGCCTGAGGTGGATCTTCTATCAGTTACTGAACCTGCATAATCAGCATCTGTATATGCTTCTAGAACTAACCCCGAATTTCTTTTGAATAAGATACCTCTCCCAGGATTGGCCTTCAAATAGTGCAATATACGGTAGACAGCCTGTAGGTGCACTTCTTTAGGACTATGCATAAATTGACTTACCACACTCACAGCATATGCTATATCAGGTCTAGTATGTGAGAGATAAATGAGTCTTCCAACTAATCTTTGGTACATCTCTCTATTTACAGCAGCATCTTCATTAGCTTCTCCAATTTTATGATTAGGATCCATAGGGGTATTTGCAGATTTACATGCAAGCTTCCCAGTTTCCTTCAAAAGATCCATCACATATTTCTGTTGTGAGATAAAAATACCATGCCGTGAGTGAGCTACTTCAATTCCTAGGAAGTACTTCAATCTCCCTAGCTCTTTTATCTCAAATTCTCTAGCCAAACACTGTTTTAAAGATTCTCTCTCTTTTTCATCATCTCCAATTACAATTATATCATCAACATACACTAATAGAACTGTGACTCTCCCTGAATCAGAGTGCTTGATAAATAATGTGTGATCTCCTTGACTCTGTTTATATCCCATTACTAGCATCGCTTTGGCAAATCTCCCGAACCAAGCTCTAGGAGACTGTTTAAGGCCATATAAAGCCTTTTTTAGCCTGCATACTTTGTTTGCTTCTAGATGACCTTCAAATCCCGGTGGAACCTTCATATATATTTCTTCTTCCAAATCACCATGTAGAAAAGCATTCTTTACATCAAATTGTTGAAGCTGCCAATTGTAATTTGCAGCCAATGATAACAAAATTCTAACTGTATTCATCTTGGCAACTGGAGCAAAGGTTTCCTGGTAATCCACTCCATAAGTTTGAGTGTAGCCCTTAGCCACTAACCTGGCTTTATACCTTTCAACAGTACCATCTGCCTTGTATTTTACGGTGAAAACCCATTTACACCCCACTGAATTTTTTCCTTTAGGCAACTCTACCAGTTCCCATGTCTGATTTTTCTCTAAGGCCTCCATTTCTATTTTCATGGCTTGCCTCCATTTCTCACTGGATAATGCCTCGGATAATGTAGTTGGAACAGAAATAGTGTTTAGGCTCACAAGAAAATTTTTGTGGGATGGTGAGAATTTTTCAAATGACACAAAATTAGATATTGGGTATAGTGGATGCTTGGTACATTCTCTGGTTCCTTTCCTAATGGCAATAGGCAAATCATAATCACTGGTTATAGTTTTAGGAGATTCATGCTCATTTTGAGAAACAGAGTCAAAAACTGTAGTTACCTCATTTCCAGAGTTAGGATCAGGCTCTTGGACTGGCACTGGTTCAGGATCTGGAACTTTCCTTCTTGAGTACACCTGTAATTCCTTCATAGAATCAAGAATAATATTATCCTTTGTCACATCTTCTGTATTTGGAATGGGTTCAGACTCAAATTCAGTGTTTGACTTGGGCTCAGCAGAAACAGGTTTCGACTCAGAAGAATTAATGGGTGTAAATGTTGAAGAAGGGGGAAAATCAAGCAAAAAGAAGTCTTTATCCTTATCTTCCATGAATGAAGTCTCCCTCTGAAGATAAGGTTGAGTAAAAAATGGTTTATTTTCTTCAAAAGTGACATCTGCAGACACATAGAATTTTTTGGTAGGAGGATGATAGCACTTATATCCTTTTTGAGTTGAAGAATACCCCACAAAAATACACTTAATCGCTCTTGGATCCAACTTTTCCCTGTTATGACTGTGAACATGAACAAATGATGTACAACCAAATATCCTAGGTGTGAGATTGTTTGTGGTATTGAGGTTGGGATAAAATTGTGAGAGTAGTTCCATAGGAGTTTTAAATCCTAAAACTCTTGAAGGTAACCTATTTATAATGTATGTGGCAGTGAGAACAGCTTCTCCCCAATAAGATTTAGGTACATTTGCTTGAAAAAGAAAGGCTCGGGTTGTGGCTAGTAAATGACTGTTTTTCCTCTCTGCCACTTCATTCTGCTGTGGAGTATTAACACAAGATGACTCATGGATAATCCCCTCTTTTTGAAAATAGGTGGATAGACTATGGTTGAAGTAGTCTCTTGCATTATCAGACCTAAATCTCTTGATTCTCACTCCAAATTGATTTTGGATCATGTTTTGGAAGCTTAAAAACACACTATTCACATCTGATTTGGATTTAAGTAAAAAAACCCAAGAAACCCTAGTACAATCATCTATGAATGAAACAAACCATCTCGCACCAGAAATATTAGAAATTGTAGAGGGACCCCAAATGTCACTATGAATCAAGTAAAAGGGAGTAGAACTTCTTTTGTTACTGATTGGAAAGGACACACGTCTATGTTTTGCAAATTCACAAATATCACAATGAAAATCTTCAACATTTAATCCTTTGAACAAAGAAGGAAACATGTTTCTCAAGGTTCCAAAAGAAGGATGTCCAAGACGAAAATGATAAAGCCAAATTTTGTCTTTATTGGAAGATTTTTCAGAAAGAAATGACAAAGGTAAACTATTTTTGATACTACTTGTGCTATTTGATGTCTCAAGATAGTATAGTCCATCCTTCTCCTTAGCAAGTCCAATCATCTTCCCCGAACTCTGGTCCTGAAATTCACAATAAGAGGGATAAAAAGTTACTTTGCAATTCATATCTCTGGTAAGTTTTTGTATAGATATCAGATTAATAGATAATCCAGGAACATGAAGAACATTTTTTAGAACAAACGAGGGATTAACTTGAACATCTCCTAATCCTGCCATTGTGGTAAGTGAACCATCAGCAACAACAATTTTCTTATTACTAGGACACAGGTTATATGTACTAAATTTTTGTGAAGAATGTGTCATGTGGTCTGTGGCTCCTGAGTCAATGACCCAAGAACTCGTAATAGGCTTAGCCGAGACATTTAATCCATGAGAACCAGAAGCTTTACCTGAACTAGAAACTTTACCCAAAGAACATACCATAGTAGGCTTTTCAAGGATTTTCAATAAGTTTCTCAGCTTTTCAATCTCTTCCCTGTTGAACTCTCCTTGTTTCTGAGACATCTGTAGTACTCTAGTGATTTTCCCAGTTAACATTTTCTCAAATTGAGGTGTAGTGATATCTTTCTTTGAAAGGGTTCGGCAATGAAGGCCTAAACAAGATTCGGCAATGAAGGCCTAAAAAAGTCGGCAATGAAGGCTGAAAATTTTGCTTCCCAAGAAGAGCCTAAAGCTCTGATACCATGTGGAAACTGAATGTATATTGAAAAACTGCTTACATGAATTATACAAGAATCTTAGGTTTATATACAACTAACTAGGGGTTAAACTAGGAAACTAAATCTTCCTTAATTCTAGGGATACAAATACTTAATTCTAGAGATACAAATATAAATATACAGATTACAAGATTACAACCAGCTGTAAATAAGTGTTTTCCCACACATTCCATGTTCTAGGCAGGCATCTTCTTTACAAATATGGGACTGCATGCATGTTAATATGAAATCAAGGATGGTTGGCAATATCTATACATATTTTGTTTGACAATGATGATCAATACAACTACTTAGGATGTCAAATAACAAGAGTTGTAGCTAAAAGCCAATGACCATAAAAGGGATGCTTAAATTTTCTAAAGCCAGCATGAACAAAAAATGAGAATAAAAACTAACATAAGATCGTCACTACAACTTCACCTTCGACTATACATTTGATGAAGAGAAGTCATGAACCAACTACGGTCTTTTCCATCATTTCTCACTTCAGAGTTGCCTTTCAAACCATTCATTGCTACGTTGCTTTCAGTCTTATCAACTATAAAATTTATTTTCTTTGTGGTTACCTGAGAAAAAGGAGAATAGTTCATACGCTTGACAAACCTTTTTTTTTTCTTGTACGAGTTAACAACTATGAAAGTAAAAGGAAAAGTTCGCATTAAATTTGCAATTGTGTTTCCAGTCACGATTTAGAGCACAAACGCAAAGAATTTCTCTTTTATCCTAATCAATTGAAAAACTAGCAGCCACAGTCATTTACCATGGCGCAGAAGGGGACAGCAGGTGAAATCAGTATTGCATGTTATTCATACAGAAACTCCCCCTTCACATTTTAAAATTTGCAAAAGAAAGCCAGGATCATAAAAGATGCATGATAGCATCCTCAGTGGCCAAAGATCTGGTGTTGGACGTAAACATTACAAGGGAAGTTTCCTATCCAAAAAATTCTAAGGTGGGGTCCTTCCATCCTTGTAGATCTCTCCATTATTTTTATTCATACAAATTATCATCTTATATAACAGTTAACCACTTAACTGCATAGTTCAACACTTTTTAGAAATGACTTTTGCAACTCATGTAGATTCCTTTAGCAAATCTTAACCACAAGTATAGATAGCTTGCAGTCCTCATTTAAAGGCATTAAAAAATTATATTCCATTTAAGTTCACATGCTATCCCCAAAATCGACAACATGCTAACATCAGAAAAAGCCACTCTTCCCTGAAGATTTCAGAAAAGTTGCATGGTTCTTGTAATCAGCCAACTGTCTTGGTCCTATTATGAGTTATATCAAGAACATGTCACCCTAATTAAAGAAAATCCTATCCGAAGTTTTTGAGAATCTGGGCATCAGAATTTATCATAGTTTAAGGATTTAAGCAATCATCTAGATTTTAGAATTTGATGACACTAAAGTTAACAACATCACAATCAAAGAACTATAAAGCCCATTATAAAGCAACCAGATCACTGCATATAATCTGCAAGGATTTTAAACTCAGTTTTAGAAACTTACTTGAAAGGTTCCTCGTATAATGTTCAGTGGCCAAACCATAGATGAAGGAAGTTCAAACACAATTCTCTCATCAAGTTCATTAGGAACATATCCAGGAGCAACTGCTGATGAACTTTGAACCAAGTCTTGCTCATTTGCAAATTTAGTATCAGTAGATTCTACTGATTTCTGCAAGGGTTGTTCAGTTATTCCAGACAGACTTGGCTGATCTTCCCCACTTTGGTCATTCTCATAGGCATTGTTATCTACATTATCAATTTCTGGCTGTTCATCATCTTCATTCATTAACTCCATTGAGATTGCTTCTGCTGCCAGAATAGGAGCATTAGATGAGCTTATGACATCCTCTTGATTCTTTTTCACATCACTTTGATCCTCAAAATTAGCAGCAGCACCAAAATGATCAGTCCCTATGTAATTCCTCCTCAAACATGGTCTCATTCTTGAAGAACTTTCCATCAAGTCTAGCTTCCAGAAAACCTACACACACCATGAAAGGAAAAGAAAAATGTTAGAAAAGGGGAGAAGAAACAAAATCAGTTATCTAGCAATAAATATTTTTTCCATGCAGAAGGAGAAAAGAAAAGTAAGTCTCAAAACCTACTCGTGGTTGACTAGGATATTGGTCCCCCGAAGGCCCAAAGAGACAATTCATCTCTATCAAGCAATGGATAAGTTTGCGCCACGCATGTATCCCAGTAAATAACCTATGCCATGCAACTAGATCAAATTGGGTGCGCCTATCAATCTGGAATGCAAAAGTAGATAAATCTATTATAACAAGTTTATTTGCATCTAAAAAAAGCAGTGATAATAATAACAGCTAGCAGTAATAAGACCTCTGATCGCTGAATGTTTCTTGCTAAAGCAAAACTTGTAACAAGGACCACAATAAATTTATAGGATAAAGCATTAAAATCTTTCCCATAGACTGATTTTGTATCAACTGGTTGCAGACATTCCATCCATGCAACTCCCATGGCTTCAGAATCATTCCATCTTTTCACACGCTCCATATCACTAGCATTCCTCCGCTGTGCAGAAGTAGCCATTGCAACAGCACTGAGGCCTCTTCCAGAACCAATCTTTGCATTGCGTTCAAGATCACGTGCAGCTGCCAAGGCAGCAGCTTTAGCAGCTGCCTTGTCTTTTGGAAGAGATGGTGACTTATTAGGCACCTCTAGAGGTTTCTGAAAACTAGAAAAAGTATGCAGCTTAGTTGTTTTACGCTCAAGCATGGAGGAGTCACGTTTAAGCTGTGTGGTTGTAGGAGGAGTGGGAGTTTCTGCTCCGCTAGTGCCAGCAGCAATCATTGCCAATGCCATAGCAGCTGGTGGTGATGCAAAAGCAGCAGCCCAAGCTGGAGAGATCATTGCAAGAGCTGCCTGAAAAGAAAAAATAATCAACAATTAGGGAATCTCAAATAATGCACCAAAAAGAAAAGATGAAAAGAAGGAAAAAGTGCAGAATAAGGTCAACAATCAACTCTGATAATTCCAAACAAATATATGCAGGCTCCTCAAAGAGATTCATACAAAACAGAGAAGTATGTGTGCATGCACATATTGAGGATAGGAAATTAGCACTGCTGGCACTAGGAAACACAAAATTGACACCTTACAAGAAGGGATTATTTAAAGAAAGAATTTAAGAATGATAATGATATGTAGTAACCTCTAACGGCAGTGCATCAGCAGCCAATGCACGATCATCAACAGTAAGAGGATTCAAACCATCAGCAGTAGCAAGTTCATGAATTCCTGCCAAAAGTGGTCGCCACCTCCTCAAAGCAGCAACCAAAGGTGGTACAATGGCCTCAAGATACCGTTTACGAAGTGTCTTTCTGTCCTTTCCAACAGCATGCCATATCTGCAGCATACATCACATTTATTTCACTGCAAAAATACCAACCAACAACACAGATAACCATAGATAGTGTAGGAAGGACAAAAAGAAACTAAAATTTCCATTATGATATCATAATAGATGAGAACTTGGCAAAGAAGATGACAACATATTGCCATGCAGAAGTTGATAAAGAAGTAAATCATAGAAACTAATAAGTAGATAATTTGCTGCTATATCACACTAAGCTGATTCAGTTAGAACTAACCTCAGAATAGAGAACACAGGATACTACCAGAACTCTTTGTCTCTTGGAATCGGAAATTGGCATGTTTAGAATAGGAGAAAGCACACTGCATATAATTAAAATTAGTAAGTTCAGAAACCCCAGCATGAGTATTGGAAGTGATGAGGAAACAATACCGTTGGATTACACAGTCTAAGAGCACTAAACAATATTTGTTAGGACATGCGTATGCATATTAGGAAGAACAAAAATCTAAAACAGAAGCACATTATTGGAAAACTAAAGAGATGTAGAAAGATAACCAAACTCAATCTTTACAATTGTAGAGAGAGGGAGAGAGACAAAGCAGGCACTTATGTGTCATATGTGGTTATTGGTTAGGATTTCCTCTGTTTAACTTACCACCACAACAAAGCAGACCTTGGTTTTCTCGCTGCCATTTGAGCACTGTTATCTAAGGACATGATGTTGCCTCCTAGGCAATACAATCCTTCTGACATTTCATCTTCTACACCTACCTTCCTCATGAGCATGGTGTTTTCTCCATTATCTTCTTCCCTCATTGAAAGAAGTACCATGCGAAGCATGCATAAAAATGGTTGGTCACTGTCCAGCAACTGGTAAAGTGCTGCCATTCCTCCCATCCCAGTACCTGATCCACCACATATGCCAAGACCACCACCTAGTCCAGAATCATCTAACAATAACGCTTGGAGCATGCTTACAGACTTCTTCACTAAAGGAAGTTCAATCCAGTTTCCATTAGCATCTTTTTGCAAAGCAGCATTCCATGACTCCCAGCCACTGCCACCACCAGCAATGCTGGCTGCATTAGAAGGTAGGCCAACACCATACCATAAACGGCTCCTGTATTTCCAACCCTGAGCTACATCCATAGCACAACTCCCATATGACACAAAAGCAGAGGAGACAGAGTCATAAGGCTCAACTGCAGCAGCGGCAGTAAGCCGTTCCATCACTGTTGCAGAAATCTGCCCATTTGAATCGGCCATTGAAGCAAGGACCTTGTTTGGAAACAGAACATGAAGGGGGGAAATAACAAATATTAAAACAAGGAATAGTGGAAAGGAAGTCAAAGCAATGTTCAACTAGACATTACAAGAAAATACATTTTCTCTATCTAAGAAAATAATAAAAACAATTAGGCATAAGAAGAACTATCACATGTCCAATGCCACAAGTTACGAAACCCAGGTAGACATTCTGGCAAATAAAGGAAAAGTGGAAGATAAAGATTAGAACTACATATAGACCTAAATCACTAAACTTTGCACAATTTCATGTATGCAGTACAGATGTATCTTTGAGATGACGATATACGTACATCAAGAGAGACTCCACCAGAATTTCCAGATCTACTATCATCCACAGCTTCAGATGATTCTCTACCAATTGATGCCATTGAATTTGAATGATTATTTAGGGGAGATGCACTACCATCAACTTTCCGTGATGCACAAGAAAGTTTACTTTGTAACCGTAAATGATCTTCAACGAGCATTAAAATAACAATTGCATTCTCTACCAAAAACACCGAAAGTTGCGCAGCATTCTCTGCTTCTGCCTTAGCATCCTTTGGCGACAAACCTTCTGCAGCAACCCCAGCAGCAGCGGCAGCAATAACTTGAGTCTGCTACAGAGGAAAAGCTCAATGAAGGATTATTGCAAAATTTTCCGTTTAGTGCTGAGAGACTTGATAGAATAATATTGATGACAAAAACAAAAAAAGTTTGAGAGAAAGCATTTAATGGTGAGAATGGTAAAATGACAGAAGGTTAACAAAATTCCAAGAGGATGGCCCTTTTACTTTCTGATTATCTCAACTTAAATAAATGTCTCATTTGCTAGGAAACTTTGTTAATTAAAAAAAAGCTATCAAAATTGTAGCAAACTCCAATTGGTAACAACTAAACATTACCTGAGCCTGCAGTTCTCTAGCAGCAAAATCCAGCAACCCACCCAAGAGCCTTCTCTTGAATATTGGCAATGATTCTTCACGCCTTCAGAATACAACCACATAGGAAATCACAATAAACTAATGACTATACTTATTTATCAAAAAAAATTACAGATAAGCATTAAGGATGAACAGAAACTATTACCAAGAGTATTTTAGCATAGACTTATTTGAGAACTCTACAGAAGTTACATTTTTTATTGGATCCAAGAAGAGCATATTGTGTAAAACAATCAGGAAGCCAATATGAAGTAAATCACAGCAGTTCTGTGGCCATTTATATATCCAATGCTAATATATTGAATATATTCAGCTTTTTATTCAGTACACGTTTTAAAATTTATAGTAATAAGTAGAAAAAGAAACAAATACAGTTTCCATATTTTGGCTCTTCATTTTGAAGTCAAAACACCAATGTTTTTGTTACCTTAACATAGGTAAAATCACAGAACCCAATGACTTGGTGAT
The DNA here is from genome assembly GCF_047325235.1 of Durio zibethinus. NCBI lineage: Eukaryota > Viridiplantae > Streptophyta > Magnoliopsida > Malvales > Malvaceae > Durio > Durio zibethinus. The sequence continues at coordinate 1,548,625 of NC_143184.1, forward strand.
TCCACAAGATGGCAAGTTTTGATCCCCTTATCTATGTAAATACAAACTTTAGATTTCTCCTTCAACTTGATTATCTCCTGCACAATCATCTTGTGGATGTTCCCACAGAGAGATGTGTCTTTTTTACATAGCACTCCAGGGCAAAGGAACTAAGGTCAACCACATACGAATAGCAAAAGCAATGATAATCATCGAACAGGATTCAGTAGAGTGATACCTAATTCTCTGATCCCCAGTGCTAGATCCACCCACGATAGAAAGCCATTCTGCACAATGAATTGTAGCTTCAACATCCTGAAAAATGTAACCAATGGCCAGAAAAAATAAATGGAACTGACATGCTTGAAATTAAGGGGAACAAATGTATATTTAAAGATACAACAAAGTGGAAAAGAAGGATAAAGAAAAACCTTCCATCCATCCTTTTGGCGCATTGAATGCTCCAGCATAATAATCAAAAAATTGTGTATGAGGTCCTCTATGTCTCCTAAGCTTGCTGAATTAGACTGTTTTCTTGCATCCATCTGCAAAATCAAGTAATAAGGTGTAATATTTAATACAAGTAGTATATGCATATTTGAAGTTACTCACTAGGGTCAAATACTAGTTATAAAACTCTAAAATTCCAATCCTAACCAACAGCATTACCAGATTTATTTGCAATGGAACATCAACGATGAGAAGGGAAAAGAAGCACACAAGTATAGAGAAAAGAGATAAGCTTTTGAAGTAGGAAAAAAAATTACCTCATAGTTAGAGATAAGGACCTCTAGTATCCACTCAGGCCATTCCTCCATTTTTGTTAGATTGCTTCTATTTTCTGGATGACTGCAAGCCAAAAACAGAAGATCCTGAAATCATATAGAAAGAAGTAGCTCAGAAATTATAATGGAAAATTAGAAAAGCCATAATAAGGAAATTTTAAAGTGTGAAACCAAAAGGCAACAGACTAAGATATGAATGCAGTTGAATTCACGATGACAAATGCTAGGTAAAAACAAAAACTGATGATGGTTGTAAATTATGTTTTGTTTTCATAAGAATGAATTAGAATTAAAGCTTATTTTCTATTAACCTCAAACACCAGAAAACAAAATATGCAACCAATAAATTCAGACAAGCATACCTGTAGTGCACGGCTTTGGAAAGCTCTAGGTGCATATGGCAGTGAATGCAACAAAACCAACAAAAGTTGCAAATGTTCAAAACGATGACCAGAATCATAAAAATTTAACCCATCCTCTGTTGAAGAAGCATTGATCTGAGGAAGTAAAAGGAAAAAAGAAGCATAAAAGACATCAGCATTCAATGCTATATGCAAATGCAAGATACCATAAGAAAGTAGCATAGCTCAAAAGATTAGTGTAAGTTGAAATATCATAAGCATGGTATCCAAGCTGAAAAAATACCACATACTGATTATACTTAAAAAATAATAAAAGAAAGTAGTGGAAAACTGATACAATGGTAGGCCAATAAGCTTTTCAACTGACAAGACCGTAAGAAAATATAAGGAGAAATATCATTGATCAACAAGATCAAGATATTACTGAAGCAAAAGATTATTATCATACCGAGGCCCCCAATAAAGCTGTGTACAAATTGCTTGTCATAAGCCTATTAGGAGCAGCCTGGAAAGCCTTCTGTAAAGCAAAAAACAGAAGAGAAACTTTATCCTCAAACATACTGCCACCTGCATCATTTAGTGCACCACCAAAAAGGCTGCTTGTCATCTCTGAAGACACACGTGAACCAAATTTCAAATGCCCACATGCAACCAAAGCACCTAATAGCCCAATGATCCCAACAACAATTCCATTATTTTTATCAATATTGTAAACATTATTCCTTGCATTGTCAGCACTAATTGAAAGACTTATCCCACCCAAATTCTTCATAAAAGTATTTTCAGAAACAGATGACATCCTTCCAATTTTCAAACTAGGATAAATGGCCACAAGGCCAGTAACAACATCAAGGGGTTGAGATTCAAAATCTTTCTTTTGAGAAATTCGATCCCCCTCCTTTGGAGATCCTTCATCCTGACTTCCTTCTGGAACCCTACCACCACTATCTACTTCTGGTTCAGATCTTTGAACAGACAAGCTTTCATCAGCTGTACCGCTAGTTTCGTGGTGATCACCAGCTTTAGCTTCTCGTTGCAGGAGGACAAGAAGTGTTTCTATCCCACCAGAACCCATGAATGCCTCTGCAAATGTCTGAGCTCTGGTAGTATTTGGTTGTACCACTAGCCTGTAGATCAAATGTAGCACTCTGGCAACCTGAAAGAAATACCAGCGAGTCATTTTTTTTTTCTGCACCATCAAGAAGCATCTGCATAGCATTGCCATCTCGCATGACCGATGACTCTGTGAAGACCATATCAGCAAGTGATGATAGGAGTTTCTTTTGAAGCCCATAGCTGCACAAACTCCAAATTTTAAGATCCAAAAGCAGTGTACTGAAGAGCTGCACTTTAAGTGCATGATTATGCTTCTGATATTGACATATGGAAACAACAGCAGCAACAAGCTCCTCATCTCCCACACCATTATGCTTTCCGGCACCAAGAGAAGACAAAGTTTGTAAAAGATAGTTTAGGATTCTTGACAGAATCTCAGGTCCCCTCATACGACTTAGCTCTTCGTTGTTCCCAGGGTGATGGATAGCTACAGAAATAATTCTGAATATTGGTGCAGCAAGGGTAGCTGTAGCCAAAGACAATGGAAGAGTACCTTGTTCTGGTTCCAAGCTATCTTTATGCACATTGGTGACTGCCAGAGGAAGTAAAGACATGGGACCTCCATAAGCTAAAGCCCAGAGAGCCTCCACAGCTCTCATCCGTGTTGCAACATGGACATGCCCAAGAACCTCAGCAGGTCTGCGCAGCATACCTGAATCACCATAGATAGGTGATTTAATCATGCATTGAGAGAAGGGTAAAAAGTTATAGGAAAACAAAACAAGCAAACCATAAAAGCAGAAGCATTCTGCATGCTCATACCATTTTAAAACAGCACACAGACAGAGGGAGAGAAAGGAAAATAAGATTAAGATAATAAAAATCACTCTTCTCTCCTCAATCATGTAAACCATACTCAGATTCTATTGGAGCATTATTCACAGACATGAATAAATAGGATAAGAACCAAGTTTTCCCGCACAAGGAGAAGAAGCTTATATTCACAGACATTTTACTGGAGTCTATTAAACAAAAACCATACACTAAAAAGTCATGTAAATACTGAAACTAAAGATGAATATATTCATTCTTCAATAAAAAAGATTAATTTATTCACCTGCAGTACCAGAAGGAGAAGCATCTGTGCAGAATCGGCCACTAAGAAGACAGGGGTGGTAGAGTAGGTGAAGGCAACCTCCAATTTCAGCATCCAATAGAGAACTTTCCTCTGCCATTCTTTGCACGTGATCATTTGTCGCTAGCCAAGGAAGTCCTGCAGCATTACCAAAAGAAGGCAGCATATCCCCTCCCCTAGACGCCATACGTGCCATTCTTTCTGGCCCAATTGGTTCCTTAAAGATATATACTGGGCCCATTTCAGCAAATAAAGCGCACTGACAATGACGGTGCTGTACGCCAGCCATTGTAGGAGGGGGGTTTGTCCCAATGCAACAAAATGCAAGCGGCTTGGAGATGCGAGGAAATTCAAACGGATGACTTTCATACAAGGATCCATCAATATATAGTCTCAATTCACTCTCTCCTTTTCCAATAAGTCCCTGCCTGCATACATGCTCCAATCCAATAAAAAACCAACATTGAGGCTTGAATGCATGAGTAAAATGCAAAGAAGCCTTCTTTCCTTTTCCACTTCCACTTTCAACCACTAAAAACCGTGCATGAAAGTATGCCTCTATTCCCTGATTATCAGCAGATAAGAAACTAAATAAACGAGGCATGTGTGCTGTGCCTTCACCAGCAAGCGCACTTGCAGCTGCAGCAGCAGACATAGCTGATGATTTTCCTGACTTGGCTGCAGCAGCAGCAGCAATAGCCGCAGCAGCAGTTGCTGTGTTTAAGGTATCTGCAAATGATTCAATGTAGATCCACGTTGCAAATGCATATCCATTGGTAAATGGCCAACGACTTTCGCCAGGACCAAGCAAACCAGAGCCCTCACCATCAAATTCAAAAGTGCATGCTGGTCCTCTAGACTCTTTCCCACTCACTGCCTTCTCTAATGCAAGCATTAAGCAAGGTGCCCAAACAGTAGTCATTATTCTTGTAATGACCTGAAACCATCTGTGCAAATCAATAACACTTAGTGAATGCCCCGCCAAATGTTGGATGCAATAGCATAAGGGAGTTCCATCCCATTTCATCTTCCCTATTGAACCAACATCCTGAGCAAAAATATTCTCAGCTGACCTCAAAAGAACTCCTAATAGACCAGCCATAGAGCACATTGCCCTGTTTCTCGTACAAGCCCGCAATATAACCAGCAAGCCTCTAACCATCCGCGTCCTGGCAGACATAAGAATGCCACTATCTCCTTCCCAGGGAAGCCAAGGAATTAGCTCGCCTGCTACAATTGCAGCCCGAGAGTTTAGCATTACACTTGGAGGATTGTTGTCCTCGTCCTCTTCAAAACTTTCAACTCCACCCATTGTGGCAATAAGTGAATCAACAACCAAGAAAGGAATGCTCTCCATATCTTCCCCACTTCCAAAAGTCTCAGACCCACTTACAATATTCTTCAGCTTGTCCAAGCCTTCAGGCTTCCCCATAATGGCAGAATCAACTAAATGCAACAACTCGGGAGACACATTTGGCATAGCAGCTTTTGGCTTAGGCTTTATTGGTGAATCAAGGAGAGAGTAGCCAGAATCTGCGTAAAAAACAGAATCAAGGCTAGCTACCGAGCTTGACTGCTTAATTGTATAATCTGTTTGTCTTTCAGGTCCAGGGCTTGAAGAAGAACTATCATGCCGTGGTTCAGGCATTGAGGAAGAATTATACTCCATCCCATACGTCCTTGTTAGATGTTGAGAGTATTCCTCAAGCCCTCCAGATGAGCATCTCTCATAGTCTGAATTTGAGGATCGATTTGAGTCCAACTGACCACCATGAGACTCTCCAGCAGCTTTATCTTGATTTTCTAAAGATACAGGCTCAAATTGGTCCCCATCCCCAACTAGAGTTGCAGAATGAACCCCATCTGAAACTGCATTGTCATTTCTTACTATAGCTTCCTTGCCACCAGTAACATTAACACCATCCTGGTGAGATCCTCCTATCCTATCCTCCACAACAGAAGCTACTTCAGGAGTACCAAAACCCCTTACAGAAGTTTCACCAAACTTCCTTTCTTCTTCCTCTTCCATTGTATTATTACTTTAAAGACCTAGCAAATATCCATTTGCATTATTTACACTTAAATCCGCCTGCAAAGCAAAAAATCAAAAAGATGGGAACTAACTACCACTCCAGTCAAATCTTAAAACACTACAAATCTCGCAGTAAAGATGCAGAACCAACAACCAAGAGAAATTACTCTTTTAGCACAAAACAAAGAATAATGATAAAATTCTTCATGAACTAAGCCAAACAGAACCGTATGTTTCACTTTCAACCTTAATTCTTAATAATAAAATTAAATATAGAACATAAAATTCATTCCCTATTAATTAAAATTACAACACAATTTCCCCGCAGAGTCCAACTAACTCATATTGCGCAGATTCAAATTTGAATCAAAGAGTGAGATAAAATAAGAAGTCCCGGATATAGGTCATGAAGCGCGAATACATTCAAAAATACAAACATGGATATAACTTCCCCGAATTATAACCAAAAAAAAAAAAATGATTTCCTCTCACATTGACGAATCGATCAATTGGCATTGAAATTAACATTATTAATATCAATTAGATATAGGGAAACAAGAAAAGACCAATCCAACCCAATTGAAGTATAACGAATGGCAATAAATGCACGGATCAGAGTTTAACGGTCATTGATTTTAATAATTATAAAAAAATATAAAATTTTTTATAATGGAGAAGATAATGAACTTAACTGAGAAAAAATAGATCAGCTCGGTTCAAGTTTGAGGTTTCTCGTTTGAGATATCGATTAAAAGTAAGAATAATAAAGAAATAAACAAAGTGAAGAAAAAAATTCAGAAAATGAGAATCGGAGAAGACGAGAGAGAGAGGGCTAAATGGGCGCGAGAGACAATGTGATTTAGCATGTAATTAGCAATAGCCCGGAGGCCCTGCTTCTGGTTGCCCAGTCAAAAATAAAGGAAGATAGGTGGTTAAATGATACCTCCAAGTGCCTTTTTTTTTTTTTTATTCCTTCCGTTACTTCTTGTTTTACTAATTAGTAAAAGTCGTTGCTTGAATGATTTTATAAAAAATTTAAAATAAAATAAAAAAGTCTTCGTTTTTAATATTCGCTTCTATTCTAAGCGAAAAAAACGGAAGACATTTATTATGGAAAGAATAAAGCATTTATAAATTGAGATATACTATGCAAATCATCATGAGAGCTGTTAATTTTTTTTTCTCTCTGGTTTTCTTTTGTTCCAAACATAGGAGGAAAGTTTTCTATTTAAAGATCATTGAAATAAATGAATTTCACTTCTTTATGTCGATTCTTTTGTTAGTTATATTTTGCTTTTGAAAGAAAAAGAGTAAAAAATGTGTTTGGCATTTTGAATATAAAATAAACAATATTTAAAAATTTAAATATAAAATGTGTTTTACTATAATTAATGTTAATTCACTTTTTAATTAATTATTATCTTACTTTTTACATTTTAGTTTTAATTTATTAAAAATTATTTTTTTAAATTTTTTTAAATTTTATAAACGAAATTAGCCTGATAATTAATTTTTTTTATAATATATTAAAACATACAAAATAATTAAAACTATATGTTAATTTTTTATTTTCGTATGTGTAATTAAAAATTATATTAATAATGTATAAAAATGAAATCTTGATATTTCAAATGAAAAAAGATAAATGCTAGTTGTAAAAAATAAGCATAAAAAATATCAATCAAAATTTTCTTATGTTAAATAAATTTTAATTGTAAAGCCCAATTTGAACTACATTCCGGTTCAAAACATGGACCCATAAAAGGGGTCCGATCCTTCGATCCCTCGATCCCAAGTCCAAACTCTCCCCGTCCTTAGGCGTATAAAAAAAACCTCTGTCGGCCTTTTCAGATTTAAGAACCGAAAAAACAGAGAAAATTACAAAATTTCCTTCTGCGGAACTCAAGCTTACTGAAAAAGATTTTTATTTAATTTCTTTCTTGATTAATCTCTAATAGAAGCAAAGCGGAGAGACGTGTGTAATTAAAAGAAAACAAGAGAAAATTCAGTGCGGAAGATTCAAAGGCAAGGTAGAGGAGGCTCTCTCTTCTCTTCTCTTCCTCATGGCGCTGGCCTACATTTCTTGAATTCTTTTTTTCATCGTCATTTCTTCTTTCCAGTCCCAACGCCCACATCCAACTTGTTTGATAGAGACGTTTTTATTTGAAGCAATTAAATCACTGAATAATTTGGAAAGAGAAATCAAAGTGTTTTAAACGTAAATTTCTTTTTCTCTCTATCCGATCCATAATTTTACAATTTTCAATTTCGTTGTAACTCTTTCTTTCTCTTTTCCTTCGCTCTACGGTGGCTTCTTTATTTACACTTCTTGGAATTCGTTTTGTTCGTTATTTATTTCTTTTCAAGGTATTTCTGTTTGGCTTCCAGGAGAATGGGGCTGATTTCCGGGATGTTGATGGGGATGATCTTCGGGATTTCATTGATGGCGGGCTGGCGTCATATGATGAGGTACCGAAGCACTAAGCGAATCGCAAAGGTATCTTTATTTCCTTAACTTTTTTCAAAGTTCTTCATCTGCTTTGATTTCTTTGATTAGTTCAATTTCTTATTCCTTCGTTGAATTGATCGCAACTCCTTAAACTTCCTGTTAATTTTGCTATTTACATTGTTTGATGAAATGAGTTAAAGAGAATTCTGAAGTTGTTTCAACTTTTTGCCTTAATTTTTGGTTTTAAGTTTTAACTATCAATATTTCGGGTTTTAGAGAGTGGACTTAAAAGTTGTAGTGTAGGAATTTGAAACCTGAGAATCCCCTGAAGAGATATTGTAAATTTTGTGCAGAACATTAAGGCAGTTGTTATGTTATCGATCAAGGCAGTGAACATCATATTTGATTCAAACCAAGACCAACCTGGCCAGATATTGTTGTGTTTTGAATTGAGTTTAAGCAATAGCTTTATAGGTTAGTGAAGGAATCAACTCGTTAAACAACCTTGCACTTGTTATCAGTGGATGAGTTAGTTGTTGAATATTAATTTTGGATGTCCTTGAACAAGTGATGTGTCAGCTGAAGCATCCCCTAGGAGAAGAAGGATTTTTATTTTACTATTTATCATTCTCATTTAAAATCTGATTATACTTGGTTGTGCCGTAGTAAGAAATTAAATTAGCATTTTGAGGTGATTTTACAGTATCTTCTTCTATGCTTACTGTACAAGGTTCTCATGGGTTGTGTTTAAGTTCATTATATATTTGAGTGTTTGATGCAAAAATGTGGGAGAAGCACATGTCCCTTGCTTTGTCACTAAGGTAATAAACTAAATTTTAGTTCATCTTTATATCACTTAACCTTTCACTAGGGTAATTTAGATCTTGTGACTTAGTCAACTTTTAAACTTTTAGATGCATTCAACTTTTTGGTTTCTTATTAATCTTTATATTTGTGTTCTTTGACAGGCAGCTGATATAAAAGTTCTTGGGTCTCTTAACAGAGATGATCTGAAGAAAATTTGTGGTGATAATTATCCTGAATGGATATCTTTCCCTGTCTATGAACAGGTTGGTGTAATGGTGCCTTTAATTTGTACTCCTGTTAACGTTCTCGTAGACTGCAGTGATTGTTAGTATGTACTATATATAATATTTGCAAAGTTTGGTACACTTGGTTCACTTGTAATAGTGGAAATTCTTTCCTCACAGAATGTTTGAAATATGATCTGTTTCGGTTGTATACCTTATAATTGAAAAAAAAAAATCCATTCCTTTTCTGAATTAGCATGTACAATTAGCTTATGATTTCTTTTTTCTTGAATGGCAATTTTATTCTATACCAATTTGTTTGAGGTTTAAATTCATATTCATTATTCAACATTGGCTTTTAGTGTCTAAAATATGCATCTTTAAAGACTAGATACATCAGCATGTGTGAGGTACAGAAAAAATGTACTTACAATTTTGCTATTAAGATCTCATGCTTTGTAGTTGTTTACCATATTATACTATGTTGGCCCTTTTAGGTGAAATGGCTAAACAAGCAATTGAGCAAATTATGGCCTTCTGTTGCAGAGGTAAGCTACTTGTTCTTTGCAATAAGATTCATGATAGTTGCTATCTATTTATTTGAAGAAGGCTGAGAGAGATTATGCTAGTAAAGCTAAAAAAAGTTCGCAGTGTGGCTTTTGTGTAACTGAGGTTATGCACTAGAAGTCTAGAATGGATTAGATTAAGCAGCTTATTCAGCTCTTTTGATGTTTTGTTAAGTGGCAAAAATTTCATTTGTTCTATATGCAATATGTATTTAAATATTTTTGGTTGTTGATAATTCTACATCTTATATTGTAATGGAACCAAATTGAGTTTTCCTGTTTATAGACTTTTTTGGAATGGGAAACACATGAGGGAGTGAAAATCTGTAATAACTTTAAATGGCTTCCCATAATGAGTATTCTATTCATAAAGTATCAAGCCAAAGGTTGTTTAATGTGTTATTTTCAGGCAGCATCAGCGGTGATTAAAGAATCTGTTGAACCACTCTTGGAAGAATACCGACCTCCAGGAATAACTTCACTTAAGTTTAGCAAATTGACTCTTGGCACAGTGGCTCCCAAGATTGAAGGTATGACCCAATGGAAAATGCAACCTCGTTTTGCTTTCTTTTACTTGGTATAACCGCTGTATCTTTTAGCAAGGCAATTGTTATGGGCTTCTTCCAGCCAGTGGTGTTTTTCATGTTCTTAAGTCCTAAGGAGTCCATATACATGCTACATAAATGTATACATATCTATATGTCTTCCTAGTTCTGTGAATCATTTACTTAAAGAAGCTTTTTATCTTCTGAAAGGATAATCAAGCTTCTTGAGGCCATGGTTGTTCAATTATCTTTCTTACCATCTCTCTTGCGGTTTGTTTTCTCTGCAGTTTTAGCTCATTCAAGTCACATTTCCCCTTTTTTCCAAAGTTATTGATCTAAATTTTTGTGGAGATAGTCCGGTGCCTAGTTTTTTGTTGCAACCATTTTTCACGAAGGGGCACTTAAACTTGGTTATTTGCAAGATGTTAGGCCATGAGACTCAATGTATGCAATAGATCATTGGTTGTTTGTTACCAGTGACCATTTTACTGCTCAATATGATTTTTTAAAATTCTCTGTAAACTATTGTGAGCTCCTCCTTTTAAGCATTTCTACCTGCTTGATTACTTATGGACTGCTGGTATCTCTACCTGCATGATTATCTATGGACTGCAGGTATTCGTGTTCAGAGCCTTAAGAAGGGTCAAATCACAATGGATATTGATTTCCGGTGGGGCGGTGATCCAAGTATAATTTTAGGTGTTGAAGCAGCCCTTGTTGCTTCAATACCAATTCAGGTGTGCGTCAACAACCTTTCAAATTTTTCATGTATATTAAATTTAAATTAATTATATTTGAACACTGTACAGTGGTATATTTCTTTTGCCGTCTTTAGAGTTTGAATCTTATGACATGAGATTATTGGTTTAGTATTAGTGTGTTGCTCTGTGATGCAGTTGAAGGATCTTCAAGTTTTCACTGTTATTCGTGTCATCTTCCAACTTGCTGAAGAGATCCCTTGTATTTCTGCTGTGGTTGTCGCTCTGCTTTCCGAGGTACCATTAGAGTAGTTTCTGAATTGCTGCAAGTGTACCGGGGTTTTATGATGCTTTGGTTATATGATGCCACAAGAATATTGTTTCCAACCTTTATGGTGTCCTCTTTTCTTTGTCCCAGAATTTTTCTTTAGTTTCATTCAACTTTTGCTATTAAATGCTATTTATAAGTGGCCTTAATCAAAATTCCAAAGAATGTGAAGCGGCATGAATGAATCTACCTTTTTATAGTTTTGTTAAAATGACTGATTTCTTTTCAAAATTCAATCAGCCAAAGCCTAGAATTGATTACACTCTGAAGGCTGTTGGTGGAAGCTTAACAGCAATTCCTGGAATTTCAGATATGATTGATGTAAGTTTTCTTGGATTTGGTTTTTTACTTCTTTAATATGTTCACATGCTTTAATGATTTGGTACTCTTAGATACACTCATTAATGTTCTAGATTATCATATTCTGTAGGATACTGTGAATACAATTGTCACAGACATGCTTCAGTGGCCGCATAGAATCGTTGTTCCAATTGGTGGTATACCGGCCGATACAAGGTAATTCTGAATCTTTTGGTTTTGTGGTATTTTGCCATTTTGGGTCGTAAACTGCAATTTTTTAAGAAAAAAACTCAAGTTTTTGAATTGGTTTCAGTTTAAATGTCTAGAATTTTCTGGTATGGTTTCAGTTTGAATGTCAAGAATTTCTTGGTATGTTGGATGAATATTATTTCTCCGTTTGCTATGCAGTGAATTAGAGCTTAAACCAGAAGGAAAGCTGACAGTTACAGTAGTCAAAGCTAATGATTTAAAGAACATGGAAATGATTGGAAAGTCAGATCCTTATGTGGTTGTGCACATTCGACCTCTCTTCAAGGTTAAAACAAAAGTCATTGATAACAACCTGAACCCTGTTTGGAATCAAACATTTGAGTTGATTGCAGAAGACAGAGAGACACAGGCAATAACTGTAGAGGTTCTGAACCAGTTTCTCTATCCCTCTTTTTTCTTATGCTATCATACTTACCTTTCTACTGAATATCGTGCTTAAACTTGAAATTTCAAAAGTTTTTAGTTCTATTGACTGAATAATAATATACCTCGGATTCCTGTACATTTCTATAGTGTGGTCATGTTTGAAGTTTCCTCTATCTTCCTCATGTGATCACAAATGAGAATTTATTTTTGTTTGTTTTCTTTTACATATTATTTGCTAATGTTATGATATATAAAACCATTACATTTGCTAATGTTCATTATGGCTTCAAACAGGTTTTCGATGAGGACATTGGGCAAGACAAGAGACTAGGAATTGCAAAATTCCGTTTGATCGAACTGGAACCAGAAACACCAAAGGAGGTTAATCTCAGCCTTCTATCCTCGCTCGATACACTTAAAGTAAAAGATAAGAAGGACAGAGGAAGCTGTACACTTAAGGTAGACATTTTGTTTCAAGCTTCATCTATTTTATGACCTCAATGATACCATTGGAATGCCAGAAATGAGTGTTTTCTCCTTATAATCGCATCTAATTATTATTATTATTATTTTTTGTTGATACTCTGGTGAATGGGGATTTCCTTATCTTCTATTTTCAGTCTAGTATTGATTTTTTTCCGATTCACATAGTGTCTATTCTATAATTTCAGCTTTTGTACCATCAGTTTAGCAAGGAGGAACAATTGATTGCTTTGGAAGAAGAGAAGACAATCCTAGAAGAAAGAAAGAGATTGAAAGAAGCAGGAGTTATTGGAAGCACAATGGATGCACTTGATGGAGCAGCGTCGCTGGTTGGATCTGGTGTTGGTATGGTGGGTACCGGTATTGGTGCTGGAGTTGGGCTTGTGGGAAGTGGAGTTGGTGCTGGAGTTGGGATCGTCGGGAGTGGCCTTGGAGCTGTTGGCAGTGGACTGAGCAAAGCAGGAAGGTTCATGGGCAGGACCATAACCGGGGGGCATTCCAGCAAAAGAAGTGGAACCTCGACTCCAGTGAATAGCATCCAAGAAAATGGTGGCGCAAAACCACTTTAAACTCCAATGCTGAAGCAAGTGAATTTGGCCTTCAGTTTGTAGCATTTAGTTATTAAACAAAAAACAGTCCGCTTCTTCATTATTCTCTGCTTCTGTTCTTTCTGGTAGTCTGGAATTAGATTGCATAAATATTGTCCATTTTCCAGCTCGGTGTTAGTTGTGTTATCCTGTATCTCAATTGTCTGTTTGTAACTAAAATGTGTAACAATCGTTTGAAGATCATTTAAAGTTCCTCGCATCCTGACTGACTCCTAACTAATCTGTCGACTAATCTCAGTTTTATCCTGAGAAATTTGCAATGTCGACTAATCTCAGTTTTTCCAATCCAAGAAAATATTCCGGTCCATACAACGGAATCAAATCCTTGAAGACAAACAGCCTCGTTTTGCTGTCTCAAAGATCTGAATCCAACTTGACCCCAACTTCACTAAAACAAAATTTGATGTTGTTATAATCAACTGGCTGTCCTATCCTAGACAATCACTGGCCAAAAAAAAAAAAAAAATCCTAGACAATCTCTCAGGAAATATTATCACGTTGGAACACAAATTTATTAGTGCTAATTGTGAATAAATCAATAGTTCTTTTGGGTAAGACCAAGATTATTTAATTTAAGTAAGCGCATTGTATGAATATCATCATCACATTCATAGTGGCCTGGAAATATCGTTCACGAGTCCCAACCAATATAATTAAGATGTACCAAAACAAATTATTCAAGCCCCATGAATGACAGAGATTAAGATTATGGTACCTGCACCAAGGTTCCTTGAGCTTGCAATGCGCGTTCTAATGGTGTCTGACACAACTCAGTACCTGTAACTTAGTTGCCTGTTATTTGATATGAGCAGTATCCGATGGGTTAAACCCAGTTAAGCCAGTTTGGCTGTGCTAACGTCTACTGCACACAGTTGTTCACTACAAAATGGCACAGAAAACAAATTAAAGAGTTGAAAATTCGAAGAAAACAAACAAATACTAACAAGACAAACAAGACGCAAGTCTGTATCACTTCACGCGACATCCAATGCGCGTTGTCCATTCCCACTTCCTTAATGCGCCATCCATGGCTTCACAGAAGACAACAACTTTTGTAGATCTCGATCCCACGTGACCCCTCACTAGTCCTATGTTCATCACGTTGGCGCGTGTTCTTCACATTTCCCAACAGCTCAATGTGCAATCAGAACCTAACCCAATCACCATCTCATTAGTTATCACGTAATTGACAATTAAACCCAACAGACTCAACGTTCACAATTAAATTCGTGACCCTCCAACCACATTCTGACACGTCGACAAACCAAACACCATCATAAAAAACTCTCCACACTCGTTCTGTCACTCAACACTCCTCCCTCTTTTATCCAAAAAAAAATAAAATAAAATTAGAAATAAAACAAAATTTCAAGTACTCAATAGCAGGAAAATCTTCTTCTAAACGGTACAAGGAGAAGAAAAAGAAAGCAAATGAAATCATAACTTGCTTTGGTTGATTCTTTATTTTCAATCATGCCATCACGCTTTTCGCCACCAGAAATTATGGTGGAGGCGCCACCGCAGCACCATCGTCACCTCCACCTCCTCCCCCCACTACTCGCTGGAACCATAACTGTAACTATAATCCTTTTAACCGTCTTAACCATCTTCATCTACCGGAAGCTCTCTCGCAACCGCACCGCTCCATCGGAATCTCCACGTCACCGTCACTGCCGCCAATTCTCATACTCCCTCCTCCGCCGCGCCACATCCTCGTTCTCTCCTTCCAACCGGTTAGGCCACGGCGGATTCAGCTCAGTTTATAAAGGAAGTCTCCCTTCATCACCTCAACCACTCGCAATTAAAGTTATGAACTCAAAAGATTCATTGCAAGGAGAGCGTGAGTTCCACAACGAACTCTCTGTATCACGCGCCTTGGGTTCTCCCCACATTGTTCCTCTCATTGGGTTCTCTTCAGATTCCAGAAGAAGAAGGTTCGTTTTGGTTTACGAATTGATGGAAAATCGGAGCGTGCAAGACGCGCTGTTGGATAGAAAATGCGAAGAGCTGATGGGGTGGAATAGAAGATTCTGTGTTATAAATGATGTGGCTAGAGGGCTGGAGTATCTTCATCATTTCTGCGATCCGCCAATTATTCATGGAGATATTAAGCCAAGTAATGTTCTTTTGGATGGAGAATTCAAGGCCAAGATTGGTGATTTTGGGCTTGCTAGATTGAAAACGGAGGATCTAATTGAAGGGCTTGAAGAAGGCGAAGTCTTGAGGAAAAAAGATCTCTTTGGAGAAGATAACGGATCAATTTTAGAAGAAGCAGAGAGTGTTTTGACTGGGTTTGAAGAAGGGGCGAGTTTGACGGTTGCTGATAGGTCACCAGACAGCTGCGTTCTTAGAGTTTTAGATTCGGAGGCGTCGCCGGCTGTGTCACCGGAGATGGGGGTGGAGAAAGGGAGTGTTTTGTCTGAAGGTTTCTTTGATAGGGTTAGTGTGGAAAGTGGGAGAGATTTGGTTGGTAATAAAAAGGGTGGTTCAATAAGAGATTGGTGGTGGAAGCAGGATACTGGAGGTGGGTCTGAATCAGGGAGAGTGAAAGACTATGTAATGGAATGGATTGGCAATGAAATTAAAAAAGAAAGACCCAAAAATGAATGGCTTGCTTCTCCAAGCTCAGTTGACTATATTAATGACAGTAAGGTTTCCAGTTCGAATTTTGAGCAAAAGAAGGAAAAGATTCGGAAGAAGGAGAGGAATAGGAAGCCGAGAGAGTGGTGGAAAGAAGAATTTTGTGAAGAATTAACTAAGAAGAAGAAAAAAAAGAAGAAAAGAGGACTTAGTTCGAGTAATAATGGAGAATTCTGGTGGCAAAGAGATGAAGAAATAGTAGAAAGGAAAAAGAAGAAGAAGAAGCGTAGTAGAGGCAGCATTGATTGGTGGTTAGATGGATTTAGTGGTGAATTCAAAATTGGAAGAAGAAATTGCCAAGATTGTGCAAGTTGGGATATACCAAAGAGCGGTGGGATCAGTAGTACGCCTAGTATGAGAGGAACGGTTTGTTATATTGCGCCTGAGTATGGTTGTGGTGGCTTACTTTCAGAGAAATGTGATGTTTATAGCTTTGGGGTTCTGGTTTTGGTTGTAATCTCTGGTCGTAGGCCTCTCCAAGTGACGGCCTCGCCAATGTCTGAATTTGAGAGGGCAAATTTGATTTCTTGGGCAAGACAACTGGCTTACAATGGGAGGCTTTTGGAACTTGTTGATCCCTCCATTCATTCACTGGATAAGGATCAAGCATTGCTTTGTATTACCATTGCATTGCTTTGTCTGCAAAGATCACCAAGCAAGCGGCCTACCATGAAAGAGATTGTGGAGATGCTTTCTGGTGAGGCTGAGCCACCAAATTTGCCTTTCGAATTTTCGCCTTCCCCGCCATCCAATTTCCTGTTTAACTTCCGGAAGAAGGCTCGGTGAGTGTTAGATCTTTTATACTAGCATTTTGATTAATCATAAAGTATGTACCTAGTTGCAGGTCATTTGATCACTACTGGCTTATGTACAAATAGTTGCAAAAATGGGGAAAAAAGTTGCTTACATTATCTCATAAATGCGTCTCTTTTTGCTTGTTTTGCTTTTTATTTTTTTTTTCCCCTTTTTTAGGTGTTTGCTTGAGTCCACAAATCCTCCTTTAACACTTATTATTAACAGCTATGACTTAAGAATTTTCGGATCAGCCTCACTCTACTTGACCTTTGCTACCAGGAGTCCACTAGTGTTGAGTGTTAGGAATCCCAGGATTAACAGTAATGTAAAGCGACAAATATATTGCATTTTGCTTTTTGGACGGAGACGTGACCTTGATTAGATTTAAGTATATATATAAATTTGCTTTGTTCCTGGGGGTTTAATAGAGAGCCTGTCGCTTAAAAGCTTAATTACCTGATTTTTGGTTTCCTGTGGGTTCAGGCAAGCATTGCATTGTTCTTTTTCCTGACTTTTGCAACTATCGGGCCCAGAGAATAGATCTTTTTCGTTTATCTTATACCTTTCAGAAAGTAGCTGACTTTTATTTCAAGTATCGTGAAATTCAGTAGCAGGGGACAACTTTTGGTCCCAGTCTTTGATTTTGCATTATGACTACACACACTGTCACCTTCGGCTGAATTGATATGCAATTGCAACACAACCCAGAAAGACAGTCGAAGTTAGCATGAAAGAAACAGTGAATAAACGGTTTGCTAGGATCATCATAGACAATTAAACATGATTATTGATTAAAGAAATTATTCGGAACTAAAAAGAAAATGAAGTAGCTGCTATGAGTCGACAAACATGACTCTACTCATCATAAAAAACGAGAGGACGAGTGACTCGTCAAATTTCAGGAAATCGGGCAATAAACAGTCGATGAGACCATGATGGATGTTCTGTAATGAAGTTGCTGTAATGGAAACCATAAAAACTGTGATTAAATTACAGTTACCTTCCAAAGCTCCAATCTATATTATATTAGCTGCACGTTATTACCATGTTAATTTGTACCCTCCTACTATCATACCATGTTCCTCAAGCATCTGAACCAGAATTAAACGTTCGATCAATCGCCAATTTCGGAAGACTTGTAGGAAAACATCAACTTCTAGTTTCAAATGATAAATTCCTTAATAATATTCAAAATGGCCTGACATCTTTGCTTATCCACGAGATCGATATTATGGAACCCCATAAGATCGCACCGTGCTTCAACATGAACCCCTTGCCTAACCATCATATCCACGAATTCTTGCACCCTATCAAACATTGGGTCCATATTGAACGAAATCACCAAACACCTCCCTATCGAACTGGCCTTTCTCATGTACGGTTCATCCTCCAATGGATTACAAAATCTATGGTCACGATCAGTTCCCTTAGGCAATGCTAACTCCCACAACAGATCAAGTACAGGTAATGGTGTCAACTGATCCGTCGCATATGTCAACTCTGATGGCAATCTTTGTTGCCCACCGAACATTGGTTGGTTCAAAAAGATACCAATAACATTCAAAGGCTTTATATCGTTATTCAGAGCTTTTAAAGCAGCATGAAACGCAATATTGCCACCGCTGCCACGCCCACCAAGGTAACATCTTGTAAAATCTCCAAAATCTCTTAGCCATTTTTCTCCGTCTGGGTCCAAAGCCTGTTTCTTCACCCAGAGGATCGTGTCAACGGCATCTTCATACTGTGATGGAAGCCTGTGCTCGGGAGCGAGGCGATGGTCGACTGCTATGACAATGGAAGGTATTTCGCTGGCAAGGGCAGAGCAAAGTTGATGAGTTGTGATATTGGCAGCGCTATAGAGGACGAAGCCGCCACCGTGGAAGTAGAATATTATGGGGAGTCGTGCCACAGTGTTGTCGTTAGAGGGCAGTTTGGTGGGGCGGAAAATGCGTGCCCAGACCATTGTTTCGTCGTTGACGGTGACATCTTTGGAGACAGTAGGGAGACCTGGAATTATCCCGGGGTTGGCGTCGGTGTTGGGGAAGTTGTTGAGGCGAGTGATCGTACCATCAGGGTTGAGGCGTATACCGAGATGCTGGTATGGGTCGAATTTCGACATGTTTATGGTGAGATTTGGCGTGTAGATTATAAGAAGAAGATAGTTAAAGTGCGATGGTTTTACATGACATGTGACCAATTCCAAGGTCGTTGGAAATTTGAGATAACAGATTTCCTGAAAACACCTGGATTGTCGGATGCGTGGAACGGCTTTGGAGCCTTAAGATTAGGCCTCTTTGACGCCATCTTAGAATTGTTTGACTTTTTCTATGGTTTTTTATTTCAAAACCCTTTGAACAATTTTTTTTTAATAAACATAAAATCGTATACTTAATTTTGTAGAAAACTAGCATTTTAACCAGTGCCATCACAGAATTTTTGTATTATTTTTTATAATTTCAAAAAAAAAAATTATTAAGTTTATTTTTTTATATTACTTCAATAAAAGAATATGCAAATTTTTATTGATTTATTATATATAATCATACATTCCTAAATGTATTTTGAGCTTTGGCATTACTTAAAATAAAAAATAAAAAAAAATTAGTTTTTTTATGAAATCTTTAAAAAAAAAAAAAAGAAAACAAAGAGAGTTCCGTGATAATATATTCTGACACTGTATTTAAAAAAATGAGTGTTGACTATTGATAATTCTTATTAAAAGTAAGTCTCCATAATCTTATAACTCTAAAATACTGATAAACTGATTTTTATTTTGTATAATAATTAAAAAAAAAAAAAAAAACAGCTACCATGGAATAGATGAAACCAAAAGGAGAGTCTATACACCATTGTACTTTTTAGAATAAATTACCTTTAAATTTTTAAATGGATATTATTTTTGTTTTTAAATTTAAAAAAATTTGCTCATCTTTTAGAATAAGTAAAAAAAAAAATTGATGATTCTGTCACTTGATTTGTCATTTCTAACGTTAAATGTTAGTTAACAACACGTGCTAGCAATTGGACATATTTTTTATGTAGAGAAGTAAAAGAGTTTAAAATAATTTTAAATAAAAATTTAATAATTATTTAAGTTGTTAACTTTTCAATAAAATTAAGTTCTGAATTTTATATTTTAAATTAAATGAATTCTTAAATATTTATTTTTTATTTAATTAAAATTTTAAATATATATTTTTACCTAATTAATCCGGATGAAAACAATTAACAATTTTTTATTTAATAAAAATTTAATTAATGAAAACAAATGATTGAAGATTTAATTAATTGTGAAAAAATAAATAAATAAAATTTTAGTTCAGAAAATTTTTTAACACTTTTACTATTTTTTAAAAAATAAAATTAACCTTTGTGAAGTCTAACCGATGGTGACGAGTCAATTCGCTTATATTTCGTCGTCAATGGCCATCTATCTTTTTATTCTTTTTTTTTATTTTTTTTATTTTCAAAAGTTTTTTAATTATCAAAACTACCTCCAAAAATCATTATAAAATACTCAAAAAAATCTCTAAAATAAACTTAAAATTTTAAAATTATCCAAAACAATTTCAAAATACTCTCCATACCTTAAACATAATAAAAAAATTTTAAATAAACTTTTTTCATAATCTGCACGTGTTTTCAATTAATATGAAGTGAACAAAATAGGATCAATAAAATACTTTTTAAAATTAAAAAAAAAAAAAAAACTTAAATAAATAATTTAACTTACATATATTTTTATCTGTAGACATTTATTTGATTGACACTTGTTTTCTTTTAATTGAGGAATCGTGTCCTATTGGTGGCTATAACCGAGAGTCCACATTGATTGTCAATGTACGCCCGGAGTCCTAAACAACAACGAACCGGCTCAGGTAGAGCTAGTCAAAGACTCGAAGTCATGCAGTGAACATATTACTACAGACTCGACCAGAAGGAACAGAAAAACCGCACCGTTCGACATCCTCTAATCCAGATCCTACGGTTTTGGAACGTAGATTGAACTGCAACTTCTCGAGGTTTTAGATACGATATTGAATACTCTAGATTTTTATTTTTTGCGAATCAGATAGATATTTCAGGTCTACTTTTGGCGATCCATTACTTCTCCTTGCGGTGCTTCTATCTTTCGCTTTTCTCTTTGAAGGGTAAAACGTCATAGAAACCCGCTGCGATGACAGGCGGTGGAGGGGAAGCGCCACTGTCACCCTCCGCCAACGGTGGCGAATTTCTTCTCTCTTTACTCCAAAAGGCCCAACCAGATCATCAACAACAAAAACAATCTCCATTACTCTCTAGCGTGACTCCCATGACCATACCTCCACCACAATCGCAACCGCAACAGCAGCTACCCCTCGCCATCGATCCGGCCGTTGCAGCGGTGGGACCCACAGTCCCTTTCCTCCCATCGTGGCAATTGAACGAACGCGATCTCCCGAGTCCCTGGCCCCATACATTCTCTGCGCCTTTCGCTCCTAATTTTCTAGTTTTTCCCCAAAACCCTTGGTCTTCACCGGCTAACCGATTCGCTGGTAATCAAGGAGCCTTAATGGATGACTTAAGAAGGCTAGATTTGGGCTCACCATCATTTTTCTTTCTTTTAATTTGGTGTTCAAGTGGTTGCCTAGATTTTCATATGTTTTATGTTAGATGGCAATTTGCTGATTTGGCTTTCTTTAACTGATTTGTTTTCTATTTATTAATAGCTGCTTCTTAGGACCTTTTTTTTTTTTTTTTTTAAAGTAATGCTATGTTAATGAGCTATGATGACAATTTGTGCACTTTGCAGTTTTGTAAACTTGATTAGTTGATTACCCCTAAATCCCTAGTGGCAATTAGTACATGCTTTTTTGTTTTTTGTAGGTGGTTGATAATTCAAGATGAGAAAATATTGTGCCCAAGTTCAATTAGTACATGCCCCCCAAAGAAATCTTTATTTTACATCCTGTAAGATTCATTGTCTGATTTATATTAGTGTGTGATGATTTGATTCTGAATGCTCTTTTTTTTCTTGTGATCTTTGTTTTATATTTTCATTGAACATTTTGTTATCATTTCCAGATGATATACTTCCTTAACGTGTTTATAGAATATCACACCCGAAGTGTAGATTGTTTATTGTTAAACTTTAAAAAAAAAAAAAAAATCAAGTATAACTTGCTAATTGCCTCGTGTACAGACACTGACTCGTGCTAGGGTACCCATAGTAAAGCTTATGGATTCAGCAACTGGAATTTCCTGTAATATATGCATAAACAATGTTTGGGCTGTAGTGAATACTAAGCTTCTGCAAAATTATGCAAAGATAGACGCTAGATTACGGCAGTTAGCTTTTATTGTCAAACACTGGGCCAAATCCAGAGGAGTCAATAAAACTTACCAAGGAACACTATCTAGCTATGCGTGAGTTATTTGCAACTATAATTCTATTCCCATAATTACCAATGTAGTCTTTTTGTTTTTAGAATAAATAAACTTCCATTAATATTAACATCAATTGATTACATCTTATTGGATGCCCTCTGGCATACCAACTGAACCCACTCTAAATCTTGACTCAAATCACATTCAATTTTCCTATGTCCTTATGAATGTCAGATTATACTTTAACTTAGAACTCTAGCCCCTCACGCTGTCCTGCATCAAGTATAATCCAATTATGTTTGGCTTGCTTTGTAATGAATAAAAGCATAGATAAAAGTACAAGCTAATGATGGACAATTTAGGTAGGATTTATACACCTAAAAAAAACGGAGGACACATCCATGGATGGCTTAATTTAATTTGCAGCTGTAAAGTCGCCTACATATGCTAATGTTTGTGTGTTCTTAACTTTTGTTTTTAATTTGTATTTTCTTTGCAGGTATGTTTTAATGTGTATTCATTTCTTACAGCAGCGTAGACCTCCTATCCTTCCATGCTTGCAGGTGTGTGCTTTTTTGCTTCTCATCTGTATCAGGAAAGAAAGAATTTATGACTAAAATATTATTCCTATATCTGCTAATTCAGTATGCTCTATTATTTTGTTTCTATGGTGCAAAAACTTATGGAACTTAATAATTTGGATTTTGTCATACCTTTTCTACTTTATTATTGGTCGTAATTTTCTTCTCCTAAATAGTAAAGGCAACATAATATTGTATTTGCCTCTTTACCATTTTCATTTTTATTCATCGATTGTTTAAAATAAAATGCCACCTATTAATACTGTTTTTGACATGTCTTGTTTAGTCAGCTCACATATTAACAGTGTTTAAGGATAAAGGAGTAAATTAACAGTGTATCTTAAATGTTTGCCCTTGCCTTGTATTGCCCTGGTATGGAAAGGAATGGTAGAGAGAAGTGCATAATATAATGAAAGGGGGACAGACACGACAAAGAGAGTTATATAATTTAATGAATGGAAAAACCTGTCACAGAAACAAGTGGACTTTTTATAATGAGTTTTGATTTTTCATCGGTTAGGTGTTGCAGTCATAATTTTACCGGTCTTGCTCATGAATGATTGTTGGTTTTGTTTCCTATGACAAATCCATATGGTCCGTAATAAGCATTGGGTTAGTTTCGTGTCACATCTATTCACAGCCTTTATTCCTGTGCATGAAACATTTCATGAGAAGCTTTGGTTCTGTTTGTTTCTCTCTTACCAAATACCATGACCGTAAATGTTGTTGGGTTATTCATTTGGATTATGCTTTTGCTAATTATCTTTCAGGGGATGGAGACAACCTACTCTGTCACCGTGGATGATGTCGAGTGTGCTTACTTTGATCAGGTTGAAAAACTTCGTAATTTTGGATCTTGTAACAAGGACTATTGCTCAACTGGTGTGGGCATTCTTTAATTATTGGGCATATGGTCATGATTATGCCAAATTCAGTAATATCTGTTCGCACAGGAAGCATAATCAGGTGAGAGATGCAAACTCTTATATTTTGCAGGAACTCTACTTAAATAAATTTTGTTTTTCTTTAATTAAGCAATACTACATTAGATGTAGGGATGGGGAATAGTAGGGATAAGATAAATGCCATTCTTTTGTCTAGGCAAATCTCATGATAAACAAAAAAATGTTTCTCATTGATGACCTCCATTGGTACAGTAAGCAAGAAAAAGACTGGACGAGGAGAATTGGCAATGATCGTCACTTAATCTGCATAGAGGATCCTTTTGAGACATCTCATGACCTTGGCCGAGTGGTGGACAAGTTCAGCATTAGAGTTGTAAGAGAAGAGTTTGAACGCGCCGCTGATATTATGCAGTATGATCCAAATCCTAGTGTTACACTCTTTGAACCTTATGTTCCTAGTTAACAAAACCTTGTCCAAGTGTGTAAAAATTTAACCATGGTTAAAGCTATTTGGTTTTATAGCGTGCTTCCTCTCACCACCCCATCTTCAAGTGTCCTTTGCTTCATAATTTGTATGTTAGGGCTTACGGCTTAAATCAACATAAATTAATTATGATTGTAACCGAGTTGCTTAAATCAATTAATTAAGTCCTACGATTATTTATTTTCTATTGCTTATATTCAGCTGCACTAAACCCAACAATCTCTTTCAAAACAGAAAAATACAATATTTGCTTTATTGGATGAGAATTTCTGCTTTGAGCTTTAGGGTCAAATGGTTTTATCGGTTGGATTATTTAAGTCAATATTCGGTTAATAAAAATATTTATAAATATTATAAATAAAATTACAGAATAATTAAAAATCAAGCAAATTATTGGTTTTTCTTATAAACCCAACAAATTAATTCCAATTTTTTTAACAATCATGCTTTTGTGTGCTCAGACATGTATTCATCATGTATCGTTATTATTGGCAGAGCAAAAACATTATAAGCTCTATAACTATGGTGTTTTTTTTTTTTTTTTTTGACTTCTACGAGGAAAAAAATGGAAGTACAATAATTTTCCTCCGATGACGAAAGCATATTTTCTTATACTATATAATAAAAAATAGTAATATTTAGTTTTTATACTATATAATTTCTTAATGGATTTACTCAATATGACCTTGTAAAGACGAAATAACAATCATATTGATAATTTAGATTGCAAAATCATGCAACTATACAAGTGGCTGAACATGATAAGCTGTGTTTCAATCATCAAGTACATTTTCGAAAAGGTTAAATTTTAGTGCAAACATAAGTATCATTTACTGTAAATCATTGAATGGTACAGAGCTTCTTTAATTTTCTTTGAGACAATTGTGAAAAGAGTACACTTTAATTACGAAGCAATCATTGGATGATTAGACCACTAAATATAATTAATTATTAGTGCTAATTGTGGAATCCAATTAAGATATTTATTCTCTCTTTAAAGGTATTTTTAATAAAAATATATATTATAAAAAAATTCATATATACTATATTTTATTTACGTATATATACTATTTTTTTATTTACATATAAATATTGATATTAAATACTATACTTTTTTATATATCTATATATATATATACATTATTAAATTTATTAGAAAATAAAATATAGATATATATTATTAAATTTATTAAAAAATAAAAATTTACTTAAAACCTATTAAGCCACTTCAAATTATTCAAATTCTAACTTGACTTATTACTTAAGCTCAACTTGATAATGAATATGCCCTCAAGGATTTTTTTTTTTTTAAATTAAACTCAAAGAATAATTTAAGAGTAACTTCAATCGTTTGCACCTGTAATTCTCACCAGTAACAACTGCTTATTTTTGCATACATTTAGGACTCCATCAGGTGATACTGCTTCAAGCAGTGATTCAAAATGAAAATTGCTTAAGAAAACATAGAAATTTAGTATATTTGAGATATAAAAACTCATACATATTAAATCCTGCAAAACGATCCATTGTTCGAAAAATACGGTGGACTCAGGTTCATATGAGGTTCACTATTCTGTCTAAAATTAACTTATCTCCAAAATGGAGAGGGGGTAAAAATTCATGGGGTGTTTTCACAGGTTAACATTGCATACAATTTCTTAACTCGTTCCAATGGGTGAGTGCTTGAGGGAATGAATTTAATGAATTACAAAGAAAAATAAACAATGTGGGATAGAGAGAGAAGCAAAGCAAAAAAAAAAAATGTTATGATTAATCAGGTTCATTCACTAAGGTTGCAGCTGCGAAGGTAGGGATGATCATACTTGATGTACTTGGTCCAGTATAGTCGATATTTTGTCATAGCCAACTCCAGCCACGGTTTCATGTTTCCATTGTAGTGGATAACTGCTGCACGTTCAATTTCTCTCTTGTCTACACTTGGATTATAGCCCAGACCAAGTACATGCCATGACTTCTCAAGTGGATGTGTCAGACCATAAAATGTAATCAGCCCTGCAGGGAGTGTCCCAAGCTTCCACAACACTCTATCTTCATTCTGATAAACATTTAAACAATGTAAAAGAAAAAAAAAAAAATCAGAACATACAACGATTATCCTTGGTCTTTTTAATGTTAAAACTCAGAGTGATCCAAACAAGTTTTCTTCATGCATCTCAGCAGAATTCAATTATACCAAAGCATTAATTAACTATAATACAAATACAATCACTTTGCATATATAACTTAAGCAACATGTCAGCAAATGATATATGATGATTGCGAACTTGTGGATTTGACCCCTCAACACCTAAATGATTTATCTGTATGCATGCATGAAGGTGGGTGTGTGTGTGTGTGTGTGTGTGTATGTATGTGACGGAGAAAATAAATAACATAAAATCAGATATATGGCCTTTTCATAGACTCACCATATTTTGCCACTTGTGGTATATGCCAGTTATATCCTTCTTTTTCCACTCCTTGAGATCAAACATATTCATTCCATATGCCCATCCACAAGCATTAGGATTAAAGTTTCGTGAAATATGAGGATTTGAGAAGTTTAGATACTTATCGAAACGATGAAAGCTTTCACCACAAGTTTCTACTGCACCATTTACTTTTCCATGGAGATCCACAGACCATAATCCAGTCAAGTCTTTCTGGACAACAATGTCATCATCAAGAAAGAGGATATTATCTAACTTAGGGTATACCTGTGGCAGATAGAACCGCAAGTGGTTAAGCATTGAGAGATACTTTGGGTTTCGATACTTCAAGTTTGAAGATCCATATGTGGTTGGATGATCTGCCTTGAAATAATATTCCTTCATTGCAGCAGTCTCAAGCTGCCGTAGGACAGGGCAATAGGATGAATTAAGCCACTTGAATTCATCAACATTTTCAACATGAATGGTGGCTTTTCCCGGGGGATTTAACAGAAACCACATGTTCATTGCTCCAAAATTAAGTTTATCGGTAACAAGATGGAAAACATGTTTTGAAGGATCCTGCAACACCACCAAGAAGAAAATTTAGTAGACTGCAGCAGAGTCTCAATTCTTAAAAATCTAACAATCAATTTCTATTCTAGAAGTGCAAAAAGGAAGAGCAACTTAGACAGTTACGCAAGATAAGGCAGCTTATATCACCTTAGCATTCATGATAGTTGAGTTGACAACAACTGATGCAGCCAAGACATTATCAGAGAAGAGGGCATAATGGTAGAAATATGGTTTTTCCAAATTCTCACTTCTAGGGAACTTTCTCTTCTCTAGGGGAAGGAGATAGTATTCTATGGTCAAACGCATCGACAAGCAATGGATCGCATTGGGAATTGTTTTGGCAGCTAATTGACTAAGGAACGTGCTCTGTTTTTTCAAGCTCCTAACTTGTTCTTCTGATATCTGAAGAATTGCTCTGAGCTTTCCGGTGACCAACTTGCAATCATACAATTGCTCTCTTGCTTTCGATAAAACCGCACCCATTGCTTTAATTTTCACAGGGGCACTAAACAAAGTTGTATGGGAACACAAAATAAGAAACTGCCAGAATCACCAAGATCAAAAACAGGAGGAAACATAGACTACACATTGCCAATGAGATTAAAGATTCAACATCCTTTTACCTGTGAGGTAGATCAGCATCAGCTGTTGACTCTCCTAAGGCACGCTGACTCTCTTTGAGCCTGATCTGCAGTTCTTGTAGGAAGTCAAGCTTATTTTTCAACTTTGCTATACCTACATAAACCTTTGCCATTATAATTTGATCCCTCATTAAGCGTACTGTGGAATCAGAGTTATCATTCTCATTTTCTTTCCTCCATATATTGTATTTGCCCAGAACTGCAGAGTCCACAGCTTTGGATCGTTCAATGGCTGCATTTTCAAGTTTCACAGTAGCTTCATCATCTTGTTGCACCAATTCAGCTGCCCGCTTCTTGCGTCTATTATCTCTAAGTTGCTGAAAGGTAAGTAAAATGCCTATTTATAATATACTTCTTTATAATACTAAAGCATACAGTAAATCAAAAGATGTTAATTACCCTTCGAAGTGTTTTAGCAGGTGTATCATGTGAATGATCATCTGCATGAAATAGGCAGGTCAGCATGAAAGAAAAATTTACCAAGAACGTTATGTTTATTGTGAGACATTACCATCTAAAAGCTTTCCCTCTTTAACTTGAGATATTTCTTGTTTCAAGTCTGTAGTCTTTTGGTTTGACTTTGAACATGTGAGAATCCAATAAACATCAAACAATCAGCAACTAATATCAGAAAAAAAGTTCCAGCAAAAGGCTGTAGAAAATAGAAAAGTGTCCAATAGATGTGAATTGTGAGGTAAAGCATAACTATGACCCCAACCTGAGAAGTACCATTATCCTCAACTGATATCTCTACCCTAGTAACTTTCCATGACGCAGACAAATTGCCTTTTCTGAAAGAATCAAGACTTAGTGGCCCCAAATCAACCGTGCTTGTAGTTACAACATCAATAACCTAGAATTGATTTAAATGTGGCATCAGATGATAAATATAATTGACAATTAAAATCTATCACTCGTCAGAGCAAGAAACATGATTAACTCATATTGCATATTCTCCTATATGCATCTACCTCTTTAGTGAAAAGGTTTTTGATAGATTGCAATGCCAGCTTTTCCCTCCAATCAACATTCTGCAAAAGTCAACCATTTAAAAATCTTACAAAGTGAGTATAAAGAAGCCACAAGCGTCTGTCATTCATTATATATGCAATGAAAATGGAAAAGCTTTTAAAGAAGCAACCTGTTTGGTAAAACCACTTTGAACACCATTTTCATCTGCACAAGAAACAATAATCGGTACAAAGATCAGATGCAATCATGTGGAAAACACGAAAATGTTCAAACATTAAAAAGGCAAGAAACTCAACATGGATAACAACAAATTCATATCTCAAAATTAGATTCACAAAGCAATTCAACAAAATTTTGCTGGGCTCATCAGATGAAGTCTTTGTTTCAACTAAAAATCTGATGAATTTCTAGGTTAAAAGTTCTATTATACATTCAAACTAAAAAAAAAATGCCAACCAAAGCTCAGAATCAATTACTAAAAAATAAGGCTTTTAAAAAAAAAAAAAAATTATGAGAGCGAAATAACAGATTTATCAATCAACCAAACAACGAATTAATTGATCAACATTTTCGAAATTAATTATCCGAAATGCAAAAGGCAAATGAATCTTAAAATCAAAGTGAGATCTGGTAATTAGTAATTAAAAATGTGGGGGAAAATGAAGAGAAAAAAAACGAACCAGATATATAAAGCCCTCTACCGACGAAGAAAACAAGTGGAGCGAGAACTGAGAAGACAACAAGAGTCACGAAAGGCAATCGAAATCCAGAACTTTTGTTCCTGTGGATTCCCACACTGGACAGTCCCCGCTTCAACGCCATTAGCTATGAAAGCCTAACAACAACAACAACAACAACAAAATCACTCAGAAAAAGAAAAAGTGAGGAATTAAAATGTGGAAAAGGAGAATTACGAGTTAACAGTAAGGAGATCTCGTGAAACTGAGAGCAGCAGATCTGTCACCATAGGAAAGCAAGCATCTGATAAAGTGTCAATCACATGCTTTATCTTTTTCTATTGTAAGATAATTCTTCTTACGTTTTTCGCTTTCATGATATTTTATCTCTTTGAGAAAGAAAGAGAGATGGGGATAAAATTAAAACGATGTCGTTTTTATCTCTACTCTGGGCGAGCCCACCCTATTCTGACAAACTAATATATGCTCAAAATCTTAGTTACGAATCCCACTTCCATAAAAAAAATAAAATAAGATATCTACCAAAATGATTTTGAGTTGAAAAGGTGGACTTTGTTATAACTTAAAATCATGACAATAAGTCTTCCGCATTTTGATCCAGTGATCTAGTCAGCTTTATAAAACTATAAAAAGTTTTACTTTCGAGTCAGGATTTCTTCTTTTTTTTTCGGGTATGCCCTCCCCTGACAAAAAAAAACAATCACAGCAATAGATTTTTTCCTTTTAATGGAAATTTGATTGCAGCAAGGAAACGGAGAGAAGGCTTCTTTTCTTGCTTTTTTATGTTTCTTTGCATTTTTGTTGATAATGCTGATAACCCCATGGTGGGTAATTGGTAAAATTTTTATAATCTGTCTAATTTCAATTATAATCGAACTTATTTTCTAATAAGAGTC
Organism: Durio zibethinus; assembly: GCF_047325235.1. Taxonomy (NCBI): domain Eukaryota; kingdom Viridiplantae; phylum Streptophyta; class Magnoliopsida; order Malvales; family Malvaceae; genus Durio; species Durio zibethinus. The sequence goes on from NC_143184.1 coordinate 1,578,602, forward strand.
TAACAGCTTAAGCACCAAATATAATCAAATTGCGGCAAGTTGACATATTGAAGCCTTATCCTAAACAACACTCAAGAGCAACCACTAAGATCTTTGACAAATTCATGTTTGAAAGGCCTTTCTTAAACACTATAAAGCTTAAATACTAGCAACAAATTTTGACATCTCAATACTTCATTAAAGATTACAAAATTTTACCCAAAAATCTCAAGCTACATTACCAAATTTAACAAAGGATTAACAGTTCAAGATTGGAGCATCAATCATATACCATAAAAGGTTTCCTACCAGGGACGAGTCCCTCTCTAACAGTTCTACAGACTTCAATCACATGACACTTGCATCTTCTTGGTGATCTCCCACACATTCGGAGGGAAATGCATGCAGCACTTCCCATTCCCATGTTACTAAATTATCTGAACTGTCTTATACATGTCGGACCTAAGAAAGCTCCTCTCACATAATAGCCACGTCTAAGTAATCTCCAATCTGCACATGTCAAAGAAAAGGTTAATGACAAAGCTTGAGCATGGTAAGAGACTGACTGATGTCAATACAAGTGATATTCTGCCTACCTCAAAGCTAAGTTCACCTAAGGTTTTGCTGTCATCCAATCGCCTCCCATTACCATAAGAAAAGGTCTTCCCGACCTGATGAAGCAACAAAACATATCACAATACAAACTCTCATAGGAACAATTGATGTATCAACTGCATACACCATATTCATAAAGACATCTCTCTATGTAGAAATTCTATTCAATCTCATTATAAATTTTACTAGGTAATACAAACAATTCAACACTCATACATTATCAATACGACAAAGCTTGGCCCCACAATGTGTGTAAAGCCAAGGTACAAATTAACCTAAATAAGTCATCATAGGAACAAATACACACTGCAATCATTTTTTTTTAAAACACACGACAATTAGTTGAATATATGTATATAACCTCATCACAAACAACAGTGCAACATCTTTGAGTTACATGGATATGGAAAGATGGAAGAAAGCGGAAAGCTAAGGAGAAGAGAGAAAAAGACTAACCTCCCTCACCACAAAACGTCCATTCTTGTCAGGATATACAAATGCAAAGGAAAGTCTTGCATCTCTTCTCCTGGCTGCCGGAGCTACCTCCTTCACCTGTACAAGAAGTAAAATCAACAGAGTCAAAAGACGGAGGAAGAAAGAAAAGAATGTTGCAGACAAAACTACCAATAAAGTTGATAATAATAAAGACAATTTAACAAACTATTTTAACATATTAACATACCAGATCAGTTAACTCACGAAGTGTAGCATCCTTCCATGTATAAATCTGAACCTCATCCTTGGGCTCCTTGCCTCTAACTGCAAAATCTTCTTTAGAATGAAGACCACCAATCTGCAGATTTTTCAAAGATGAAGTCATAAGCTTGAAGAACTTTCTACATGTAACATACAAACAAGGCATCAGGAAAAAGTTAATATTCTACATCTAAAACGAGTTATTATGGTCTTTCCTTGAAAGTATACCTAAAAACCATTAGCAGTTGCTAATAGTTGGAAATGTGAAACTTCCACTATGTGATGTAAGCATGTGATAGTGTAGTTTGCATAGTTATTAATACAAGATACTGTAACAGTACTATATAAAGAAAGTATGTACCATGGACTATAAAGCGACGTTATTGACTTTGTAAATGTGATGTTAAAATTCCTAAGCAAAGATTCTAAATATACTACATAAACCATAGATCTTCACCAACAATGAAGGTTTCTAAGGCTCACACCGAAGGTTGAGTTGGTTAGCAGGCTCTACCCAGGATAGCAAAGGCCATATCAACAATACATGGATCAAAAGCATCCCCAGAACAGAGCAGCTTGAACATGGCATCCTCATATTAAGCCAGGAAAATGAAGTCAAAGCTCTGGGCAATGAACATACCTTGGTGAAAACTCGAAGCAACAGAGGACAGGTCTGCATTGAAACAGGTAAGGACAAAAAGAAAAAAGAAATATTAGCAGATCATAAACCAAAATATGGGCTTAAATAACATAATTAAAACCACAAATGATAAAATCAGTCAAGGAGAAAAACTATAGCATTAAGAGACAATTAAGTTCTGAAACCCTAATCAACAATTACAGATTCGCGATTCCAAATATGGAAAATGTGGAAATTTTCTAAAAATACGTAGTTTATGCGCTTTGAAACCCTAGAATTTGAAATGTTTAGGGAGATAGAGACAGGAAGAGAGACGCGGCTACCTTTTCGCGATCAACAGGCTCAAAGCGAGGGCGAGGGGGAGGAGGAGGACCTCGCGCTGAAGGTGGGAGTGGTCTCCCGCTCTGGCGTTTTTGTGCCTCTGCTGCTCCCGCCATCTTTCTCTCTCTCCAGAAGTTTCTATTCGCAATTTGCACTTCCTATTTCCTGCCCTGGTTATCGAAAACACCGCAGCGGTCATCTCACCTTTTGTCAGCCGATGAAATATATTAATCAATTGGGCCCATTTGGGAGAAGGTTTTAGTCCCTAACCCACATTTCAATCCGCTATGATTTCGGTCCACTGTTTGCCCCAACCAGGCTCTGCCTTCATAGCCCATTTTCGGCCCATTTCCGAGTAAGAACTACATTAATGCCCACAGTCAAGCTAGCCGTGGACATTTGGTGAATTGCAATTTTTCTTCTCTAAGAATTGGAAATTTTAATAACTCATAAATAGATTCGACGATTAATATATTTGTATTATATAAAATTTAAAATTTATATATTTATATATTATATTTTATATAAAATTATGTATCAAATTTATATCGATATAAAAATATAAAATATTTTTTTAAATTTTATTAAATTCATATATAATTATAATTAAAATTTTAAATCGTATAATTTTTATATCTTTCATTCATATTATATTTATATTATATTATTATATCGGTTTTCAAATTATTCGATCTATTCGAGAAAAAAAAAATTGTCCAATAACTTATGTGCAACTATGTGGAGTACTTGTTAAGTAAGAAAAAAAAAGGGCAATTTCAAAGGCAATTAGTAAATTTTTAAAAAGAGACAAAGGATAATTCCAACATAGTCCCTATTTGACCGTGTACTGGTTGTTCCCTCTTCACCGCAAAGGAGGAGACACAGCATGCTTTAGTGCTAAGAGCAGAAAGCTCGCTGATGGTGAAGGCCATGGCAAGAAATGGAAAATGTGCATTAAAAGTCCTTGCCCAACCATCAAAGCTTTCTAGAAATGGTAAGTTCGAACCACTACCATCACCGTCTTATTCTTGCATTAGTGCCCAAGGACAATAGTACTGTGGTTTGCCACTGTCTTTGGGGAAGTTGGACCCACCAAAAGGAAAATTGTCCTCAACTATACTGTTCAATTTGCTTTACCCATTTTTCTTTTTCAACTCTTCTCCTATTTGCTCCTCTTTGTAGTAATATGTTGTTGATGGAAGGAGTTTCTTTATTAGGGTTTCATATGATGGAACAGAGCTATGTTCATGGCCATACCAATTTTGTTAAAAGTACTTTGGCAAGTTTTGTCCGACTCTGTGACACTTCATAAAGTACAAAAAAAATTTGTATAAAAGGAAGGTTTAGGATGCTAATTCGGATTAATGGAACTGATGACAACTGAGAGTTTTGAACTAAATTACCAAGCCTCTTTGCATTTAATCCATTTGTTACGGGTTTAAACCCATATTATGCCATTTGGTTGAACCTAAACTTGGCCATAACAATATTTTCCTTTCTTTCTTTCTTTTTTTTTTTCTTTCCTACTTGTGTTCTTCTCTTCGTTTTCCTTTTTTCTTCTATCACACGTAATGTAAAGAAGTTATGCAATTTCCTTTTGCTAAAGAAGGAAATTTTTTAAAAAATAAATTGGCAATGAGCTTATAATTAAAATCGTTAAGAACTTCTTCTCTTCGGTGGATATAGCTGTAAAAGTCATTAATTGGCTAATAGAATTTGTTGTGGCATTAATGAATATTAACGCTCCAAGCAAAATCTAAATCCCACAACAAAGCACCATTGCATGAATAGACCAAAATTAAAGAAAGGGTAGGCAGGGCCAAGTGGGTACGTTTTCTTGTGATTGATTCACATCAATTTGTGTGACGGGTCATACTGCTAAAGTCATAACCTGTTCCATTATTGTCACTTTCTTCATTAAGGCCAAAGCTGTACTAAACTTCATAAACTTACATATATGGAAGTAACAATTCGAAATACAGCTAAGTTCTTTTACAATTTTTTACACTTTCATGGAGTTTGGAATGAAAACTAATTAGAGATGATAAATGAACGATTAATAGGTTCGAATAACCTAAATTGAATTTTTTTTTTGAATTAATCAAATTCAAATAATTATGAATTTAACTTTGTTTTTAATTTAAATTATTATGGATTCGAGTTCATTCAAATTCGAATATTGATTTTATATTTTTAATGTTAATCACTAGTTTATTTGTTCCAATTATGTTCCTAATTACAAGACTTTTTGCATATCATGAATTGTTTTCCATATCTAGTATGTTTACCCAATTACACTTGAGCCATGATCATGCTTTTGTGTCAAACTTGAGGCACTGATATAATTTTTGCTAATTAACCTTCCAACAATTGTTTCAAACTCCGAAAAGCATTTTGACATGCAACGCAACAACAACCTGATTCTAATAATAAGTTTTGAATATTTCATTTGCAAAGGCTTAAGTTTAAATCTCGGTATCAATAGTTTTTTTTTTAATTAATAATTTATAATAAAAATAATGTAAATCCTTTTGAAATCTATGATCTATTTTGAACTTAAAATGATAAAATCTATCCTCACAACAACCATTTGATATAAAAAAAATTATATATAAATTTAAAAAGTTATTAATCATATCCTATACATATAACATATAAAATAAATTTATTGTGTTAAATACTTAATACATTTAATAATTTATGTTGTATTCAATTTTTAATTACTCGCATCTTACATTATATTTGACATAAAACACAATACGAGGATCCCACGAGAAATTAATAAGCTTGCAAGTGAATGCTGGATCGATGGATCATTTGACAATGGAAAAACTAGAGCATCCCAATTTTGACACGTGTCTCGACACTTGACTCTACCCATCTACTCTTTCTCGTCTGCTTTTACCACACAACCCATTCTTTACTCTCACCATTCTGCTTTTTCACTTTGAAGCTTTAGATTTGGTAAAAACTAGTGGGAGAATATTTACATTTCCTATGCTTTGTTTAATTGTTCTTTTCTCCAACTTTACCAACAAATATAAATGTAGTACATATTCGAATAGTCGAATTTGTCGACCATTTTAATATTTTTTAAACAAAAAAAATGTGTAAAGGTAGGAGAATATTAATAATCTTAATTTCGTGTTGATGGTCAAGGTGATGTTTTGCGCATGATATAAAGGGGTTTCATCCGCAAACTTTATGGATATGTACGTATTATTAATTTTGTATGAGTTATTAATACATAGGAATCATTGTGATTTCCTGATTGGCGCATTTTAGCAGCCTTTTAGGACAAAAATTGAAACATGAAAACCTCATCACCTAACCTTGAATAACAACAGCCATTTGTACAATTGAGAATCTATACAGTGAGAAGGAATCCAAATCTTTGCATATAAGTCATCTCATCAAGTTTAGTGAAAAACATGAAGAACCCAACCAAAGTTAGCCTCAAAGAATTAATGATAATGTAAAAAATTTTGAAGATTTAGTGTATATGATTTGTTTTTTAAAAAGATATTCTATCTCAGACAATATATGAAATTATTGCGATATGTTCTTAAATCCAATGCAATATTAGAAGTCGAATTTAATTTAATTTGTTAATATAATTATTTTTAAGATATGATATCGAATGTAAAATTTTTTCAATATTGGGATCCATTTTGTATAAAAACTGAAATTTTCAGTATTCCCAAATTAATGAAAACCAAAATGAAGGGGGATAAATAACAATAAATGCATAGAGATTTTATCTCTATTGTTGGACCCAACAACTCCATCAAATACTTCTTGTAGGCTTGTGTAAAAAGCAATTGTCTTATTTATATGGGTGGAAAATATTAGGTGTGGATGGTAAAGGAAAAAAAGGGAGAAGTGATGGAAGAAGCAAAGTTGGACCACAAATTTGTACTACTTAAGAAAATATCTATGGCAATTTCTTTTGCTTTTGGTTGGGGGGGGGGGGGGGGAGGGGTGGTGGGGAGGGAGGGAAAGAATAGTATAGAATTAACAGCTACATTACAACACAAAAGGAATCTGGGTTCTCTCAGTCTGTCATTTTCTGTACTTCTATTTTGAAAGTCATTCGGAGGAGAGGGTGCAACAGAAAACTTAGAGGGGGGGGAGAAGCAAAAATGGAAGGATGACAGGGGAAACTACGCCATATGGTTAAATATAGGCTAATTGATTATTTTAAACCTCTTTAGCTATAATTTCCCAATCAGGGGAAAGGCTAGAGATTTTTACCATATTATAGGAACTGCTAAATGGGTTTCATTTATGAGATCATGGTGGAAATTTTATTAGTTGATCATCACATCAAAATCTCTTTCAATGTTTCATTTGGATAATCTATTACGGGTTTAGTATCAAAACAACGAGATCGCCTATTCAAATGAAACATTAGCAAAATGATTTGATTTTTTCTTTGTTTTTTATTTGATACATTTTAGTATTTAGTATTCAACCCATTTTTAAAAAATGGTATAGCTTTTTCCTGGAAAGAAAGTGTTAAACTCTTCAAGTTCAATTAGTTTCCTAATTAGTCGACTTCCTAATTTTCATCAAGCGCAAAAGATATTAATAGGTCTATATTAACAGTGTGATTTTGAACTCAAAAAGAGGAATTAGGGAGAAAAAATGGAATGAGAACAGACCATTATTTTCCATTCTAGAGGATTATAAAGCATTTTTTTCTTTTAAGAGGCTGACTAATATATAACTAACCCAACATACAATATTCCAAGACTATATATGTCTAAATTGTAGACTGTTTTATACATCCTAAATGCATGAATATTATGAGATTTATTACAATATTAACTCTTTTGGTTATGTTCATTGGTTTTTTTCAATTGTTTTTGCTTAATTTATTTTTTGTATTTCAATTTTCCATAGCTAATCCTTAGAAGAGCGTGTATGGCGAGTAGAGACAAAAAACTCTCTCCACCAACCATGGAAGTAACCGAGGGCAAACTGAGCATACAAACAAGAGAGAGAGAGAGAGAGAGAGAAAGAGAGAGTGAAAAAAAAAAAAAAAGAGAAAGCAAAAAGGGAAGAGATAGAAATTTACTAATTAAGAGAATAAAGAAAGGAAAAAAAATTCTATGGGGTTTCCATTTTATTGCAAAAGAAGATCCGGTGACCCTTCCCTGCTGCATATATCTATTTACATTTATATAGCCTTTTAAACTTTCACTTTTCTCAGACCAAGCAATTATTTTGTGCCCATTAATTTATCTTCTTCACCTCCATTTTTGTATAACACTAAAACCCCACACCTCTCCAAAGAACTCAGACAGATAATACTAAGTGTTTACTATATATCGTCAGGTCATTGTTCAAAAAAAGAAAAAGAAAAAAGAAAGAGATATGGGGAGAGGAAGAGTGGAGCTGAAGAGGATAGAAAACAAGATCAACAGACAGGTGACCTTCTCTAAGAGGAGAAATGGTTTGCTCAAGAAAGCTTATGAGCTTTCTGTACTTTGTGATGCTGAGGTTGCCCTTATCATCTTCTCTAGTCGTGGCAAGCTCTACGAGTTTGGCAGCTCAGGGTATATATAACAATATATTAACATATACTCAATTTTACAGTATGCTTCTTTCTGATTAATTTTTTATAGTTGATTTTGGCTATGTCATTTTTCTGTTTTGGTTTTTTATAAATTTTTCTGGATCATATACATGTCCTTTGATTATTGATTATGCATGTTGTTTCTTGTCATCCTGGTATTTTTATTTCTGTCATTCAAACTCCATCAAAATCTGTGTTTCCTTCTCTCTCTTTAGTTTTTATCTCTAACTTGTCTGTAAAAGAATTCTCTTTCACAAACTTCTGACATCTCTCTCTCTCTCTCTGAAATCTCTATTTTTTATGGTTCTTTGGGGTGACTTCTCATGATTTTCCTTAGCTTTTGGATTCATGTTTTGGGAAACTTGAGTTTTACCAGCTTCTTTTCTAATGACAGATAGACACGTTTCATACCGTTTGCAAAAGCAAAAAAAAAAATATCCTTATCTCCATTAACTGGGTCTTGCACTCAGGATCTTGGGTTTGTTAATGTTTTCACTGATCAGTGTTGGAACTCTTTTCTTTCAACTGAAAACTGATACCAAAAAAAAAAAAAAAAAAAAACCAATAGGGATTATGATGGCTTTGCTCAGAATCCAATCAAAAGACTAGGTTTTCGCCTTATGACCTCTGTGCAAGATCTAGGGTTTCCCTTTTCTTTTCCCTTACGCTCTCTTTCCTGTTCCTTTTCTTCTCCAGAGAAAAACATCAACTAGTGACTAGCCAGTGGGACAATTTTATTTTCATGTCTTGTAATCCTTTGATCTCCTGGTTTTATCATTGTTTCTTATTTTCCTGTCTTTTCAAACAGCAATAATATTAATGTTGTAGAGGTTGTTGGGGCTAATAAAACCAAGCACACCCCTTGTCCATGAACATTCTTTTTTCGGTTGATTCTTGGGGTTTTCTTGGGAATATTAGTTTGCGCTTTCTGTAGTCTTCTCCAGAGGCTCACATGTTAAGCTGAGAGGGTGCAAAGCTTTTCTTTTCTTCTTTCCTTTTTGCTCTCTGTGCATCAGTACAAGGCCTGAGTACGAATTATTGCTTTGTTAATTGTTGTAGAGTGCTTCCTTTCATCTCTCTCTTGTTCCCCAGAAACATTGCAGAATGCATTTTCTGATGATTTTGTATTTAAACTTCCACGGTTCTTCTATTTAGGCCACGCTGCAGATTCATGTAGATATATAGTAGAAGATAAAAACATTACTCCTCAAAAAGCATGGCCTAAGGGAGAAATAGTGACAAAAAATGATTTTTTGTTTTCCTTCGAGGGATTTTACAAGGTGTAATGTAAAATTTGCATCAAAACCTTAGAGTAGTTGCATTCACAAATTACTGTGTGTTAATAGTTTGATAGTCACTTGTATTTTGTTTTTGCAGTATGACCAAGACCCTTGAAAGATACCAACGTTGCTGCTTGACTCCTCAAGACCACAGCCTTGAACGTGAAACTCAGGTTTTGGTCAACAAATTTTCATTTACAAACTTCTGGCTTGGTTCCGCAGCATTACATGTTGGATAAATATTGTCGTCTTGATTGTTAGCCTTTCATGTATCATAAAAAGTGTGGCCGTAACTATGCCATCTTATTGATTTTTGGCATGTCAAATGTTCATCCATCTAATTTCTATTAGATATCTAATCCTATCTCACATTCCGAAGTGCTTCATCTGGACAACTACTATGCTATGGTGGATTTGCTGTTGAATCTTAATTCTCTAGGCACGCAGGAATAGGCAATATATAAGCTTGTAGTGATTCCAATATATGTGATAATCAGGTTATATATATTTTGGACAATTACCATCAAATTTTCAAGTTCTTTTACTCTTATCCTAGATCCTTATTTATCTTCTGGGAATCGGTATTAGTGAGCTTGACTTTCTTTTTTAAGTTGTCTTTGCTTATCAATACAGAATTGGTACCAAGAGGTAACCAAGTTAAAGACAAAATACCAAGCACTGCAACGCACTCAAAGGTTATGTGTCGTTTCTTAGTTCAAACCATGCAATTGTTAATTACTTAGTTGCATTCGAGGTGGTTTCGATATGTTTTATTGAGTAGATGAAAAGTAATTATCACCCATACTAACATTCATTTATAATTCATTATATGTTTAATTATATCAGGCATTTGCTTGGAGAAGATCTTGGACCATTGAATGTGAAAGAGCTGCAAAACCTTGAGAAGCAGCTTGAAGGAGCTCTTGCACTGGCTAGACAAAGGAAGGTACCTCCATCTCCACTTCTTTTGTTTAGAACTTTAGTCTGCAATAAACTTTTTTGATGTGTGATTCTCAAAGAAAGAAGCCCTACTAAGTTTGTTTGTTTCACAAGGTTTCTGACATTTGTGGAATAGTTGAAATTAAAAAATTTTAAGCTGTGTCCTATTTCTCTGAACCCATGTCTGAAAAAAATCAGATTCTCAATCTTCTAAATTTACCCCTTCTAAGAAATGGAAAACAAATGTATTGCATTTTTTTTTAACCTCTGAAAGGCTATAAATGTATGATATATGGTGTTTCTTTTTGTTCTTATAACTGCAGACACAGATTATGATAGAACAAATGGAAGACCTCCGCAAAAAGGTACTTAAGCGAGTGAGAAGAATTAATTTTCGTGCTGTTGAGACTTGGAATGCAGTTTCTTCAAATATGCTAGGCAATGTCCCTTTTCTTAAATTACGCATCAATTTCTTTGAATTATGATGAAGTTTCTTATAATTTACCAACCAGGTATCGTTAATTCAACCTTCTAAACACATGATATCAGCAAACTAAAGAAATTATTAATAATGTAATTTTACCAAGATATGATTCCCATGGTCATGAAAGTACCTATATCATGACCTTTCATCTGAGTTATCCTATTCCTTACAAACCTGGATCATGCTTAATTTCTTTAGTTTATCTCTGAAATTCTTTTTCTTTCTTGATGACTAGAGTATCCTCACCTACTCTTTTGGTTATTGCAATTGCCATCTCAAATATTTCTCCTTAATGCTGAGTTTACAGCCGAGTTTTGGTTTCAGAACTCATGCTTAACCGCTGTTTTTCATCTTTTGGTAGGAGCGTCATCTTGGAGACCTTAACAAACAGCTCAAAATCAAGGTTAACCTTGATTAGCAAACATCTGTTTTGCACTTTGAACTTTCATCTATTCTTCTCCATGGCAATGTTATTTCTACTGTCGTACCGGTCCTAATATTTCTCTGTTTTTTGCCTTTTCAGCTTGAAGCAGAAGGACAAAGCTTCAAAACAATCCAAGGCTTTTGGAGTTCTGCCATAGCAGCAGAAAATAGCAACTTTCCTCTGCATCCTTCTCAAACCCATCCTGTGGAATGTGACCATGAACCAGTTTTACAGATAGGGTACAATGAATATATTTGGATCTCTTGCACTTTTTTTTTCCAAGTATATGGATCCATAAGTTCATATTGATTATTGTCTGCTTCTGGAACACTATCAAGATACTTCAAAATTCCATAACAAATACAGTCAATTTAGCAAAGTTGAAGGTATGAATTTAGTGTTTAGACAGGAATCTTCACCCAAATTTATAGGAAATCAAGGTGGCATCCCTTCTTCGATGCTTTCATAGGTACCTTTAAGTGATTAAACTTGAATATATATGACAATAGTTGGTTGTTTATTGATACCAACTAATGGGACTAGATCTTATGATAAATTTGACCATGAGAAAGAAAACCATCACATTGCAAGTGATTCAATGTTAAAGCTCATCAGAAATGCTTTTTCATGTTACTCTTTGTTTAAGATGTTGGTTTGAAGTAAAATGAAATCTGGAAGAAGCAACCTTCTTAGTGACTTCTGTTTTATCAGGTACCACGACTATGTTCAGGCTGAAGGATCGTCAGTCCCCAAAAGCATGGCTAGTGAGACCAACTTCTTCCACGGATGGGTCATTTGAGCCCTCTCCAATTCAAAACATAACTATATATATATATATATATATATATATATATATATATTGTGATTTGGTCTCTTGTTTTTGTATTGGGATTTCTTATGTTGCCAAAAAATATATAGAGCATGATCTAGTGTACAACATAAAAATGCTTGGAATTTAAAGGAGCATTTCTCCTCTAATTGGGATATGTATAGCTTGTTACTGTTATATTTCGGGCACTAAACCATTTGAGCCTTCAAGATTGTTTTGTAGGCTAATTGTAGCCCTCCTCTCTCTCTCTCTCTCTATATATATATATATATGTACATTTTTATTTTTTTTTACTTAAAATATTCTTTATTTTATCTATTTGAGTCTTGATTTATTTGAGAGATTTGTTAATTAGCAATTTATATATATATATATATATATACAAACACGCATATATATGCACATTTTTACTTCTTTTACTTAAAATCTTTTTTGTTTTACCTATTTGAATCATGATTTATCTGAGAGATTTGTTAGGTAACAATTTTTACATGGTTTCATGTTAGCTTCTATTAATAATGTTAGTTTGAAAATGAAAAGTGTTGATGACAAACACAAACATTGTAGAAAAAAAAAAAATCCAATCTCAAATTCCTTTTCTCCAATAAAAGAAAAAAAATGTATATCTTATTTTCAAAAAAGATTTACATTCAATTGAAAATTCAATTAGAAAAATTTCACTAAATCAATATATATTTTATGATTGGACCCTTATCGGACTTGCAAATAAACTCTTAATTTTTGAATACTTGGCTTGATAGTAATAATAAAATGTTTATTCCAACTCCTAGAGTCTCCATTTAAAATGGATTTAAAGAAGGTAAAAAAAAAGATCTAATTTTACCTTGTAAGAAAAAGTAAAGGGGCTTAAGTAACAAACAGGCTTCACCATGTTTTGGAAGCCTGGATTTCAGGTCTGGTCTCAACAGTGGGCTGAACGGATAGTAGCCTAATATTGATATGTGGATTCGGACGTTGTTTGCTAACGTTTCATTACAGCCCAACACTTTTGAGCAATTGAGTTGAAGATTTTGTAGATATAACTTATAGGCTCACTCGTGGGCCGTGAAATGTGCTGACGTGGCAAGATCTGGGCCCCTATCACCTTACGGCCCCTCTACTCCACCAGCTAGTTATGATCCACGGACTCGATTTCTTAATAATTACTACAAGACTTTGACATAATTCAATTACCACAAATTATAATAAAAAAAATTTATTTTGAATACTTCAAAAGAACAAATCTGATTTTTTTTTTAATAAAAATTTAAGACATTAAATTGATTTTTAATCTTAAAGCATTTCAATCACAGGTCCAAAATAAGGATATATTCATAAAACGAGTCATGCTCTTGGCAATTTTTTCAACAAGCAGTTTTACAATTACCCTACATCTGCTGGTATGAATTTTATTTGAAACTAATGCAAACAAACTGGATGCTTACTATGTGAATTTTCTGCCTTGAATTCATATTTGCAAAGGGTGGAATGAGTTGTCATCAATCAGTTGTGTTGCAGGGTGCGTTTTGTTCTCCCTTCTGGTAGTCCAATGAACAGTTCAGTCTCCACGTTCAAGCATTGATTACTTTCATCATATGGCACAGTCTCTTTCTGCTCGTTTGATTCTTTCCATGGCTGTGTACCACTCTGAGATGAACAATTATAAAGACAGTTGTATCAAAAGATATTCAAAAGGAAGCTTGTAATCTATCCAAATCATTCTCATTTTCCTGTCTGACTCTTTAAGTGTTACTGATAGCAAATGCTTACCTTCTGACAAAGCCTTGCATTTACCGCAGCTAGGACTTTCTCCTGAATTTTGGCCAAAAAAAGTAAGACAGTTGTTAGCAATCAGCTAGTCACCGTATGCTGATTCTCTGTCCATTGCCAGAAGACTCGATAACTTTATTTAGATACACTAATTTTTCTGATTCATGTTTGAGGTCTCAACATGTTATTGAGATTGCTCAGCCTCAAGGCTTACCTTTTCTTTCAATTGCTCTATCTGTTCCTTGAAAACTTGTGTCTGAAAAGTAGACAAGAATTAACATGTTTAGTTTTCTTTGCACAAAATGTTCAGAAACCTCGACATTAATTGTTCCCATAGTCAACCTTTCTTGCTCTTACGCGGCTCACGCTCCTTTCCAACTGTTGTTGTATCTGTTGTAATTCTTCTACTGTGCAAGAACCCAAACACTCTCCTAGTAGTTTCCTGAGGCATTTCGGACTCAAGTTTCAAAATCTCAGTTCAGTATTTCAATGTAAAAGAAATGACTAGCAGCAAAATTTGGGGGAAAATGAGTCTTAAACTAGGCCTAATACCGTCTTGAAACTTGAAGAAGCTCTATTTTCTTCACCATGTTTGCTGATTCAGTCTTCAGATGCTGTCGTTTCAGTCAATGTGCACGAGAAAAACAAGAAACGAAACTCCTAATCAATATGATGCTATGCTGTGTTGTAACAGATAAATACAGGTCATAGCCAATCCAAACTGCATGTGCTATGGCTTACGTTGTTGCAATAGAGGGTACCAACCAGCTAATATTTACACATAAAGAGAACGAGAGATGCATACAATTTCATGCTAATTGGTGAAAAGATTTCGGTTTTCAAATTTAGTATTGGTATGTTGGTATGTTTCAAGCTATCAATATCAGTCCGCTTGAAAAATGTGGAGAAGGGAAATCTGTAAGGAAGATGTTACAACATTTGTTTCCTAACGGGTTGGGGTACGGAATACAAAATTTTCCCTCCTCATAATTAGAGAAAAACCACCATTAAGGCATCAAATATATCCGTGAAAATTTTATATGAAAAGAAAAAAGGATTCATCAAAGCTAGAGAAATCCTAACCTGCATGTTTTGTTCAGTTGGTGTGGTCCGATTATCCTTCGTATGCCTCATGTAACGTTCTATCGTCTCCTGCATGCTAAAGAATGAAATCCAATATCAATAAAATCAAATCATCTCTTCTTTCATAGTAAAAAGTACTACTCCAAGTATTGAAAGCTTACAAGTAGCTAGAAACCATACAATTAGTAAGCAAAGTTTCATTAGGAAAAACTAAAAATGTTTTGCTTCAAAATTTTCCTCAAATCAAATGTACTTTCTACTATGGAACCAAATTAAAGAAATAACATCCATGTGCTGTAGTAGAGGCCACAAAATTCTAGTAGAGTCACCCAAATATCTTCATGCCTTTTATTAAACAATCTTTAAGCATTTCTGCAAAATAATAAAAGAGAAAAAAATATTCCAAGGAAAGTATTTTAACTTTGCCCTAAATTTAAAAAAGAAAAAGAAAAGAAATTATCTAGCCATAAAGCATGTCATAAGCATTTTCAACAATAATCATATATAGTTGTATAAATGCATCGATCTTCAAGAAATTAGATGAATAAGTTGATTCTGATGTAAAATAACATTGACTGTCTTGTCTGAAGAATGATGGGAATTGGGATATTATGATATAACTACTATCCATCAAGTGTCTCATCCTACGTGAATTACATTAGGCTATAATTTTCTTTATCCATGTTACATCATATGATCATCTTAGATATTATCAAAATCAGTTCATTTAAAATAACAGGTTAGCAGGATTTATATCATAAGATCAAAATGGTATGATATTATCAAGATGTGGTGGTAATCAATCAGTACTATAGGAGACAAATTAACTTAACTTTAGATAGTTGGTATGATTAACACTTTTTCTTTCCAACTTCTTAGAACAACAGTGGGTTTGGATGGGGACAAGGATGTGACTCCAATATAATAGCACATGGATTCCCAAATCACTTCAAGGCACCCTTCTACTTCAGGAAATTACCCAAGTTACAAATCTATGGTGCCAACTTGCCTTGGGAAGAAACAATAGTAACACTCTTGAAAGTGAAAATAGTGCCGTTTACATTCAAAATGTCTCTATATAACCAAAGTTAATAACAGCACCTGATGAAAACGGATAATACCCCCTCACAAAATAGGTTACCAGAGATTGTACCTTTTTTTATGGATATGGCAAAAGAGAGAAAGAGTTATCTTTTTTTGAGAAGATAGATGTTGATTTCACTTTCATTTTGTTAGTAATAAGCCTTCATTTTAGTCACCATGCTATTATTTCTTGCATAAAATTAATACCCAAGTTCTTTATTTATTTATTTTTTTGTTTAATCTGATTCTCAACACCCCATATGAAGAATGAAGTAGAAGTAAAGCAACGAAAGACTATGAAGTTGTTTAGGTGAAGTTCATGAAGTTATTTATTAGAAACGATTAAATAAAATTAAAATAAAAAATTGAAACTAATAAATTGGAAGGTCTCATTATATAAATCAAGTATATAAAAATTGAAAAAAAATTACTAAATTTATATATATAAATATATTTTTGGATAAACATTTTTAGAAAAAATGTTGACAAAATTTTTATCTAAAAATAAGTATCAATCAAATTCAAATTATAAATAATATTTTTAATAATTTCTTTCCATATTATTCATCTTCACATTAAATTCGATCAATTTATCGATTTGAATTTTTTATTAAAGTTTTTATTAAATCATTTAAAAAAAAAAACTTCATAAATTCACTTAAAAAATTTCTATAAGTTTTATCCCGTAAGACAACCCCTATTGTATGAAACATTGAATGGCACTTTAACCAAGTCCAAGAAACATTCATCTTGTCACTTTCTTTCTTTGTGATCATTCATTAAAAATAGGGTAAATTTATAAATATACCTTATAGTTAAAGCCGAAAAGAAAGTACCTCTTGAGGTTAAAAATGTAATACTCAACTAACTTATGATTTGTTTTATTATTTTTTACCTAAAACTGTTAATTTTCTTTTTTTTTTATTTTTATTTTTTTCACCTGAATTCATTCTCTCTCTCTCTCTAAAACCAAACCAATTCTCTCACTAAATCTAAACCAATCTACAACAACCTTCAAACCACAAGAAAACTCTTCACATTCCCATTTTATTAAATTTTCAAACCTTAAACAAAAAAATTCACAACCCAAAAATTGGTGTTGATTCACCTTGCCTCTGGCGATCCACTCACTGTGCGGTATTTAACAATTTTCAAAAACTCCAAACAAATCCTCTTCTTCTCTCTTCCTCTTCTTCTTTTTTTAGAATTTCTTAAGTCTTTAACAAAAGTTTAGATCAAAGCACTAAATAAAAATTGCTATCACTTTCTAAACTTCGTCATCACCTTAAAACTCTAAAAAACAACACCAAACCAATAGAACTAAAAAACCCTAAAACTAGTAACAACCCGTTACCTCCATCGCTGTCTATTACCTTACTAAGACCACTGAGGACTTCTTTTTCTACTCCTTTACATCAGCAATGTTTCTTTCCTCTGTTTATAAGTATAAATCCCAAGAGATTGAACCTTCAATCTCATAATTTTATATATTTTGTTGTTGCAATTTTCTATATTCTTGTCTAGGTGATAATTTTTTATTTCTGTGATTGAATTTTGTATTATGGATTTTTCTCTAAGGCTGTTTGTTGGAATTTTGGTTTTGTTTTGAGTTGTTCTGTTGAGGCTTTGTTGTTCTGTTAAGGCTTTATTGGTGAATTCTTTACTACTTGTGTTGTGAAATTTGATTTTCTAGATTGATTCAGTTCTTGACAGTAAAATAGATATTTTATGGTGCTTTAAAGGTTTTTGTTTGTGGATTTAGAGAGAGAATTGATTTAATTTTAGACAGAGAAAATAAATTTTTAGAAAGATAATATAAATTCAGATAAAATTTTTTTAAAAAAAAATAACAAAATGTAACGGTTTTACATAAAAATACAATGAAACAAATCATAGGTACTTAAGTATCATATTTTAAATCTTAATAATACTTTCATTTCGAACATAATCACAGGATATATTTAAGAAGTTTACCTAATATTTTCACTAAAAAAATGAAAACATCTCCTCACTAAAATACAATGAGTTTTAACTGAGAGAGTTTTTGTCAGATTAAACAACCCTAGGTATATGGCGGAAAAAATATGAAATTTGAAAAAAAGAAAAGAAGTGGTTTGATCGCATACAAGAAAATTGTTATATTCATTTAGAATTAGACCTGTGCTAGTGCTAAAGTAAGTGGTATTATAAATGCAAAACTGATCATGTACCTAGAACTTGCAAATTCATATAGCTTGCCTCTCGGGGAGAAAATTATAAGAGCAACCTCAACGTCACAAAGAACTGATAGCTCAAAAGCCTTCTTTAGCAACCCATTTCGCCGCTTAGAGAAGGTCACTTGCCTGCTTGTGGCGTTCTCTATGCGCCTCATTTGAGTCTTTCCTCTCACCATCTCCGCACCTTCAAGCAAAAAAACTGAAGCTATCATCAATTCAAAGCAGCAAAAACACTAAGAAAACATAACACATAGCAAGAAAGTTCACTTCCCCACGAAAAGAAAAAGCAGTTCCCCAGAAGCTAAAGGAAGCAAATTAAGAGTGTAAATGAGCAATACTTCAACGTAAACAAGAAACCCAACCGAGTAAAACCCAGGGAGCCCTTTTTTTTTTTTTCTTTTTAACGATGTTAGAGGACAAAGAAGCCAAGAAAACTGAGAATTTGTAAGCCAAGATGAGTAAACTGAGGGATATGCTGTGGTTGGTTTGATTGCTTCAATGAAAACAAGACAAAACAAGACAAACTGTTCTTTTGTATAAACTGTAAACTGTTCTGATTACACCAAAAATCCAATAAACATTTAAAACACAGCTTTAAAAAAGTGAACGTGAAAAAGGAGATCATCAAACTTCGCCTTACTTACCAAAAAAACCCAGAAAGCTTAAAGAAGAAGGAAACCAAAAAAAGGAAGAAAACTAAGAAAATCTGATGGTTGTGAAGAACACCCAGAAGACCCAAGATTAGAAATTTTTATTGTGATAGATATATTTCGGTAGTCCTTTTTTTAGTAACCACTAAAGAAGAAAAAAAAAAAAAAACCAAAACCCACACACATCAGCCTTTCCTTATTCATCTTTCCTTTAGCTTTCTCTTGCTTCCTCAAACCGCACACCCATGTAAAGAAAAACCAAAATACTCCATATACAACATAGGTGAAAAAACGGAGAACATATTTGTATAAAATAAAATTAAAAGACTTTTGTTTGAAACCTCATCTTTTGCTTGTTTTGGTAAACTAATAATACAAAACCCAAAAAGCAGAACTCACATGAAAAAGGAAAAAGAAAATTACTAAAAAACAGAGAGAAAGAGAAACCAACTCGGTGGAAAAGTATAGAGAATCTTTTTTTTTTCTCCTTTATTTTGCGGTTGAAGTTAAAAAGAGCACAAGCAAACACTTCCAAGTCAAAATTGGTACAATGTTCGAAATACGTCAACATCTTCCGTACAATTCCGTACACATCAAACCAATCAGGTTTCGAAAACTCAGAAAGAGCTCATAACCACTTTTCTTGTCAAAAACCCACCCAAAAGAAACAGACAAAACAATAGAAGCTCAAGACACCCCTCCTCATACTTCATGTTACTTCATAAATAAATTTGAGCTAAGACCTCATTGAATTTTGGCGTCTGGTTTTGTGGGGCGAGCTAGTCAGAGATTATTGGCCTTGGGATTTAAGTACCAGGTTTTTTCTCCTTTGAAACTTCTTTTGTTTTTTCATTTTTAGGTAAGAATCGGTTCCAAGGAGGTATATTTCTCCATATATAGTTTCCCTCTTCCTTTAATTGAAAACTTTCTTCAAGTTTTTAATGGGTTTTCTTTCTTTTATATATTTTTTGCCGTTTGTGGGAATTGGCCTAGGATTGGGGGCATTTCGTCTCTATTTCACTTCAGAACTTGACAAACAAGGCTGAGGTCTGCTATTAGGGTACCACACACAAAGCGTGCCATGCGTCGGCTTCCTTTCATTTTTTTAATGCCATCAGCATCGGGGTTCAATGAAATTTTCTATTACAGCAACAATGCAATATTGTTCAATGACTAAAAAAGAAAAAGTTGTGGGTTCTGTAGAAGAGAACCTTAACGACCCTAATTTCTAAAAAACTTGTGAGTATCACAATTCTCAAAAGTCAAGTTTTAATTGTCGGTGATCCTCCAATAATATTGAAATGCTGACTCCTTTATAAATGGCGACATTGTTCATATTTGCCCTACTGTAATGTATTAACCAACATGATAAATAGGGTCCTGGGTGGTCCCTGTACGAAGAACAAAGTTAGACGTGACATTTAAGCCGGAAGCAAGATTGGGGGAACTGTGTGCTTAAAGAGACAAGGAAGAATGGGATATGAAAGTTGGGATTTTCTCTCTGGATTTTAAAACAGAATTTTCACCTCTCAACTTTTGTTTGTTTTGAAGAAATGAAATGATAATTTAGTGGGTGCAAATGCAATGAAGAGTTTACAGCATGATTCTTTTGCAGATTGCTCCCAAAGTGGGAAGATTGGGTGCAAATAAACATTAAAAATCTGGCTTCAAAATTGTAGTATTTGTGAAACAAAGTTCGCGAAAAAAAAGGCTTAAGAAAATAACGAAATTAACTAATTTTCAAAGATAATCAGATCGAGCAAACAATTGCAACTCCAAAGCATAAAAAGTCATGGAAAATTTTTATTATGGTAAGACTAGACATACACAAAATCTCAAAGACACATATGAAATCTAAAATTTTATTGTAAATAAATATGATAATTTTTTTAAAATTTTTTTCATATTTAAAATTATTAAAATTAAATCTTATCACTTAAATTAAAATTATTTGTGTCTTTTTTTAGTTCAAATCATGAAATTGTTAATTACTTAGTTGCATTCTAGGTGGTTTCGATATGTTTTATTAACTAGATGAAAAGTAATTATCACGCATACAAACATTCATTCATAATTCATTTTATGTTTAATTATATTAGGCATTTGCTTGGAGAAGATCTTGGACCTATGAAAGAGCTGCAAAACCTTGAGAAGCAGCTTGAAGGAGCTCTTGCACTGGCCAGACAAAGGAAGGTACCTTCATCTCCACGTCTTTTGTTTAGAACTTTAGTCTGCAATAAACTTTTTTGATGAGTGATTCTCAAAGAAAGAAGCCCTACTAAGTTTGTTTCACAAGGTTTCTTACATTGTGGAATAGTTGAAATTAAAAAATTTTAAGCTGTGTCCTATTTCTTTGAACCAATGTCTGAAAAAAATCAGATTCTCAATCTTCTAAATTTACCTCTTCTAAGAAATGGAAAACAAATGAATTGTTTTTTTTTTTAACCTCTGAAATGTTATAAATGTATGATATATGGTGCTTCTTTTTGTTCTTATAACTGCAGACACAGATTATGATAGAACAAATGGAAGACCTCCGCAAAAAGGTACTTAAGCGAGTGAGAAGACTTACTTTTCGTGTTGTTGAGACTTAGGATGCAGTTTCTTCAAATATGCTTGGCAATTTCCTTTTTCTTAAATTACATATCAATTTCTTTGAATTATGATGAAGTTTCTTAGAATTCACCAACCAGGTATCATTAATTCAACCTTCTAAACACATGATATCAGCGAACTAAAGAAATTATTAATGGTGAAATTTTACCAAGATATGATACCCATTGTCATGAATGTACCTATATTTATCCTGTTCCTTGCAAACCTGGATCATGCTTAATTTCTTTAGTTTATCTCTGAAATTCTTTTTCTTTCTTGATGTCTAGAGTATCCTCCCCTACTCTTTTGGTTATTGCAATTGCCACCTCAAATATTTCTCCTTAATGCTGAGTTTACAACAAAGTTTTGGTTTCAGAACTCATGTTTAACAGCTGTTTTTCATCTTTTGGTAGGAGCGTCATCTTGGAGACCTTAACAAACAGCTCAAAATCAAGGTTAACCTTGATTAGCAAACATCTGTTTTGCACTTTGAACTTTCATCTATTCTTCTCCATGGCAATGTTATTTCTACTGTTGTACCCGACCTAATATTTCTCTGTATTTTGCCTTTTCAATTTGAGGCAGAAGGACAGAACTTCAAAACAATCCAAGGCTTTTGGAGTTCTGCTGTAGCAGCAGAAAATAGCAACTTTCCTCTGCATCCTTCTCAAACCCATCCTGTGGAATGTGACCATGAGCCAGTTTTACAGATAGGGTACAATGAATATATTTGGATCTCTTGCACTTTTTTTCCCCCAAATATATGGATCCATAACTTCATATTGATTATTGTCTGCTTCTGGAACACCATCAAGATATTTCTAAATTCCACAACAAATACAGTCTATTTACCAAAGTTGAAGGTATAAATTTAGTGTTTAAACAGGAACCTTCACCCAAATTTATAGGTAATCAAGGTGGCATCCCTTCTTCAATGCTTTCATAGGTACCTTTAAGTGATTAAACTTGAATATATATGACAATAGTTGGTTGTTTCTTGATACCAGCTAATGGGACTAGATCTTATGATAAATTTGACCATGAGAAAGAAAACCATCACATTGCAAGCGATTCAATTTTAAAGCTCATCAGAAATGCTTTTTCATGTTACTCTTTGTTTAAGAAGTTGGTTTGAAGTAAAATGAAATCTGGAAGAAGAAAGCTTCTGAGTGACTTCTGTTTTATCAGGTACCATGACTACGTTCAGGCTGAAGGATCGTCAGTCCCCAAAAGCATGGCTGGTGAGACCAACTTTTTCCACGGATGGGTCATTTGAGCCCTCTCCAATTCAAAACATAACTATATATACATATATATATATATTGTGATTTTGTCTCTTGTTTTTGTATTGGGATTTCTTATGTTGCCAACAAATATATAGAGCATTATGAAGGGTACAACATCAAAATGCTTGGAATTTAAAGGAGCATTCCTCCTCCAATTGGGATATATATATATAGCTTGTTACTGTTGTATTTCAGACGCTAAACCATTTGAGCCTTCAAGATTGTTTTGTAGGCTAATTGTAGCTCTCCTCTCTCTCTCTTTCTCTCTCTCTCTATATATATGTAGGTTATTTAATTTGATTATGGAGCAGTAGCCTTAAACTTACTATATATATATATATATATATGATTTTTGGTCTTGTAAATTTCTCAGTGAATTTGTTACATAATTATATATATATTTACTTCTTTTCCTTAAAATCTTCTTTGTTTTACATATTTTAGTCTTGATTTATCTGAGAGATTTGTTAAGTAATAATTTTTACTTGGTTTCATGTTCTTCTTTTAGAGATAGCTTCTATTAATAATGTTAATTTGAAAATGAAAAGTGTTGATGACAAACACAAACATTGTAAAAAAAAAAAATCCAACCTCAAATTCCTTTTCTCCAACATAAGAAAAAAATTTTATATGTTATTTTCAAAGAAGATTTATGGTCATTTGAAAATTCAATTAGAAAAATTTCACCGAATCAATATATATTTTATGATTGGACCCTTAATCGGACTTGCAAATAAACACTTAATTTTTGAATATTTGGCTTAATAATAATAATAAAATGTTTATTCCAACTCCTATCCATTTAAAATGGATTTAAAGAAGGTAAAAAAAAAAAAAAATCTAATTTTACCTTTTCAGAAAAAGTAAAGGGGCTTAAGTAACAAACAGGCCCCACCATGTTTTGCAAGCCTGGATTTCAGGTCTGGTCTCAACAGTGGGCTGAACAGAGTAGCCGAATGTTGATATGTGGAGGCGTTGTTTGCTAACTTTTCATTACAGCCCAACACTTTTCAGCAATTGAGCTGAAGATTTTGTAGTTATAACTTATAGGCTTACTCGTGGGCCGTGAAATGTGATGACGTGGCAAGATCTGGGCCCCTATGACCTTACGGCCCCTCTACTTCACTACCTTGTTGTAACCCACGGACTCGGTTTCTTAATAATTACAAGACTTTGACATAATTCAATTACCACAAATTATAATAAAAAAAATTATTTTGAATACTTCAAATGAACAAATCTGATTTTTTTTTTAAATAAAAATTTAACAGACATTAAATTGATTTTAAATCTTAAAGCATTTCAATGACAGGTCCAAAATAAGGATATATTCATAAAACGAGTCATGCTCTTGGTAATTTTTTCAACAAGCAGTTTTACAATTACCATACATCTGCTGGTATGAATTTTATTTGAAACTAATGCAAACAAACTGGATGCTTAATATGTGAATTTTCAGCCTTGAATTCATATTTGCAAAGGGTGGGATGAGTTGTCGTCAATCACTTGTGTTGCAGGATGCGTTTCGTTCTCCCTCCAGGTAGTCCAATGAACAGTTCAGTCTCCACGTTCGAGCATGGATTGCTTTCATCATATGGTACATTCTCTTTCTGCTCGTTTGATTCTTTCCATGGCTGTGTACCACTCTGAGATGAACAATTATGCAGACAGTTGTATCAAAAGATATTCAAAAGGAAGCTTGTAATCTATCCAAATCTCTCTCATTTTCCTGTCTGACTCTTTAAGTGTTACTGATAGCAAATGCTTACCTTCTCACAAAGCCTTGCATTTTCCGCAGCCAGGACTTTCTCCTGAATTTTGGCCAAAAAAAGTGAGACAGTTGTTAGCAATCAGCTAGTCACCGTATGCTGATTCTCTGTCCATTGCCAGAAGACTCGATAACTTTATTTAGAAACACTATTTTTTCTGATTCATTTTTGAGGTCTCACCATGTTATTGAGATTGCTCAGCCTCAAGGCTTACCTTTTCTTTCAATTGCTCTATCTGTTCCTTGAAAACTTGTGTCTGAAAAGTAGACAAGAATTAACATGTTTAGTTTTCTTTGCACAAAATGTTGAGAAAACTCGATATTTAATTGTTCCCATAGTCAACCTTTCTTGCTCTTACGCGGCTCACGCTCCTTTCCAACTGTTGTTGTATCTGTTGTAATTCTTCTAATGTGCAAGAACCCAAACACTCTCCTAGTAGTTTCCTGAGGCATTTCGGACTCAAGTTTCAAAATCTCAGTTCAGTATTTCAATGTAAAAGAAATGACTAGCAGCAAAATTTGGGGGAAAATGAATCTTAAACTAGGCCTAATACCGTCTTGAAACTTGAAGAAGCTCTATTTTCTTCACCATGTTTGCTGACCCAGTCCTCAAATGCTGTCGTTTCAGTCAATGTGCACGAGAAAAACAAGAAACGAAACTCCTAATCAACATGATGCTATGCTGTGTTGTAACAGATAAATACAGATCATAGCAAATCCAAACTGTATGTGCTATGGCTTACGTTGTTGCAATAGAGGGTACCAACCAGCTAATATTTACACATAAAGAGAACGAAAGATGCATACAATTTCATGCTAATTGGTGAAAAGATTTCGGTTTTCAAATTTAGTATTAGTATGTTGGTATGTTTCAAGCTATCAATATCAGTCCACTTGAAAAATGTGGAGAAGGGAAATCTGTAAGGAAGATGTTACAACATTTGTTTCCTAAGGGGTTGGGGTACGGAATACAAAATTTTCCCGCCTCATAATTTGAGAAAAACCACCGTTAGGGCATCAAATATATCCATGAAAAATTGATATGAAAAGAAAAAAGGATTCATCAAAGCTAGAGAAATCCTAACCTGCATGTTTTGTTCAGCTGGTGTGGTTCGATTATCCTTCGTATGCCTCATGTAACGTTCTATCGTCTCCTGCATGCTAAAGAATGAAATCCAATAGCAATAAAATCAATTCATCTCTTCTTTCATAGTCAATGGTACTACTCCAAGTATTGAAAGCTTACAACTAGCTAGAAACCATACAATTAGTAAGCAAAGTTTCATTAGGAAAAACTAAAAATGTTTTGCTTCAAAATTTTCCTCAAATCAAATGTGCTTTCTACTATGGAACCAAATTAAAGAAATAACATCCATGTGCTGTAGTAGAGGCCACAAAATTCTAGTAGAGTCACCCAAATATCTTCATGCCGTTTATTAAACAATCTTTAAGCATTTCTGCAAAATAATAAAAGGGAAAAAAATATTCCAAGGAAAGTATTTTAACTTTGCCCTAAATTTAAAAAAGAAAAAGAAAAGAAATTATCTAGCCATAAAGCATGTCATAAGCATTTTCAACAATAATCATATATAGTTGTATAAATGCATTGATCTTCAAGAAATTAAATAAATAAGTTGATTCTGATGTAAAATAACACTGACTGTCTTGTCTGAAGAATGATGGGAATTGGGATATTATGATATAACTACTATCCATCAAGTGTCTCATCCTACGTGAATTACATTAGGATACAATTTTCTTTATCCATGTTACATCATATGATCATCTTAGATATTATCAAAATCAGTTCATTTAAAATAACAGGTTAGCAGGATTTATATCATAAGATCAAAATGGTATGATATTATCAAAATGTGGTGGTGATTGCAGTTGAATCAATCAGTACTATAGGAGACAAATTAGCTTAACTTTAGATAGTTGGTATGATTAACTTTTTTTCTTTCCAACTTCTTAGAACATCAGTGGGTTTGGATGGGGACGAGGATGTGACTCCAATATAAAAGCACATGAATTCCCACATCAATATAATATAAACCAAATATATCTCCAAATAGCACATGGATTCCCAAATCACTTCAAGGCACCCTTCTACTTCAAGAAATTACCCAAGTTACAAATCTATGGTGGCAACCTGCCTTGGTAAGAAACAATAGTAACACTCTTGAAAGTGAAAATAGTGCCATTTACATTATAGAATGTCTCTATATAACCAAAGTTAGTAACAGCACCTGATGAAAACAGATAATACCCCCTCACAAAATAGGTTACCAGAGATTGTACCTTTTTTTATTGATATGGCAGAAGAGAGAAAGAGTTATCTTTTTTTGAGAAGATAGATGTTGGTTTTCACTCTCATTTTGTTAGTAATAAGCCTTCATTTTAGTCATTATGCTGTTATTTCTTGCATAAATTTAATACCTAAGCTCTTTATTTATTTATTTATTTTTTTAATCTAACTCTCGAACACCCCACATGAAGAATGAAGTAAAAGTAAAGCAACGAAAGACTATGAAGTTGTTTAGGTGAAGTTCATGAAGTTATTTATTAGAAACGATTAAATAAAATTAAAATAAAAAATTGAAACTGCAAAATTGAAAGGTCTCATTATATAAACTATGTAAAAATTGAAAAAAAAATTAATAAATTTATATATATTTTTGAATAAACATTTTTATTCAAAAATATTGACAAAATTTTTATCTAGAAATATGTTTCAATCAAATTCAAATTATAAATAATATTTTTAATAATTTATTTCCATATTATTCATCTTCACATTAAACTTGATCAATTTATCAATTTGAATTTTTTATTAAAATTTTTATTAAATCATTTTTAAGAAAGAACTTGATAAATTCACTTAAAATATTTCTATAAGTTTTATCCCATAAGACAACCTCTATTGTATGAAACATTGAATGGCACTTTAACCAAGTCCAAGAAACATTCATCTTGTCACTTTCTTTCTTTGTGATCATTCATTAAAAATAGGATAAATTTAAAAATATACCCTATAATTAAAGCCGAAAAGAAAGCACCCTTTAAGGTTAAAAATATAGTACTTAACTACCTTACGATTTGTTTTATTATTTTTTACCCAAAATCGTTACTTTTTCTATTTTTTTATTTATTTTTATTTTTTTCACCTGAATTCATTCTCTCTCTCTCTAAAAATTTATTTTCTCTCTCTAAATCCAAACCAATTCTCTCTCTAAATCTAAACCAATCTACAGCAACCTTCAAACCACAAGAAAACTCTTCACATTCTCATATTTTTAAATTTCCAAACCTTAAACAAAAAATTTCATAACCAAAAAATTAGTGTTGATTCACCTTGCCTCTGGCCATCCACTCACTGTGCGCTATTTAGCAATTTTCAAAAACTCCAAATAAATCATCTTCTTCTTTCTTCCTCTTCTTCTTCTTTCAGAATTTCTTAAGTCTCTAACAAAAGTTTAGATCAAAGCACTAAATAAAAATTGCTATCACTTTCTAAACTTCTCCATCACTTTCAAAGTCTCAAAAACAACACCAAACCAACAGAACTAAAAAACCCAAAAACTAGTAACAACCCACTACCTCCATCGTTGTCTATTACCTTACTAAGACCACTTAGGACTTCTTTTTCTACTCCTTTACATCAGCAATGTTTCTTTCCTCTGTTTATAAGTATAAATCCCAAGAGACTGAACCCTCAATCTCATAATTTTATATATTTTGTTGTTACAATTTTTTGTATTCTTGTCTAGGTGATAATTTTTTATTGCTGTGATTGAATTTTTTATTGTGGATTTTTCTCTAAGGCTGTTTGTTGGAATTCTTGTTTTGTTTTTGAGTTTTTCTGTTGAGGCTTTGTTGTTCTGTTAAGGCTTTGTTGGTGAATTCTATACTACTTGTGTTGTGGAATTTGTCTTTATGGATTGATTCAATTCTTGACAGTAAAATAAATATTTTATGGTGGTTAAAGGTTGTTGTTTGTGGATTTAGAGAGAGAATTGATTTAGTTTTAGAGAGAGAAAATAAATTTTTAAAAAGATAATATGAATTCAAATAAAAAAATAAAAAAATAAAAAGATAAAATGTAACGGTTTTGGATAAAAATACAATGATATAAATCGTAGGTACTTAAGTATCATATTTTAAATCGTAATAATACTTTTATTTCGAGCATAATCACAAGATATATGTGAGAAGTTTACCTAATATTTTCACTAAAAAAATGAAAACATCTCCTCACTAAAATCTAACTTACTATGGGTGGGTTTTAACCGAGAGAGTTTCTGTCAGATTAAAAAACCCTAGGTATATAGCGAAAAAATATGAAATTTGAAAAGAAGAAAAGAAGAAAAGAAGTGGCTTGATCGCATACAAGAAAATTGTTATATTCATTTAGAATTAGACCGGTGCTAGTGCTAAAGTGAGTGGTATTAACGCAAAACTGATCGTGTACCTAGAACTTGCAAATTCATAGAGCTTGCCTCTCGGGGAGAAAATTATAAGAGCAACCTCAGCGTCACAAAGAACTGATAGCTCAAAAGCCTTCTTTAGCAACCCATTTCGCCGCTTAAAGAAGGTCACTTGCCTGCTTGCGGCGTTCTCTATGCGCCTCATTTGAGTCTTTCCTCTCACCATCTCCGCACCTTCAAGCAAAAAAACTGAAGCTATCATCAATTCAAAGCAGCAAAAACACTAAGAAAACATAACACATAGCAAGAAAGTTCACTTCCCCACGAAACGAAAAAGCAGTTCCCCAGAAGCTAAAGGAAGCAAATTAAGAGTGTAAATCAGCAATACTTCGACGTAAACAAGAAACCTAACCGAGTTAAACCCAGAGAGCCCTTTTTTTTCTTTCCTTTTTAACAATGTTAGAGGACAAAGAAGCCAAGAAAACTGAGAAATAATAGAGATTTGTAAGCCAAGATGAGTAAACTGAGGGATATGCTGTGGTTTGGTTTGATTGCTTCAATGAAAACAAGACACAACAAGACAAAATGTTCTTTTGTATAAACTGTAAACTGTTCTGATTACACCAAGAATCCAATAAACATTTAAAACACAGCTTTAAAAAAGTGAACGTGAAAAAGGAGCTCATCAAACTTCGCCTTACTTACCAAAAAAACCCAGAAAGCTTAAAGAAGAAGGAAACCAAAAAAAGGAAGAAAACTAAGAAAATCTGATGGTTGTGAAGAACACCCAGAAGACCCAAGATTAGAAATTTTTATTGTGATTGATATATTTCGGTAGTCCTTTTTTTAGTAACCACTAAAGAAGAAAACAAAAAAAAAAAACCCAAACCCACACACATCAGCCTTTCCTTATTCATCTTTCCTTTAGCTTTCTCTTGCTTCCTCAAACCGCACACCCATGTAAAGAAAAAACAAAATACTCCATCTACAACATAGGTGAAAAAACGGAGAACATATTTGTATAAAATAAAATTAAAAGACGTTTGTTTGAAACCTCTTCTTTTGCTTGTTTCGGTAAACTAATAATACAAAACCCAAAAAGCAGAACTCACATGAAAAAGGAAAAAGAAAATTACTAAAAAAGAGAGAGAAAGAGAAACCAACTCGGTGGAAAAGTATCGAGAGTCCTTTTTTTTTTCTCCTTTATTTTGCAGTTGAAGTTAAAAAGAGCAAAAGAAAACAGTTCCAAGTTTAAATTGGTAAAATGTTAGAAACACGTCAACATCTTCCGTACAATGCCGTACACATCAAACCAATCAGGTTTCGAAAACTCAGAAAGAGCTGATAATCACTTTTCTTGTCAAAAACCCCCCCAAAACAGACAGACAAAACAATAGAAGCTCATGACACTCAACCTTCATGTTACTTCATAAATAAATTTGAGGTAAGACCCCATTGAATTTTGGCGTCTGGTTTTGTGGGGCGAGCTAGTCAGAGATTATTGGCCTTGGGATTTAAGTACCAGGTTTTTTCTCCTCTGAAACTTCTTTTGTTTTTTCATTTTTAGATAAGAATCGGTTCCAAGGAGGTATATTTCTCCATATATAGTTTCCCTCTTTCTTTAATTGAAAACTTTCTTCAAGTTTTTAATGGGTTTTCTTTCTTTTATATATTTTTAGCCGTTTGTGGGAATTGGCCTAGGATTGGGGGGCATTTCCTCTCCATTTCACTTCAGAACTCGACAAACAAGGCTGAGGTCTGCTATTAGGGTACCACACACACAAAGCGTGCCATGCTTCGGCTTCCTTTCATTTTTTTAATCCCATCAGCATCGGGGTTCAATGAAATTGCTATTACAGCAACAATGCAATGTTGTTCAATGAAGAAAAAAGAAAAAAGTTGTGGGTTCTGTAGAAGAGAACCTTAACGAACCTAATTTCTAAGGAACTTGTGAGTTTCACAATTCTCAAATGTCTAGTTTTAATGATCGGTGATCCTCCAATAATATTGAAATGTTGACTCCCATATAAATGGCGACACTGTTCATATTTGCCCTATTGAATGTATTAACCAACATGATAAATAGGGTCCTGGGTGGTCCCTGCACGAAAAACAAAGTTAGATGTGGCATTTATACCGGAAGCAAGATTGGGGGAACTGTGTGCTTAAAGAGACAAGGAAGGGAAAGGGATATGAAAGTTGGGATTTTCTCTCTGGATTTTAAAACAGAATTTTCACCTCTCAACTTTTGTTTGTTTTGAAGAAATGAAATGATAATTTAGTGGGTGCAAATGCAATGAAGAGTTTACAGCATGATTCTTTTGCAGATTGCTCCCAAAGTGGGAAGATTGGGTGCAAATAAACATTAAAAATCTGGCTTCAAAATTGTAGTATTTGTGAAACAAAGTTCTGGAAAAAAAAAAGGTTTAAGAAGAAATAACGAAATTAACTAATTTTCAAAGATAATCAGATCGAGCAAACAAATGCAACTCCAAAGCATAAAATGCCATGGAAAATTTTTATTATAGTAGACTGGGCATACACAAAATCTCAAAGATACATATGAAATCTAAAATTTTACTGTAAATAAATATGATAATTTCTTTAAATTTAATTAAATGTTTTGGTGTTGTTTTTTTTTCATATTTAAAATTATTAAAATTAAATCTTATC
Organism: Durio zibethinus; assembly: GCF_047325235.1. Lineage (NCBI taxonomy): Eukaryota > Viridiplantae > Streptophyta > Magnoliopsida > Malvales > Malvaceae > Durio > Durio zibethinus. The sequence goes on from NC_143184.1 coordinate 1,609,941, forward strand.
ACTTAAATTAAAATTATTTGTGTCGTTTCTTAGTTCAAATCATGAAATTGTTAATTACTTAGTTGCATTCTAGGTGGTTTCGATATGTTTTATTGACTAGATGAAAAGTAATTATCAACCATACTAACATTCATTCATAATTCATTATATGTTTAATTATATCAGGCATTTGCTTGGAGAAGATCTTGGACCATTGAATGTGAAAGAGCTGCAAAACCTTGAGAAGCAGCTTGAAGGAGCTCTTGCACCGGCTAGACAAAGGAAGGTACCTTCATCTCCACGTCTTTTGTTTAGAACATTAGTTTGCAATAAACTTTTTTGATGAGTGATTCTCAAAGAAAGAAACCCTACTAAGTTTGTTTCACAAGGTTTCTTACATTGTGGAATAGTTGAAATTAAAAATTTTTAAGCTGTGTCCTATTTCTTTGAACCAATGTTTGAAAAAAAATCAGATTCTCAATCTTCTAAATTTACCTCTTCTAAGAAATGGAAAACAAATGTATTGGTTTTTTTTTTTAACCTCTGAAATGTTATAAATGTATGATATATGGTGCTTCTTTTTGTTCTTATAACTGCAGACACAGATTATGATAGAACAAATGGAAGACCCCCGCAAAAAGGTAATTAAGCGAGTGAGAAGACTTAATTTTCGTGTTGTTGAGACTTAGGATGCAGTTTCTTCAAATATGCTTGGGAATGTCCATTTTCTTAAATTACATATCAATTCCTTTGAATTATGATGAAGTTTCTTAGAATTAACCAACCAAGTATCATTAATTCAACCTTCTAAACACATGATATCAGCGAACTAAAGAAATTATTAATAGTGAAATTTTACCAAGATCCCATGGTCATGAATGTACCTATATGACCTTTCATCTGAATTATCCTATTCCTTACAAACCTGGATCATGCTTAATTTCTTTAGTTTATCTCTGAAATTCTTTTTCTTTCTTGATGACTAGAGTATCCTCAACCTACTCTTTTGGTTATTGCAATTGCCATCTCAAATATTTCTCCTTAATGCTGAGTTTACAACAAAGTTTTGGTTTCATAACTCATGTTTAACAGCTGTTTTTCATCTTTTGGAAGGAGCGTCATCTTGGAGATCTTAACAAACAGCTCAAAATCAAGGTTAACCTTGATTAGCAGACATCTGTTTTGCACTTTGAACTTTCATCTATTCTTCTCCATGGCAATGTTATTTCTACGGTTGTACCGGTCCTAATATTTCTCTGTATTTTGCCTTTTCAATTTGAGGCAGAAGGACAGAACTTCAAAACAATCCAAGGCTTTTGGAGTTCTGCTGTAGCAGCAGAAAATAGCAAGTTTCCTCCGCATCCTTCTCAAACCCATCCTATGAAATGTGACCATGAACCAGTTTTACAGATAGGGTACAATGAATATATTTGGATCTCTTTCATTTTTTTTCCCCCAAATATATGGATCCATAAGTTCATATTGATTATTGTCTGCTTCTAGAGCACCATCAAGATATTTCTAAATTCCACAACAAATACAGTCTATTTAGCAAAGTTGAAGGTATAAATTTAGTGTTTAAACAGGAACCTTCACCCAAATTTATAGGTAATCAAGGTGGCATCCCTTCTTCAATGCTTTCATAGGTACCTTTAAGTGATTAAACTTGAATATATATGACAATAGTTGGTTGTTTCTTGATACCAACTAATGGGACTAGATCTTATGATAAATTTGACCATGAGAAAGAAAACCATCACATTGGAAGCAATTCAATGTTAAAGCTGATCAGAAATGCTTTTTCATGTTACTCTTTGTTTAAGAAGTTGGTTTGAAGTAAAATGAAATCTGGAAGAAGAAAGCTTCTGAGTGACTTCTGTTTTATCAGGTACCATGACTACGTTCAGGCTGAAGGATCGTCAGTCCCCAAAAGCATGGCTGGTGAGACCAACTTCTTCCACGGATGGGTCATTTGATCCCTCTCCAATTCAAAACATCACTATATATATATATATATATATATATATATTGTGATTTTGTCTCTTGTTTCTGTATTGGGATTTCTTATGTTGCCAACAAATATATAGCGCATGATCTAGTGTACAACATAAAAATGCTTGGAATTTAAAGGAGCATTCCTCCTCTAACTGGGATATGTGTAGCTTGTTACTGTTATATTTCAGACACTAAACCATTTAAGCCTTCAAGATTGTTTTGTAGGGTAATTGTAACTCTCCTCTCTCTCTCTCTCTCTCTCTCTCTCTCTCTCTATATATATATATATATAGGTTATTTAATTTGATTATGGAGCAGTAGCCTTAAACTTACTATATATATATATATATATGTACCAAATTCATGGAGAGATTTACAAGACCAATCTTCTTTTACTTCTTTTACTTAAAATCTTTGTTTTACATATTTCAGTCTTGATTTATTTGGGAGATTTGTTAGGTAGCAATTTTTACTTGGCTTCATGTTCTTCTTTTAGATATAGTTTCTATTAATAATGTTAATTTGAAAATGAAAAGTGTTGATGACAAACACAAACATTGTAGCAAAAAAAAAATCCAATCTCAAATTCCTTTTCTCCAATATAAGAAAAAAAGTTATATCTTATTTTCAAAATAAATTTACGATCATTTAAAAATTTAATTAAAAAAATCTCACCCTATCAATATATATATTTTGATTGGACCCTTAATTGGAATTGCAAATAAACTCTTCATTTTTTAATATTTGGTTTAATAGTAATAATAAAATGTTTATTCCAACGCATAGTCTCCATTTAAAATGGATTTAAAGAAGGCAAAAAAAAAATCTAATTTTACCATTTAAGAAACGTAAAGGGGCCTAATTAACAAACAGGCTTCACCATGTTTTGGAAGTCTGGATTTCGGGTCTGGTCTCAACAGTGGCCTGAACAGACCCTAGCCAAAAATTCATATGCCGATTCAGGCGTTGTACTGTAACTTTTCATTCATTATAGCCCATCACTTCTGAGCAATTGAGCTGAAGATTTTAAAGACATTACTTATAGGCTCACTCGTGGGCCGTGGCATGTGCCGACGAGGCAAGATCATGGCCGTTATCACATTTGGGCCCATCTAATCCACCACCTAGTTCTGACCCACGGACTCAGTTTCTTAATAATTATTACAAGACTTTGACATAAATCAATTACCTCGTCTGTGCCAAGAAAGCTCGAAGAAGACATCAAAGCTAAAATTCGAACCCAGCTTCTCTCCCTTGTTTTTAGAACTTTACCTCCGTTAGAAACCAAAAAATAATAATTCAATTACCTCAAATTATTAATAAATAAATATTATTTTGAATACTTCGAATGAACAAATCTGATTTTTTTTTAATAAAAATTTAACAGACATTAAATTGATTTTTAATCTTAGAGCATTTCAATAACATGTCCAAAATAAGGATATATTCTTATAACGAGTCATGCTCTAGGTAATTTTTTCAACAACTAGTTTTACAATTACCATACATCTGCCGGTATGAATTTTATTTGAAACTAATGCAAACAAACTGGATGCTTAATATGTGAACTTTCTGCCTTGTATTCATATTTGCAAAGGGTGGAATGAGTTGTCATCAATCAGTTGTGTTGCAGGGTGCTTTTTGTTCTCCCTTCAGGTAGTCCAATGAACAATTCAGTCTCCACGTTCGAACATGGATTGCTTTCATCATATGGTACATTCTCTTTCTTCTCGTTTGATCCTTTCCATGGCTGTGTACCACACTGAGATGAACAATTATGCAGACAGTTGTATCAAAAGATATTCAAAAGGAAGCTTGTAATCTATCCAAATCACTCTCATTTTCCTGTCTGACTCTTTAAGTGTTACTGATAGCAAAGGCTTACCTTCTCACAAAGCCTTGCATTTTCCGCAGCTAGGACTTTCTCCTGAATTTTGGCCAAAAAAAGTAAGACAGTTGTTAGCAATCAGCTAGTCACCGTATGCTGATTCCTGTCCATTGCCGGAAGACTCGATAACTTTATTTAGATACGCTAATTTTTCTGATTCATGTTTGAGGTCTCAACATGTTATTGAGATTGCCCAGCCTCAAGGCTTACCTTTTCTTTCAATTGCTCTATCTGTTCATTGAAAACTTGTGTCTGAAAAGTTGACAAGAATTAACATGTTTAGTTTTCTTTGTATAAAAGGTTGAGAAAACTCCATATTAATAGTTCCCATAGTCAACCTTCCTTGCTCTTACGCGGCTCACGCTCCTTTCCAACTGTTGTTCTATCTGTTGTAGTTCTTCTAGTGTGCAAGAACCCAAACACTCTCCTAGTAGTTTCCTGAGGCATTTCAGACTCGAGTTTCAAAATCTCAGTTCAGTATTTTAATGTAAAAGAAACGACTAGCAGCAAAATTTGGGGGAAAATGAATCTTAAACTAGGCCTAATACCGTCTTGAAACTTGAAGAAGCTCTATTTTCTTCACCATGTTTGCTGATTCAGTCTTCAGATGCTGTCGTTTCAGTCAATGTGCACGACAAAAACAAGAAACAAGACTCCTAATCAATATGATGCTATGCTGTGTAGTAACAGATAAAAACAGATCATAGCCAATCCAAACTGCATGTGCTATGGCTCATATTGTTGCAATAAAGGGTACCGACCAGCTAATGTATACACATAAAGAGAACGAGAGATGCATACGATTGCATGCTAATTGGTGAAATGATTTTGGTTTTCAAATTTATTATTGGTATGTTGGTATGTTTCAAGCTATCAATATCAGTCCATCTTGAAAAATGTGGAGAAGGGAAATGGGTAAGGAAGATGTTACAACATTTGTTTCCTAAGGGGTTGGGGTACGGAATACAAAATTTTCCCGCCTCATAATTAGAGAAAAACCACCATTAGGACATCAAATATATCCATGAAAATTTGATATGAAAAGAAAAAAGGATTCATCAAAGCTAGAGAAATCCTAACCTGCATGTTTTGTTCAGTTGGTGTAGTTCGATTATCCTTCGTATGCCTCATGTAACGTTCTATCGTCTCCTTCATGCTAAAGAATGAAATCCAATAGCAATAAAATCAATTCATCTCTTCTTTCATAGTAAAAAGTACTACTCCAAGTATTGAAAGCTTACAACTAGCTAGAAACCATACAATTAGTAAGCAAAGTTTCATTAGGAAAAACTAAAAATGTTTTGCTTCAAAATTTTCCTCAAATCAAATGTGCTTTCCACTATGGAACCAAATTAAAGAAATAACATCCATGTGCTGTAATAGAGGCCACAAGATTCTAGTAGAGTCACCCAAACATCTTCATGCCTTTTATTAAACAATCTTTAAGCATTTCTGCAAAATAATAAAAGAGAAAAAATTTTCCAAGGGAAGTATTTTACCTTTGCCTTAAATTTCAAAAAGAAAAAGAAAAGAAATTATCTAGCCATAAAGCATGTCATAAGCATTTTCAACAATAATCATATATAGTTGTATAAATACATTGATCTTCAAGAAATTAGATGAAAAGGTTTATTCTGATGTAAAATAACACTGGCCATCTTGTCTGAAGAATGATGGGAATTGGGATATTAGGATATAACTATTATCCATAAAGTGTCTCATCCTACATGAATTACATTAGGCTATAATTTTCTTTATCCATGTTACATCATATGATCATCATAGATATTTTCAAAATCAATTCATTTACAATAACAGGTTAGCAGGATTTATATCATAAGATCAAAATGGTATGATATTATCAAAATGTGGTGGTGATTGCAATTGAATCAATCAGTACTATAGGAGACAAATTAGCTTAACTTTAGATAGTTGGTATGATTAACTTTTTTTCTTTCCAACTTCTTAGAACATCGGTGGGTTTTGATGGGGACGAGGATGTGACTCCAACATAAAAGCACATGGATTCCCACATCATATAAAGCAAATATATCTCCAAATAGCACATGGATTCCCAAATCACTTCAAGGCACCCTTCTACTTCAGGAAATTACCCAAGTTACAAATCTATGGTGCTAACCTGCCTTGGTAAGAAACAATAGTAACACTCTTGAAAGTGAAAATAGTGCCATTTACATTCAAGAATGTCTCTATATAACCAAAGTTAATAACAGCACCTGATGAAAACAGATAATACACCCTCACAAAATAGGTTACCAGAGATTGTACCTTTTTTTATGGATATGGCAGAAGAGAGAAAGAGTTATCTTTTTTTGAGAAGATAGATGCTGGTTTTCACTTTCATTTTGTTAGTAATAAGCCTTCATTTTAGTCACTATGCTGTTATTTCTTGCATAAATTTAATACCCAAGCTCTTTATTTATTTATTTTTTTGTTTAATCTGACTCTCGGACACCCCACATGAAGAATGAAGTAGAAGTAAAGCAACGAAAGACTATGAAGTTGTTTAGGTGAAGTTCATGAAGTTATTTATTAGAAACGATTAAATAAAATTAAAATAAAAAATTGAAACTGATAAATTGAAAGGTCTCATTATATAAATCAAGTATGTAAAAATTGAAAAAAAATTAATATATTTATATATATATATTTTTGGATAAACATTTTTAGTAAAAATATTGACAAAATTTTTATCTAGAAATAAGTATCAATCAAATTCAAATTATAAATAATATTTTTAATAATTTCTTTCCATATTATTCATCTTCACATTAAACTCGATCAATTTATCGATTTGAATCTTTTATTAAAATTTTTATTAAATCATTTTTAAAAAAGAACTTGATAAATTCACTTAAAAGATTTCTATAAGTTTTATCCCATAAGACAACCTCTATTGTATGAAACATTGAATGGCACTTTAACCAAGTCCAATAGACATTCATCTTGTCACTTTCTTTCTTTGTGATCATTCAATAAAAATAGGATAAATTTAAAAATATACCCTATAGTTAAAGCCGAAAAGAAAGCACCCCTTGAGGTTAAAAATAAAATACTTAATTACCTTATTATTTGTTTTATTATTTTTTGCCCAAAACCATTACTTTTTCTGTTTCTTTTTATTTATTTTTATTTTTCTCACCTGAATTCATTCTTTCTCTCTCTAAAAATTTATTTTCTCTCTCTAAATCTAAACAATTTACAGCAACCTTCAAACCACCAGAAAACTCTTCACATTCCCATCTTTTTAAATTTCCAAACCTTAAACAAAAAAATTCATAACCCAAAAATTGGTGTTAATTCACCTTGCCTCTGGCCATGCACTCACTGTGCGCTATTTAGCAGTTTTCAAAAACTCCAAACAAATTATCTTCTTCTCTCTTCCTCTTCTTCTTCTTTTAGAATTTCTTAAGTCTCTAACAAAAGTTTAGATCAAAGCACTAAATAAAAATTGCTATTACTTTCTAAACTTCTCCATCACCTTCAAACTCTCAAAAACAACACCAAACCAACAGAACTAAAAAACCCAAAAACTACTAACAACCCACTACCTCCATCGCTGTCTATTACCTTACTAAGATCACTTAGGACTTTTTTTTCTACTCCTTTACATCAGCAATGTTTCTTTCCTCTGTTTATAAGTATAAATCCCAAGAGACTGAACCCTCAATCTCATAATTTTATATATTTTGTTGTTGCAATTTTCTGTATTTTTGTCTAGGTGATAATTTTTTATTGCTGTGATTGAATTTTTTATTGTGGATTTTTCTCTAAGGCTGTTTGTTGGAATTCTGGTTTTGTTTCTGAGTTGTTCTGTTGAGGCTTTGTTGCTCTGTTAAGGCTTTGTTGGTGAATTCTTTACCACTTGTGTTGTGGAATTTGGCTTTATTGATTGATTCAATTCTTGTCAGTAAAATAGATATTTTATGGTGGTTTAAAGGTTCTTGTTTGTGGATTTAGAGAGAGAATTGATTTAGTTTTAGAGAGAAAAAATAAATTTTTAAAAAGATAATATGAATTCAAATAAAAAAATTAAAAAAAAAAACAACAAAATGTAACGGTTTTGGATAAAAATACAATGAAATAAATCATAGGTACTTAAGTATCATATTTTAAATCTTAATAATACTTTCATTTTGAGCATAATCACAAGATATATTTGAGAAGTTTACCTAATATTTTCACTAAAAAAATGAAAACATCTCCTCGCTAAAATCTAACTTACTATGGGAGGGTTTTAACCGAGAGAGTTTCTATCAGATTAAACAACCCTAGGTATATAACGAAAAAATATGAAATTTGAAAACAAGAAAAGAAGTGGTTTGATCGCATACAAGAAATTTGTAATATTCATTTAGAATTAGACCGGTGCTAGTGCTAAAGTGAGTGGTATTAAAAATGCAAAACTGATCATGTACCTAGAACTTGCAAATTCATAGAGCTTGCCTCTCGGGGAGAAAATTATAAGAGCAACCTCAGCGTCACAAAGAACTGATAGCTCAAAAGCCTTCTTTAGCAACCCATTTCGCCGCTTAAAGAAGGTCACTTGCCTGCTTGCGGCGTTCTCTATGCGCCTCATTTGAGTCTTTCCTCTCACCATCTCCGCACCTTCAAGCAAAAAAACTGAAGCTATCATCAATTCAAAGCAGCAAAAACACTAAGAAAACATAACACATAGCAAGAAAGTTCACTTCCCCACGAGAAGAAAAAGCAGTTCCCCAGAAGCTAAAGGAAGCAAATTAAGAGTGTAAATGAGCAACACTTCAACGTAAACAAGAAACCCAAAACGAGTAAGACCGAGGGAGCCCTTTTTTTCTTTTTTTAACGATGTTAGAGGACAAAGAAGCCAAGAAAACTGAGAAATAATAGAGATTTGTAAGCCAAGATGAGTAAACTGAGGGATATGCTGTGGTTTGGTTTGATTGCTTCAATGAAAACAAGACACAACAAGACAAAATGTTCTTTTGTATAAACTGTAAACTGTTCTGATTACACCAAGAATCCAATAAACATTTAAAACACAGCTTTAAAAAAGTAAACGTGAAAAAGGAGATCATCAAACTTCGCCTTACTTAAACAAAAAAACCCAGAAAGCTTAAAGAAGAAGGAAACCAAAAAAGGAAGAAAACTAAGAAAATCTGATGGTTGTGAAGAACACCAGAAGACCCAAGATTACAAATTTTTATTGTGATTGATATATTTCGGTAGTCCTTTTTTTAGTAACCACAAGGAAAAAAAAAAAAAAAACCCAAACGCACACACATCAGCCTTTCCTTATTCATCTTTCCTTTAGCTTTCTCTTGCTTCCTCAAACCGCACACCCATGTAAAGAAAAAACAAAATACTCCATCTACAACATAGGTGAAAAAACGGAGAACATATTTGTATAAAATAAAATTCAAAGACTTTTGTTTGAAACCTCATCTTTTGCTTGTTTTGGTAAACTAATAATACAAAACCCAAAAAGCAGAACTCACATGAAAAAGGAAAAAGAAAATTACTAAAAAAGAGAGAGAAAGAGAAACCAACTCGGTGGAAAAGTTTAGAGAATCATTTTTTTTTTCTCCTTTATTTTGCAGTTGAAGTTAAAAAGAGCCAAAGCAAACGGTTCCAAGTTAAAATTGGTACAATGTTAGAAAGACGTCAATATCTTCCGTACAATTCCGTACACATCAAACCAATCAGGTTTCGAAAACTCAGAAAGAGCTGATAATCACTTTTCTTGTCAAAAACCCCCCCAAAAGAAACAGACAAAACTATAGAAGCTCATAGCACCCCTCCTCAACCTTCATGTTACTTCATAAATAAATTTGAGGTAAGACCACATTGAATTTTGGCGTCTGCTTTTGTGGGGCGGGCTAGTCAGAGATTATTGGCCTTGGGATTTTAGTACCAGGTTTTTTCTCCTTTGAAACTTCTTTTGTTTTTTCATTTTTAGGTAAGAATCGGTTCCAAGGAGGTATATTTCTCCATATATAGTTTCCCTCTTTCTTTAATTGAAAACTTTCTTCAAGTTTTTAATGGGTTTTCTTTCTTTTATATATTTTTTGCCGTTTGTGGGAATTGGCCTAGAATTGGGTGGCATTTCCTCTCCATTTCACTTCAGAACTCGACAAACAAGGCTGAGGTCTGCTATTAGGGTACCACACACACAAAGCGTGCCATGCTTCGGCTTCCTTTCATTTTTTTAATCCCATCAGCATCGGGGTTCAATGAAATTTTCTATTACAGCAACAATGCAATGTTGTTCAATGAAGAAAAAAGAAAAAGTTGTGGGTTCTGTAGAAGAGAACCTTAACGACCCTAATTTCTAAGAAACTTGTTTCACAATTCTCAAATGTCTAGTTTTAATGATCGGTGATCCTCCAATAATATTGAAATGTTGACTCCTTTATAAATGGCGACGCTGTTCATATTTGCCCTACTGTAATGTATTAACCAACATGATAAATAGGGTCCTGGGTGGTCCCTGTACGAAAAACAAAGTTAGATGTGGGATTTATACCGGAAGCAAGAATGGGGGAACTGTGTGCTTAAAGAGACAAGGAAGGGAAAGGGATATGAAAGTTGGGATTTTCTCTCTGGATTTTAAAACAGAATTTTCACCTCTCAACTTTTGTTTGTTTTGAAGAAATGAAATGATAATTTAGTGGGTGCAAATGCAATGAAGAGTTTACAGCATGATTCTTTTGCAGATTGCTCCCAAAGTGGGAAGATTGGGTGCAAATAAACATTAAAAATCTGGCTTCAAAATTGTAGTATTTGTGAAACAAAGTTCTGGACAAAAAAAAGTTTAAAGAAGAAATAACGAAATTAACTAATTTTCAAAGATAATCAGATCTTGCAAACAAATGCAACTCCAAAGCATAAAATGTCATGGAAAATTTTTATCATGATAGACTTGGCATACACAAAATCTCAAAGACACATATGAAATCTAAAATTTTATTGTAAATAAATATGATAATTTCTTTAAATTTAATTAAATGTTTTGGTGTTGTTTTTTTTTCATATTTAAAATTATTAAAATTAAATCTTATCACTTAAATTAAAATTATTTGTGTCGTTTCTTAGTCCAAACCATGAAATTGTTAATTACTTAGTTGCATTCTAGGTGGTTTCGATATGTTTTATTGACTATATGAAAAGTAATTATCACCCATACTAACATTCATTCATAATTCATTATATGTTTAATTATATCAGGCATTTGCTTGGAGAAGATCTTGGACCATTGAATGTGAAAGAGCTGCAAAACCTTGAGAAGCAGCTTGAAGGAGCTCTTGCACTGGCTAGACAAAGGAAGGTACCTTCATCTCCACGTCTTTTGTTTAGAACTTTAGTCTGCAATAAACTTTTTTGATGAGTCATTCTCAAAGAAAGAAGCCCTACTAAGTTTGTTTCACAAGGTTTTTTACATTGTGGAATAGTTGAAATTAAAAATTTTTAAGCTGTGTCCTATTTCTTTGAACCAATGTTTGAAAAAAATCAGATTCTCAATCTTCTAAATTTACCTCTTCTAAGAAATAGAAAACAAATGTATTGGTTTTTTCTCTTAACCTTTGGAATGTTATAAATGTATGATATATGGTGCTTCTTTTTGTTCTCATAACTGCAGACACAGATTATGATAGAACAAATGGAAGACCTCCGCAAAAAGGTACTTAAGCGAGTGAGAAGACTTAATTTTCGTGTTGTTGAGACTTAGGATGCAGTTTCTTCAAATATGCTTGGGAATGTCCTTTTTCTTAAATTACATATCAATTTCTTTGAATTATGATGAAGTTTCTTAGAATTCACCAACCAAGTATCATTAATTCAACCTTCTAAACACATGATATCAGCGAACTAAAGAAATTATTAATAGTGAAATTTTACCAAGATCCCATGGTCATGAATGTACCTATATGACCTTTCATCTGAATTATCCTATTCCTTACAAACCTGGATCATGCTTAATTTCTTTAGTTTATCTCTGAAATTCTTTTTCTTTCTTGATGACTAGTGTATCCTAACCTGCTCTTTTGGTTATTGCAATTGCCACCTCAAATATTTCTCCTTAATGCTGAGTTTACAACAAAGTTTTGGTTTCAGAACTCATGTTTAACAGCTGTTTTTCATCTTTTGGTAGGAGCGTCATCTTGGAGACCTTAACAAACAGCTCAAAATCAAGGTTAACCTTGATTAGCAAACATCTGTTTTGCACTTTGAACTTTCATCTATTCTTCTCCATGGCAATGTTATTTCTACTGTTGTACCCGTCCTAATATTTCTCTGTATTTTGCCTTTTCAATTTGAGGCAGAAGGACAGAACTTCAAAACAATCCAAGGCTTTTGGAGTTCTGCTGTAGCAGCAGAAAATAGCAACTTTCCTCTGCATCCTTCTCAAACCCATCCTATGGAATGTGACCATGAACCAGTTTTACAGATAGGTTACAATGAATATATTTGGATCTCTTGCATTTTTTTTTCCAAGTATATGGATCCATAAGTTCATATTGATTATTGTCTGCTTCTGGAACACTATCAATTTACTTCAAAATTCCATAACAAATGCAGTCTATTTAGCAAAGTTGAAGGTATGAATTTAGTGTTTAGGCAGGAACCTTCACCCAAATTTATAGGAAATCAAGGTGGCATCCCTTCTTCAATGCTTTCATAGGTACCTTTAAGTGATTAAGCTTGAATATATATGACAATAGTTGGTTGTTTATTGATACCAACTAATGGGACTAGATCTTATGATAAATTTGACCATGAGGAAGAAAACCATCACATTGTAAGTGATTCAATGTTAAAGCTCATCAGAAATGCTTTTTGATGTTACGCTTTGTTTAAGAAGTTGCTTTGAAGTAAAATGAAATCTGGAAGAAGAAAGCTTCTAGTGACTTATCATGATTAGGGGTGTAAATGATACATTAGTACTCGTAAGATACTTGGATTCGATTCGAAAAAAATTTCAATTCGACTCGATTATTATCGAGTTGAGCTCGAGTTGGAGTAGCTCAACTTATCGATCGAGCCGAATTCGAGTATTCTTATATCCGATTCGAATAACTCGCGAGACTAATCGAGTTTTTATATTTAAATATATTTTTATTATTTTAATTAATAAAATATTTCGAGTCCGAATTCGAGTATAAATAATCGAACTCTTATCGAGTATACGAATCGAGCGTATTTTTATATATTAATCAAGCTTAATCGAGTGAGCTCGATTAGCTCGAATTCTATCACGAATCGAACTCGAACTTGAAAAATAAAATTCGATCGAGTTCAAGCCGAGTATCGAACCCGAAATTATGAGTCGAACTCGAACTCAAATTTTTCATTGTATCGACTCGACTCACCTCAATTATACCTTAACCATAACTACGTTCAGGCTGAAGGATCGTCAGTCCCCAAAAGCATGGCTGGTGAGACCAACTTCATCCACGGATGGGTCATTTGAGCTCTCTTCAATTCAAAACATAACTATATATATATATATATAAATATATATATATATATATATTTAGCTTGTTACTGTTATATTTCAGGCACTAAATCATTTGAGCTTTGAAGATTGTTTTGTAGGCTAATTGTAGCTCTCCTCTCTCTCTATCTATTATATATATATATATATATAGGTTATTTAATTTGATTATGGAGCAGTAGCCTTAAACTTACTATATATATATATATATACATATATGATTTTTGGTCTTGTAAATCTCTTTGTGAATTTGTTACATAATTATATATATATATATATATACACATTTTTACTTTTTTTCCTTAAAATTTTTTTTGTTTTACATATTTGAGTATTAATTTATCTGGGAGATTTGTTAGTTAACAATTTTTACTTGGCTTCATGTTCTTCTTTTGAGATAGGTTCTATTAATAATGTTAATTTTAAAATGAAAAGTGTTGATGACAAACACAAACATTGTAAAAAAAAAATCCAATCTCAAATTCCTTTTCTACAATATAAGAAAAAAAATTTATATCTTATTTTCAAAGAAGATTTATGTTCATTTGAAAATTCAATTAATAAAATCTCACCGTATCAATATATATTTTATGATTGGACCCTTGATCGGACTTGAAAATAAACTCTTACTTTTTGAATATTTGGCTTAATAATAATAATAAAATGTTTATTCCAACTCCTAAGTCTCCATTTAAAATGGATTTAAAGAGGGGAAAAAAAAATCTAATTTACCTTTTCAGAAAAAGTAAAGGGGCTTAAGTAACAAACAGGCTTCACCATGTTTTGCAAGCCTGGATTTCAGGTCTGGTCTCAACAGTGGGCTGAACAGACAGTTGCCAAAATTGACATGTGGATTCACGCGTTGTATGCTACCTTTCCATTACAGCCCAACACTTTTGAGCAATTGAGCTGAAGATTTTGTTGGTATAACTTATAGGCTCACTCGTGGGCCGTGGGTTGTGCTGACGTGGCATCTGGGCACCTATCACCTTACGGCCCCTCTACTTCACTAACTTGTTCTGACCCACGGACTCGGTTTCTTAATAATTATTACAAGACTTTGACATAATTCAATTACCACAAATTATAATAAAAAAAATTATTTTGAATACTTCAAATGAACAAATCTGATTTTTTTTTTAAATAAAAATTTAACAGACATTAAATTGATTTTAAATCTTAAAGCATTTCAATGACAGGTCCAAAATGAGGATATATTCATAAAACGAGTCATGCTCTTGGTAATTTTTTCAACAAGCAGTTTTACAATTACCATACATCTGCTGGTATGAATTTTATTTGAAACTAATGCAAACAAACGGGATGCTTAATATGTGAATTTTCAGCCTTGAATTCATATTTGCAAAGGGTGGGATGAGTTGTCATCAATCACTTGTGTTGCAGGATGCGTTTCATTCTTCCTCCAGGTAGTCCAATGAACAGTTCAGTCTCCACGTTCGAGCATGGATTGCTTTCATCATATGGTACATTCTCTTTCTGCTCGTTTGATTCTTTCCATGGCTGTGTACCACTCTGAGATGAACAATTATGCAGACAGTTGTATCAAAAGATATTCAAAAGGAAGCTTGTAATCTATCCAAATCTCTCTCATTTTCCTGTCTGACTCTTCAAGTGTTACTGATAGCAAAGGCTTACCTTCTCACAAAGCCTTGCATTTTCCGCAGCTAGGACTTTCTCCTGAATTTTGGCCACAAAAAGTGAGACAGTTGTTAGCAATCAGCTAGTCACCGTATGCTGATTCTCTGTCCATTGCCAGAAGACTCGATAACTTTATTTAGAAACACTAATTTTTCTGATTCATTTTTGAGGTCTCACCATGTTATTGAGATTGCTAAGCCTCAAGGCTTACCTTTTCTTTCAATTGCTCTATCTGTTCCTTGAAAACTTGTGTCTGAAAAGTAGACAAGAATTAACATGTTTTGTTTTCTTTGAACAAAATGTTGAGAAAACTCGATATTAATTGTTCCCATAGTCAACCTTTCTTGCTCTTACGCGGCTCACGCTCCTTTCCAACTGTTGTTCTATCTGCTGTAATTCTTCTACTGTGCAAGAACCCAAACACTCTCCTAGTAGTTTCCTGAGGCATTTCGGACTCAAGTTTCAAAGTCTCAGTTCAGTATTTCAATGTAAAAGAAATGACTAGCAGCAAAATTTGGGGGAAAATGAATCTTAAACTAGGCCTAATACCGTCTTGAAACTTGAAGAAGCTCTATTTTCTTCACCATGTTTGCTGATTCAGTCCTCAGATGCTGTCGTTTCAGTCAATGTGCACGAGAAAAACAAGAAACGAAACTCCTAATCAATATGATGCTATGCTGTGTTGTAACAGATAAATACAGATCATAGCAAATCCAAACTGTATGTAATATGGCTTACGTTGTTGCAATAGAGGGTACCAACCAGCTAATATTTACACATAAAGAGAACGAGAGATGCATACAATTTCATGCTAATTGATGAAAAGATTTCGGTTTTCAAATTTAGTATTGGTATGTTGGTATGTTTCAAGCTATCAATATCAGTCCACTTGAAAAATGTGGAGAAGGGAAATCTGTAAGGAAGATGTTACAACATTTGTTTCCTAACGGGTTGGGGTACGGAATACAAAACTTTCCCGCCTCATAATTAGAGAAAAACCACCGTTAGGGCATCAAATATATCCATGAAAATTTGATATGAAAAGAAAAAAGGATTCATTAAAGCTAGAGAAATCATAACCTGCATGTTTTGTTCAGTTGGTGTGGTTCGATTATCCTTCGTATGCCTCATGTAACGTTCTATCGTCCCCGGCATGCTAAAGAATGAAATCCAATAGCAATAAAATCAATTCATCTCTTCTTTCATAGTAAAAAGTACTACTCCAAGTATTGAAAGCTTACAGCTAGCTAGAAACCATACAATTAGTAAGCAAAGTTTCATTAGGAAAAACTAAATGTTTTGCTTCAAAATTTTCCTCAAATCAAATGTGCTTTCTACTATGGAACCAAATTAAAGAAATAACATCCATGTGTTGTAGTAGAGGCCACAAAATTCTAGTAGAGTCACCCAAATATCTTCATGCCTTTTATTAAACAATCTTTAAGCATTTCTGCAAAATAATAAAATGGAAAAAAAATATTCCAAGGAAAGCATTTTAACTTTGCCCTATATTTAAAAAAGAAAAAGAAAAGAAATTATCTAGCCATAAAGCATGTCATAAGCATTCTCAACAATAATCATATATAGTTGTATAAATGCATCGACCTTCAAGAAATTAGATGAATAAGTTGATTCTGATGTAAAATAACACTGACTGTCTTGTCTGAAAAATGATGGGAATTGGGATATTAGGATATAACTACTATCCATCATGTGTCTCATCCTACGTGAATTACATTAGGATATAATTTTTTTATCCATGTTACATCATATGATCATCTTAGATATTATCAAAATCAGTTCATTTACAATAACAGGTTAGCAGAATTTATATCATAAGATCAAAATGGTATGATATTATCAAAATGTGGTGGTGATTGCAGTTGAATCAATCAGTACTATAGGAGACAAATTAGCTTAACTTTAGATAGTTGGTATGACTAACTTTTTTTCTTTCCAACTTCTTAGAACATCAGTGGGTTTGGATGGGGGCGAGGATGTGACTCCAATATAAAAGCACATGGATTCCCACATCAATATAATATAAAGTAAATATATCTCCAAATAGCACATGGATTCCCAAATCACTTCAAGGCACCCTTCTTCTTCAGGATATTACCCAAGTTACAAATCTATGGTGCCAACCTGCCTCGGTAAGAAACACTAGTAACACTCTTGAAAGTGAAAATAGTGCCATTTACATTCAAGAATGTCTTTATATAACCAAAGTTAAAAACAACACCTGATGAAAACAGATAATACCCCCTCACAAAATAGGTTACCAGAGATTGTACCTTTTTTTATGGATATGGCAGAAGAGTGAAAGAGTTATCTTTTTCTGAGAAGATAGATGTTGGTTTTCACTTTCATTTTGTTAGTAATAAGCCTTCATTTTAGTCACTATGCTGTTATTTCTTGCATAAATTTAATACCCAAGCTCTTTATTTATTTATTTATTTGTTTAATCTGACTCTCGGACACCCCACATAAAGAATGAAGTAAAAGTAAAGCAACGAAAACCTATGAAGTTGTTTAGGTGAAGTTCATGAAGTTATTTATTAGAAACGATTGAATAAAATTAAAATAAAAAATTGAAATTGATAAATTGAAAGGTCTCATTATATAAATTATGTAAAAATTGAAAAAAAAATTAATAAATTTATATATATTTTTTTGGATAAACATTTTTAGTAAAAATATTGACAAAATTTTTATCTAGAAATATGTTTCAATCAAATTCAAATTATAAATAATATTTTTAATAATTTATTTCCATATTATTCATCTTCACATTAAACTCGATCAATTTATCAATTTTAATTTTTTATTAAAATTTTTATTAAATCATTTTTAAGAAAGAACTTGATAAATTCACTTAAAAGATTTCTATAAGTTTTATCCCATAAGACAACCTCTATTGTATGAAACATTGAATGACACTTTAACCAAGTCCAAGAAACATTCATCTTGTCACTTTCTTTCTTTGTGATCATTCAATAAAAATAGGAAAAATTTAAAAATATACCCTATAGTTAAAGCCGAAAAGAAAGCACCCCTTAAGGTTAAAAATATAATACTTAACTACCTTATGATTTGTTTTATTATTTTTTACCCAAAATCGTTATTTTTTCTCTTTTTTTTATTTATTTTTATTTTTTTCACCTAAATTCATTCTTTTTCTCTCTCTAAAAATTTATTTTCTCTCTCTAAATCTAAACCAATCTACAGCCACCTTCAAACACCATAAAACTCTTCACATTCTCATATTTTTAAATTTCCAAACCTTAAACCAAAAATTGCATAACCCAAAAATTGGTGTTGATTCACCTTGCCTCTGGCCATCCACTCACAGTGCGCTATTTAGCAGTTTTCAAAAACTCCAAACAAATCCTCTTCTTCTCTCTTCCTTTTCTTCTTCTTTTAGAATTTCTTAAGTCTCTAACAAAAGTTTAGATCAAAGCACTAAATAAAAATTGCTATCACTTTCTAAACTTCTCCATCACTTTCAAACTCTCAAAAACAACACCAAACCAACAGAACTAAAAAACCCAAAAACTACTAACAACCACCTACCTCCATCGCTGTCTCTTACCTTACTAAGACCACTTAGCACTTCTTTTTCTACTCCTTTACATCAGCAATGTTTCTTTCCTCTGTTTATAAGTATAAATCCCAAGAGACTGAACCCTAAATCTCATAATTTTATATATTTTGTTGTTGCAATTTTTTGTATTATTGTCTAGGTGATAATTTTTTATTGCTGTGATTGAATTTTTTATTGTGGATTTTTCTCTAAGGCTGTTTGTTAGAATTCTGGTTTTGTTTTTGAGTTGTTCTGTTGAGGCTTTGTTGTTCTGTTAACGCTTTGTTGGTGAATTCTTTACTACTTGTGTTGTGGAATTGGCTTTTTGGATTGATTCAATTCTTGACAGTAAAATAGATATTTTATGGTGGTTTAAAGGTTGTTGTTTGTGGATTTAGAGAGAGAATTGATTTAGTTTTAAAGAGAGAAAATAAATTTTTAGAAAGATAATATGAATTCAGATAAAAAAAATTAAAAAAAAAAACAACAAAATGTAACGGTTTTGGATAAAAATACAATGAAATAAATCATAGGTACTTAAGTATCATATTTTAAATCTTAATAATACTTTCATTTCGAGCATAATCACAAGATATATTTGAGAAGTTTACCTAATATTTTCACTAAAAAAATGAAAACATCTCCTCGCTAAAATCTAACTTACTATGGGAGGGTTTTAACCGAGAGAGTTTCTATCAGATTAAACAACCCTAGGTATATAACGAAAAAATATGAAATTTGAAAACAAGAAAAGAAGTGGTTTGATCGCATACAAGAAATTTGTAATATTCATTTAGAATTAGACCGGTGCTAGTGCTAAAGTGAGTGGTATTAAAAATGCAAAACTGATCATGTACCTAGAACTTGCAAATTCATAGAGCTTGCCTCTCGGGGAGAAAATTATAAGAGCAACCTCAGCGTCACAAAGGACTGATAGCTCAAAAGCCTTCTTTAGCAACCCACTTCGCCGCTTAGAGAAGGTCACTTGCCTGCTTGTGGCGTTCTCTATGCGCCTCATTTGAGTCTTTCCTCTCACCATCTCCGCACCTTCAAGCAAAAAAACTGAAGCTATCATCAATTCAAAGCAGCAAAAACACTAAGAAAACATAACACATAGCAAGAAAGTTCACTTCCCCACGAGAAGAAAAAGCAGTTCCCCAGAAGCTAAAGGAAGCAAATTAAGAGTGTAAATGAGCAATACTTCAACGTAAACAAGAAACCCAAACCGAGTAAAACCGAGGGAGCCCTTTTTTTTCTTTTTTTAACGATGTTAGAGGACAAAGAAGCCAAGAAAACTGAGAAATAACAGAGATTTGCAAGCCAAGATGAGTAAACTGAGGGATATGCTGTGGTTTGGTTTGATTGCTTCAATGAAAACAAGACACAACAAGACAAAATGTTCTTTTGTATAAACTGTAAACTGTTCTGATTACACCAAAAATCCAATAAACATTTAAAACACAGCTTTAAAAAAGTAAACGTGAAAAAGGAGATCATCAAACTTCGCCTTACTTACCAAAAAAACCCAGAAAGCTTAAAGAAGAAGGAAACCAAAAAAAGGAAGAAAACTAAGAAAATCTGATGGTTGTGAAGAACACCAGAAGACCCAAGATTACAAATTTTTATTGTGATTGATATATTTCGGTAGTCCTTTTTTTAGTAACCACTAAAGAAGGAAAAAAAAAAAAAAAAAAACCCAAACGCACACACATCAGCCTTTCCTTATTCATCTTTCCTTTAGCTTTCTCTTGCTTCCTCAAACCGCACACCCATGTAAAGAAAAAACAAAATACTCCATCTACAACATAGGTGAAAAAACGGAGAACATATTTGTATAAAATAAAATTAAAAGACTTTTGTTTGAAACCTCATCTTTTGCTTGTTTTGGTAAACTAATAATACAAAACCCAAAAAGCAGAACTCACATGAAAAAGGAAAAAGAAAATTACTAAAAAAGAGAGAGAAAGAGAAACCAACTCGGTGGAAAAGTTTAGAGAATCATTTTTTTTTTTCTCCTTTATTTTGCAGTTGAAGTTAAAAAGAGCCAAAGCAAACGGTTCCAAGTTAAAATTGGTACAATGTTAGAAAGACGTCAATATCTTCCGTACAATTCCGTACACATCAAACCAATCGGGTTTCGAAAACTCAGAAAGAGCTGATAATCACTTTTCTTGTCAAAAACCCCCCCAAAATAAACAGACAAAACTATAGAAGCTCATGACACCCCTCCTCAACCTTCATGTTACTTCATAAATAAATTTGAGGTAAGACCACATTGAATTTTGGCGTCTGCTTTTGTGGGGCGGGCTAGTCAGAGATTATTGGCCTTGGGATTTTAGTACCAGGTTTTTTCTCCTTTGAAACTTCTTTTGTTTTTTCATTTTTAGGTAAGAATCGGTTCCAAGGAGGTATATTTCTCCATATATAGTTTCCCTCTTTCTTTAATTGAAAACTTTCTTCAAGTTTTTAATGGGTTTTCTTTCTTTTATATATTTTTTGCCGTTTGTGGGAATTGGCCTAGAATTGGGTGGCATTTCCTCTCCATTTCACTTCAGAACTCGACAAACAAGGCTGAGGTCTGCTATTAGGGTACCACACACACAAAGCGTGCCATGCTTCGGCTTCCTTTCATTTTTTAATCCCATCAGCATCGGGGTTCAATGAAATTTTCTATTACAGCAACAATGCAATGTTGTTCAATGAAGAAAAAAGAAAAAGTTGTGGGTTCTGTAGAAGAGAACCTTAACGACCCTAATTTCTAAGAAACTTGTGAGTTTCACAATTCTCAAATGTCTAGTTTTAATGATCGGTGATCCTCCAATAATATTGAAATGTTGACTCCTTTATAAATGGCGACGCTGTTCATATTTGCCCTACTGTAATGTATTAACCAACATGATAAATAGGGTCCTGGGTGGTCCCTGTACGAAAAACAAAGTTAGACGTGACATTTATACCGGAAGCAAGAATGGGGGAACTGTGTGCTTAAAGAGACAAGGAAGGGAAAGGGGTATCAAAGTTGGGATTTTCTCTCTGGATTTTAAAACAGAATTTTCACCTCTCAACTTTTGTTTGTTTTGAAGAAATGAAATGATAATTTGGTGGGTGCAAATGCAATGAAGAGTTTACAGCATGATTCTTTTGCAGATTGCTCCCAAAGTGGGAAGATTGGGTGCAAATAAACATTAAAAATCTGGCTTCAAAATTGTAGTATTTGTGAAACAAAGTTCGGGAAAAAAAAAGGTTTAAGAAGAAATAACGAAATTAACTAATTTTCAACGATAATCAGATCAAGCAAACAAATGCAACTCCCAAGCATAAAATGTCATGGAAAATTTTTATTATGGTAGACTGAACATACACAAAATCTCAAAGACACATATGAAATCTAAAATTTTATGGTAAATAAATATGATAATTTTTTTAAATTTTTTTTCATATTTAAAATTATTAATATTAAATCTTATCACTTAAATTAAAATTATTTGTATCCTTTTTTAGTTCAAACAATCAAATTGTTAATTACTTAGTTGCATTCTAAGTGGTTTCAATATGTTTTATTGACTAGATGAAAAGTAATTATCAGCCATACTAACATTCATTCATAATTCATTATATGTTTAATCATATCAGGCATTTGCTTGGAGAAGATCTTGGACCATTGAATGTGAAAGAGCTGCAAAACCTTGAGAAGCAGCTTGAAGGAGCTCTTGCACTGGCTAGACAAAGGAAGGCACCTTCATCTCCACCTCTTTTGTTTAGAACTTTAGTCTGCAATAAACTTTTTTGATGAGTGATTCTCAAAGAAAGAAGCCCTACTAAGTTTGTTTCACAAGGTTTCTTACATTGTGGAATAGTTGAAATTAAAAATTTTTAAGCTGTGTCCTATTTCTCTGAACCAATGTCTGAAAAAAATCAGATTCTCAATCTTCTAAATTTACCTCTTCTGAGAAATGGAAAACAAACGTATTGTTTTTTTTTTTTTTAACCTCTGAAATGTTATAAATGTATGATATATGGTGCTTCTTTTTGTTCTTATAACTGCAGACACAGATTATGATAGAATAAATGGAAGACCTCCGCAAAAAGGTACTTAAGCGAGTGAGAAGACTTAATTTTCGTGTTGTTGAGACTTAGGATGCAGTTTCTTCAAATATGCTTGGCAATGTCCTTTTTCTTAAATTACATATCAATTTCTTTGAATTATGATGAAGTTTCTTAGAATTCACCAACCAGGTATCATTAATTCAACCTTCTAAACACATGATATCAGCGAACTAAAGAAATTATTAATGGTGAAATTTTACCAAGATATGATACCTATTGTCATGAATGTACCTATATGACCTTTCATCTGAATTATCCTGTTCCTTGCAAACCTGAATCATGCTTAATTTCTTTAGTTTATCTCTGAAATTCTTTTTCTTTCTTGATGACTAGAGTATCCTCACCTACTCTTTTGGTTATTGCAATTGCCACCTCAAATATTTCTCCTTAATGCTGAGTTTACAACAAAGTTTTGGTTTCAGAACTCATGTTTAACAGCTGTTTTTCATCTTTTGGTAGGAGCGTCATCTTGGAGACCTTAACAAACAGCTCAAAATCAAGGTTAACCTTGATTAGCAAACATCTGTTTTGCACTTTGAACTTTCATCTATTCTTCTCCATGGCAATGTTATTTCTACGGTTGTACCGGTCCTAATATTTCTCTGTATTTTGCCTTTTCAATTTGAGGCAGAAGGACAGAACTTCAAAACAATCCAAGGCTTTTGGAGTTCTGCTGTAGCAGCAGAAAATAGCAACTTTCCTCCGCATCCTTCTCAAACCCATCCTGTGGAATGTGACCATGAGCCAGTTTTACAGATAGGGTACAATGAATATATTTGGATCTCTTGCACTTTTTTTTCCCCCAAATATATGGATCCGTAAGTTCATATTGATTATTGTCTGCTTTTGGAACACCATCAAGATATTTCTAAATTCCACAACAAATACAGTCTATTTAGCAAAGTTGAAGGTATAAATTTAGTGTTTAGACAGGAACCTTCACCCAAATTTATGGGAAATCAAGGTGGCATCCCTTCTTCAATGCTTTCATAGGTACCTTTAAGTGATTAAACTTGAATATATATGACAATAGTTGGTTGTTTCTTGATACCAACTAATGGGACTAGATCTTATGATAAATTTGACCATGAGAAAGAAAACCATCACATTGCAAGCGATTCAATGTTAAAGCTCATCAGAAATGCCTTTTCATGTTACTCTTTGTTTAAGAAGTTGGTTTGAAGTAAAATGAAATCTGGAAGAAGAAAGCTTCTGAGTGACTTCTGTTTTATCAGGTACCATGACTACGTTCAGGCTGAAGGATCGTCAGTCCCCAAAAGCATGGCTGGTGAGACCAACTTTTTCCACGGATGGGTCATTTGAGCCCTCTACAATTCAAAACATAACTATATATATATATATATATATATATATATATATATATTGTGATTTTGTCTTTTGTTTTTGTATTGGGATTTCTTATGTTGCTAACAAATATATAGAGCATTATGAAGGGTACAACATCAAAATGCTTGGAATTTAAAGGAGCATTCCTCCTCCAACTGGGATATATATATATATATATATATAGCTTGTTACTGTTATATTTTAGACGCTAAACCATTTGAGCCTTCAAGATTGTTTTGTAGGCTAATTGTAGCTCTTCTCTCTCTCTCTTTCTCTCTCTCTCTCTATATATATATAGGTTATTTAATTTGATTATGGAGCAGTAGCCTTAAACTTACTATATATATATATATATATATATATGATTTTTGGTCTTGTAAATTTCTAAGTGAATTTGTTACATAATTATATATATATATATATATATAGCTTGTTACTGTTATATTTCAGACGCTAAACCATTTGAGCCTTCAAGATTGTTTTGTAGGCTAATTGTAGCTCTCCTCTCTCTCTCTTTCTCTCTCTCTCTCTCTATATATATGTAGGTTATTTAATTTGATTATGGAGCAGTAGCCTTAAACTTACTATATATATATATGATTTTTGGTCTTGTAAATTTCTCAGTGAATTTGTTACATAATTATATATATATATATATTTACTTCTTTTCCTTAAAATCTTCTTTGTTTTACATATTTTAGTCTTGATTTATCTGAGAGATTTGTTAGGTAATAATTTTTACTTGGTTTCATGTTCTTCTTTTAGAGATAGCTTCTATTAATAATGTTAATTTGAAAATGAAAAGTGTTGATGACAAACACAAACGTTGTAAAAAAAAAAAATCCAACCTCAAATTCCTTTTCTCCAATATAAGAAAAAAAAATTTATATGTTATTTTCAAAGAAGATTTATGGTCATTTGAAAATTCAATTAGAAAAATTCCACCGTATAGGTATATATTTTATGATTGGACCCTTAATCAGACTTGCGAATAAACTCTTAATTTTTGAATATTTGGCTTAATAATAATAATAAAATGTTTATTCCAACTCCTATCCATTTAAAATGGATTTAAAGAAGGTAAAAAAAAAAAAAATCTAATTTTACCTTTTCAGAAAAAGTAAAGGGGCTTAGGTAACAAACAGGCCTCACCATGTTTTTGCAAGCCTGGATTTCAGGTCTGGTCTCAACAGTGGGCTGAACAGAGTAGCCGAATATTGATATGTGGACTCAGGCGTTGTTTGCTAACTTTTCATTACAGCCCAACACTTTTGAGCAATTGAGCTGAAGATTTTGTAGTTATAACTTATAGGCTCACTCGTGGGCCGTGGGTTGTGCTGACGTGGCATCTGGGCCCCTACGACCTTACGGCCCCTCTACTTCACAACCTTGTTGTAACCCACGGACTCGGTTTCTTAATAATTATTACAAGACTTTGACATAATTCAATTACCACAAATTATAATAAAAAAAATTATTTTGAATACTTCAAATGAACAAATCTGATTTTCTTTTTTTAATAAAAATTTAACAGACATTAAACTGATTTTTAATCTTAAAGCATTTCAATGACAGGTCCAAAATAAGGATATATTCATAAAACGAGTCATGCTCTTGGTAATTTTTTCAACAAGCAGTTTTACAATTACCATACATCTGCTGGTATGAATTTTATTTGAAACTAATGCAAACAAACTGGATGCTTAATATGTGAATTTTCAGCCTTGAATTCATATTTGCAAAGGGTGGAATGAGTTGTCATCAATCAGTTGTGTTGCAGGGTGCGTTTTGTTCTCCCTTCAGGTAGTCCAATGAACAGTTCAGTCTCCACGTTCGAGCATGGATTGCTTTCATCATATGGTACATTCTCTTTCTGCTCGTGTGATTCTTTCCATGGCTGTGTACCACTCTGAGATGAACAATTATGCAGACAGTTGTATCAAAAGATATTCAAAAGGAAGCTTGTAATCTATCCAAATCTCTCTCATTTTCCTGTCTGACTCTTTAAGTGTTACAGATAGCAAAGGCTTACCTTCTCACAAAGCCTTGCATTTTCCGCAGCTAGGACTTTCTCCTGAATTTTGGCCAAAAAAAGTGAGACAGTTGTTAGCAATCAGCTAGTCACCGTATGCTGATTCTCTGTCCATTGCCAGAAGACTCGATAACTTTATTTAGAAACACTATTTTTTCTGATTCATTTTTGAGGTCTCACCATGTTATTGAGATTGCTCAGCCTCAAGGCTTACCTTTTCTTTCAATTGCTCTATCTGTTCCTTGAAAACTTGTGTCTGAAAAGTAGACAAGAATTAACATGTTTTGTTTTCTTTGCACAAAATGTTGAGAAAAGTCGATATTTAATTGTTCCCATAGTCAACCTTTCTTGCTCTTACGCGGCTCACGCTCCTTTCCAACTGTTGTTGTATCTGTTGTAATTCTTCTACTGTGCAAGAACCCAAACACTCTCCTAGTAGTTTCCTGAGGCATTTCGGACTCAAGTTTCAAATCTCAGTTCAGTATTTCAATGTAAAAGAAATGACTAGCAGCAAAATTTGGGGGAAAATGAATCTTAAACTAGGCCTAATACCGTCTTGAAACTTGAAGAAGCTCTATTTTCTTCACCATGTTTGCTGATTCAGTCCTCAGATGCTGTCGTTTCAGTCAATGTGCACGAGAAAAACAAGAAACGAAACTCCTAATCAACATGATGCTATGCTGTGTTGTAACAGATAAATACAGATCATAGCAAATCCAAACTGTATGTGCTATGGCTTACGTTGTTGCAATAGAGGGTACCAACCAGCTAATATTTACACATAAAGAGAACGAGAGATGCATACAATTCCATGCTAATTGGTGAAAAAATTTCGGTTTTCAAATTTAGTATTAGTATGTTGGTATGTTTCAAGCTATCAATATCAGTCCACTTGAAAAATGTGGAGAAGGGAAATCTGTAAGGAAGATGTTACAACATTTGTTTCCTAAGGGGTTGGGGTACGGAATACAAAATTTTCCTGCCTCATAATTAGAGAAAAACCACCGTTAGGGCATCAAATATATCCATGAAAATTTGATATGAAAAGAAAAAAGGATTCATCAAAGCTAGAGAAATCCTAACCTGCATGTTTTGTTCAGCTGGTGTGGTTCGATTATCCTTCGTATGCCTCATGTAACGTTCTATCGTCTCCTGCATGCTAAAGAATGAAATCCAATAGCAATAAAATCAATTCATCTCTTCTTTTATAGTAAATGGTACTACTCCAAGTATTGAAAGCTTACAACTAGCTAGAAACCATACAATTAGTAAGCAAAGTTTCATTAGGAAAAACTAAAAATGTTTTGCTTCAAAATTTTCCTCAAATCAAATGTGCTTTCTACTATGGAACCAAATTAAAGAAATAACATCCATGTGCTGTAGTAGAAGCCACAAAATTCTAGTAGAGTCACCCAAATATCTTCATGCCTTTTATTAAACAATCTTTAAGCATTTCTGCAAAATAATAAAAGGGAAAAAAATATTCCAAGGAAAGTATTTTAACTTAGCCCTAAATGTAAAAAAGAAAAAGAAAAGAAATTATCTAGCCATAAAGCATGTCATAAGCATTTTCAACAACAATCATATATAGTTGTATAAATGCATTGATCTTCAAGAAATTAGATGAGTAAGTTGATTCTGATGTAAAATAACACTGACTGTCTTATCTGAAAAATGATGGGAATTGGGATATTATGATATAACTACTATCCATCAAGTGTCTCATCCTACGTGAATTACATTAGGATATAATTTTCTTTATCCATGTTACATCATATGATCATCTTAGATATTATCAAAATCAGTTCATTTAAAATAACAGGTTAGCAAGATTTATATCATAAGATCAAAATGGTATGATATTATCAAAATGTGGTGGTGATTGCAGTTGAATCAATCAGTACTATAGGAGACAAATTAGCTTAACTTTAGATAGTTGGTATGATTAACTTTTTTTCTTTCCAACTTCTTAAAACATCAGTGGGTTTGGATGGGGACGAGGATGTGACTCCAATATAAAAGCACATGGATTCCCACATCAATATAATATAAACCAAATATATCTCCAAATAGCACATGGATTCCCAAATCACTTCAAGGCACCCTTCTACTTCAGGAAATTACCCAAGTTACAAATCTATGGTGGCAACCTGCCTTGGTAAGAAACAATAGTAACACTCTTGAAAGTGAAAATAGTGCCATTTACATTATAGAATGTATCTATATAACCAAAGTTAGTAACAGCACCTGATGAAAACAGATAATACACCCTCACAAAATAGGTTACCAGAGATTGTACCTTTTTTTATTGATATGGCAGAAGAGAGAAAGAGTTATCTTTTTTTGAGAAGATAGATGTTGGTTTTCACTTTCATTTTGTTAGTAATAAGCCTTCATTTTAGTCACTATGAAGTTATTTCTTCTTAATACCTAAGCTCTTTATTTATTTATTTATTTTTTTAATCTGACTCTCGAACACCCCACTTGAAGAATGAAGTAGAAGTAAAGCAACGAAACACTATGAATTTGTTTAGGTGAAGTTCATGAAGTTATTTATTAGAAACGATTAAATAAAATTAAAATAAAAAATTGAAACTACTAAATTGAAAGGTCTCATTATATAAATTAAGTATGTAAAAATTGAAAAAAAAACTAATAAATTTATATATATATTTTTGAATAAACATTTTTATTCAAAAATATTGACAAAATTTTTATCTAGAAATATGTTTCAATCAAATTCAAATTATAAATAATATTTTTAATAATTTATTTCCATATTATTCATCTTCACATTAAACTTGATCAATTTATCAATTTGACTTTTTTATTAAAATTTTTATTAAATCATTTTTAAGAAAGAACTTGATAAATTCACTTAAAATATTTCTGTAAGTTTTATCCCATAAGACAACCTCTATTGTATGAAACATTGAATGGCACTTTAACCAAGTCCAAGAAACATTCATCTTGTCACTTTCTTTCTTTGTGATCATTCATTAAAAATAGGATAAATTTAAAAATATACCCTATAGTTAAAGCCGAAAAGAAAGCACCCTTTGAGGTTAAAAATATAGTACTTAACTACCTTACGATTTGTTTTATTATTTTTTACCCAAAATCGTTACTTTTTCTATTTTTTTATTTATTTTTATTTTTTTCACCTGAATTCATTCTTTCTCTCTCTAAAAATTTATTTTCTCTTTCTAAATCCAAACCAATTCTCTCTCTAAATCTAAACCAATCTACAGCAACCTTGAAACCACAAGAAAACTCCTCACATTCTCATATTTTTAAATTTTCAAACCTTAGACAAAAAATTTCATAACCCAAAAATTAGTGTTGATTCACCTTGCCTCTGGCCATCCACTCACTGTGCGCTATTTAGCAGTTTTCAAAAACTCCAAACAAATCCTCTTCTTCTCTCTTCCTTTTCTTCTTCTTTTAGAATTTCTTAAGTCTCTAACAAAAGTTTAGATCAAAGCACTAAATAAAAATTGTTATCACTTTCTAAACTTCTCCATCACTTTCAAACTCTCAAAAACAACACCAAACCAACAGAACTAAAAAACACAAAAACTAGTAACAACCCACTACCTTCATCGTTGTCTATTACCTTACTAAGACCACTTAGGACTTTTTTTTCTACTCCTTTACATCAGCAATGTTTCTTTCCTCTGTTTATAAGTATAAATCCCAAGAGACTGAACCCTCAATCTCATAATTTTATATATTTTGTTGTTGCAATTTTAAGTATTCTTGTCTAGGTGATAATTTTTTATTGCTGTGATTGAATTTTTTATTGTGGATTTTTCTCTAAGGCTGTTTGTTGGAATTCTGGTTTTGTTTTTGAGTTGTTCTGTTGAGGCTTTGTTGTTCTGTTAAGGCTTTGTTGGTGAATTCTATACTACTTGTGTTGTGGAATTTGGCTTTCTGGATTGATTCAATTCTTGACAGTAAAATAGATATTTTATGGTGGTTAAACGTTGTTGTTTGTGGATTTAGAGAGAGAATTTATTTAGTTTTAGAAAGAGAAAATAAATTTTTAAAAAGATAATATGAATTCAGATAAAAAAATTAAAAAAAAAAAACAAAATGTAACGGTTTTGGATAAAAAGACAATGATATAAATCGTAAGTACTTAAGTATCATATTTTAAATCTTAATAATACTTTCATTTCGAGCATAATCACAAGATATATGTGAGAAGTTTACCTAATATTTTCACTAAAAAAATGAAAACATCTCCTCACTAAAATCTAACTTACTATGGGTGGGTTTTAACCGAGAGAGTTTCTGTCAGATTAAAAAACCCTAGGTATATAGCGAAAAAATATGAAATTTGAAAACAAGAAAAGAAGTGGTTTGATCGCATACAAGAAAATTGTTATATTCATTTAGAATTAGACCGGTGCTAGTGCTAAAGTGAGTGGTATTAACGCAAAACTGATCGTGTACCTAGAACTTGCAAATTCATAGAGCTTGCCTCTCGGGGAGAAAATTATAAGAGCAACCTCAGCGTCACAAAGAACTGATAGCTCAAAAGCCTTCTTTAGCAACCCATTTCGCCGCTTAAAGAAAGTCACTTGCCTTCTTGCGGCGTTCTCTATGCGCCTCATTTGAGTCTTTCCTCTCACCATCTCCGCACCTTCAAGCAAAAAAACTGAAGCTATCATCAATTCAAAGCAGCAAAAACACTAGGAAAACATAACACATAGCAAGAAAGTTCACTTCCCCACGAAAAGAAAAAGCAGTTCCCCAGAAGCTAAAGGAAGCAAATTAAGAGTGTAAATCAGCAATACTTCAACGTAAACAAGAAACCCAAACCGAGTAAAACCGAGGGAGCCCTTTTTTTTCTTTTTTTAACGATGTTAGAGGACAAAGAAGCCAAGAAAACTGAGAAATAACAGAGATTTGCAAGCCAAGATGAGTAAACTGAGGGATATGCTGTGGTTTGGTTTGATTGCTTCAATGAAAACAAGACACAACAAGACAAAATGTTCTTTTGTATAAACTGTAAACTGTTCTGATTACACCAAAAATCCAATAAACATTTAAAACACAGCTTTAAAAAAGTAAACGTGAAAAAGGAGATCATCAAACTTCGCCTTACTTACCAAAAAAACCCAGAAAGCTTAAAGAAGAAGGAAACCAAAAAAAGGAAGAAAACTAAGAAAATCTGATGGTTGTGAAGAACACCAGAAGACCCAAGATTACAAATTTTTATTGTGATTGATATATTTCGGTAGTCCTTTTTTTAGTAACCACTAAAGAAGGAAAAAAAAAAAAAAAAAAACCCAAACGCACACACATCAGCCTTTCCTTATTCATCTTTCCTTTAGCTTTCTCTTGCTTCCTCAAACCGCACACCCATGTAAAGAAAAAACAAAATACTCCATCTACAACATAGGTGAAAAAACGGAGAACATATTTGTATAAAATAAAATTAAAAGACTTTTGTTTGAAACCTCATCTTTTGCTTGTTTTGGTAAACTAATAATACAAAACCCAAAAAGCAGAACTCACATGAAAAAGGAAAAAGAAAATTACTAAAAAAGAGAGTGAAAGAGAAACCAACTCGGTGGAAAAGTTTAGAGAATCATTTTTTTTTTCTCCTTTATTTTGCAGTTGAAGTTAAAAAGAGCCAAAGCAAACGGTTCCAAGTTAAAATTGGTACAATGTTAGAAAGACGTCAATATCTTCCGTACAATTCCGTACACATCAAACCAATCAGGTTTCGAAAACTCAGAAAGAGCTGATAATCACTTTTCTTGTCAAAAACCCCCCCAAAATAAACAGACAAAACTATAGAAGCTCATGACACCCCTCCTCAACCTTCATGTTACTTCATAAATAAATTTGAGGTAAGACCACATTGAATTTTGGCGTCTGCTTTTGTGGGGCGGGCTAGTCAGAGATTATTGGCCTTGGGATTTTAGTACCAGGTTTTTTCTCCTTTGAAACTTCTTTTGTTTTTTCATTTTTAGGTAAGAATCGGTTCCAAGGAGGTATATTTCTCCATATATAGTTTCCCTCTTTCTTTAATTGAAAACTTTCTTCAAGTTTTTAATGGGTTTTCTTTCTTTTATATATTTTTTGCCGTTTGTGGGAATTGGCCTAGAATTGGGTGGCATTTCCTCTCCATTTCACTTCAGAACTCGACAAACAAGGCTGAGGTCTGCTATTAGGGTACCACACACACAAAGCGTGCCATGCTTCGGCTTCCTTTCATTTTTTTAATCCCATCAGCATCGGGGTTCAATGAAATTTTCTATTACAGCAACAATGCAATGTTGTTCAATGAAGAAAAAAGAAAAAGTTGTGGGTTCTGTAGAAGAGAACCTTAACGACCCTAATTTCTAAGAAACTTGTGAGTTTCACAATTCTCAAATGTCTAGTTTTAATGATCGGTGATCCTCCAATAATATTGAAATGTTGACTCCTTTATAAATGGCGACGCTGTTCATATTTGCCCTACTGTAATGTATTAACCAACATGATAAATAGGGTCCTGGGTGGTCCCTGTACGAAAAACAAAGTTAGACGTGACATTTATACCGGAAGCAAGAATGGGGGAACTGTGTGCTTAAAGAGACAAGGAAGGGAAAGGGGTATCAAAGTTGGGATTTTCTCTCTGGATTTTAAAACAGAATTTTCACCTCTCAACTTTTGTTTGTTTTGAAGAAATGAAATGATAATTTGGTGGGTGCAAATGCAATGAAGAGTTTACAGCATGATTCTTTTGCAGATTGCTCCCAAAGTGGGAAGATTGGGTGCAAATAAACATTAAAAATCTGGCTTCAAAATTGTAGTATTTGTGAAACAAAGTTCTGGAAAAGAAAAGGTTTAAGAAGAAATAACGAAATTAACTAATTTTCAAAGATAATCAGATCGAGCAAACAAATGCAACTCCCAAGCATAAAAAGTCATGGAAAATTTTTATTGTGGTAGACTAGGCATACACAAAATCTCAAAGACACATATGAAATCTAAAATTTTATCGTAAATAAATATGATAATTTCTTTAAAATTTTTTTCATATTTAAAATTATTAAAATTAAATCTTATCACTTAAATTAAAATTATTTTTGTCATTTCTTAGTTCAAACCATGAAATTATTAATTACTTAGTGGCATTATAGGTGGTTTCGATATGTTTTATTGACTAGATGAAAAGTAATTATCAGCTATACTAACATTCATTCATAATTCATTATATGTTTAATTATATCAGGCATTTGCTTGGAGAATATCTTGGACCATTGAATGTGAAAGAGCTGCAAAACCTTGAGAAGCAGCTTGAAGGAGCTCTTGCACTGGCTAGACAAAGGAAGGCACCTTCATCTCCACCTCTTTTGTTTAGAACTTTAGTCTGCAATAAGCTTTTTTGATGAGTGATTCTCAAAGAAAGAAGCCCTACTAAGTTTGTTTCACAAGGTTTCTTACATTGTGGAATAGTTGAAATTAAAAATTTTTAAGCTGTGTCCTATTTCTCTGAACCAATTTCTGAAAAAAATCAGATTCTCAATCTTCTAAATTTACCTCTTCTGAGAAATGGAAAACAAATGTATTGTTTTTTTTTTTTTTAACCTCTGAAATGTTATAAATGTATGATATATGGTGCTTCTTTTTGTTCTTATAACTGCAGACACAGATTATGATAGAATAAATGGAAGACCTCCGCAAAAAGGTACTTAAGCGAGTGAGAAGACTTAATTTTCGTGTTGTTGAGACTTAGGATGAAATTTCTTCAAATATGCTTGGCAATT
Organism: Durio zibethinus; assembly: GCF_047325235.1. Taxonomy (NCBI): domain Eukaryota; kingdom Viridiplantae; phylum Streptophyta; class Magnoliopsida; order Malvales; family Malvaceae; genus Durio; species Durio zibethinus. The sequence continues at coordinate 1,643,796 of NC_143184.1, forward strand.
TCCTTTTTCTTAAATTACATATCAATTTCTTTGAATTATGATGAAGTTTCTTAGAATTCACCAACCAGGTATCATTAATTCAACCTTCTAAACACATGATATCAGCGAACTAAAGAAATTATTAATGGTGAAATTTTACCAAGATATGATACCCATTGTCATGAATGTACCTATATGACCTTTCATCTGAATTATCCTGTTCCTTGCAAACCTGGATCATGCTTAATTTCTTTAGTTTATCTCTGAAATTCTTTTTCTTTCTTGATGTCTAGAGTATCCTCCCCTACTCTTTTGGTTATTGCAATTGCCACCTCAAATATTTCTCCTTAATGCTGAGTCTACAACAAAGTTTTGGTTTCAGAACTCATGTTTAACAGCTGTTTTTCATCTTTTGGTAGGAGCGTCATCTTGGAGACCTTAACAAACAGCTCAAAATCAAGGTTAACCTTGATTAGCAAACATCTGTTTTGCACTTTGAACTTTCATCTATTCTTCTCCATGGCAATGTTATTTCTACGGTTGTACCGGTCCTAATATTTCTCTGTATTTTGCCTTTTCAATTTGAGGCAGAAGGACAGAACTTCAAAACAATCCAAGGCTTTGGAGTTCTGCTGTAGCAGCAGAAAATAGCAACTTTCCTCTGCATCCTTCTCAAACCCATCCTGTGGAATGTGACCATGAGCCAGTTTTACAGATAGGGTACAATGAATATATTTGGATCTCTTGCACTTTTTTCCCCCCAAATATATGGATCCATAAGTTCATATTGATTATTGTCTGCTTCTGGAACACCATCAAGATATTTCTAAATTCCACAACAAATACAGTCTATTTAGCAAAGTTGAAGGTATAAATTTAGTGTTTAAACAGGAACCTTCACCCAAATTTATAGGTAATCAAGGTGGCATCACTTCTTCAATGCTTTCATAGGTACCTTTAAGTGATTAAACTTGAATATATATGACAATAGTTGGTTGTTTCTTGATACCAACTAATGGGACTAGATCTTATGATAAATTTGACCATGAGAAAGAAAACCATCACATTGCAAGCGATTCAATGTTAAAGCTCATCAGAAATGCTTTTTCATGTTACTCTTTGTTTAAGAAGTTGGTTTGAAGTAAAATGAAATCTGGAAGAAGAAAGCTTCTGAGTGACTTCTGTTTTATCAGGTACCATGACTACGTTCAGGCTGAAGGATCGTCAGTCCCCAAAAGCATGACTGGTGAGACCAACTTCTTCCACGGATGGGTCATTTGAGCCCTCTCCAATTCAAAACATAACTATAAATATATACATATATATATTGTGATTTTGTCTCTTGTTTTTGTATTAGGATTTCTGTATAGAGCATTATGAAATGTACAACATCAGAATGCTTGAAATTTAAAGGAGCATTCCTCCTCTAACTGGGATATATATATATATATATATATATAGCTTGTTACTGTTATATTTCAAGTACTAAAACATTTGAGCCTTCACGATTGTTTTGTAGGCTAACTATAACTCTCCTCTCTCTCTCTCTCTCTCTCTCTCTCTCTCTATATATATATATATATATATATAGGTTATTTAATTTGATTATGAAACAGTAGCCTTAAACTTACTATATATATATATATATATGATTTTTGATCTTGTAAATCTCTCGGTGAATTTGGTACATAATTATATATATATAAGTATATTTTTACTTCATTTACTTAAAATCTTCTTTGTTTTACATATTTCAGTCTTGATTTATTTGAAAGATTTGTTAGGTAGCAATTTTTACTTGGATTCGTGTTCTTCTTTTAGAGATCGCTTCTATTAATAATGTTAATTTGAAAATGAAAAGTGTTATGACAAACACAAACATTGTAGAAAAAAAAAATCCAATCTCAAATTCCTTTTTTCCAATATAAGAAAAAAAGTTATATCTTATTTTCAAAATAGATTTACGATCATTTAGAAATTTAATTAAAAAAATCTCACCGTATCAATATATATGTTATGATTGGACCCTTAATTGGACTTGCAAATAAACTCTTCATTTTTTTAATATTTGGTTTAATAGTAATAATAAAATGTTTATTCCAACGCATAGTCTCCATTTAAAATGGATTTAAAGAAGGCAAAAACAAAAATCTAATTTTACCATTTATATCGGTTTCAGGCGTTGTACTGTAACTCTTCATTCATTATAGCCCAACACTTCTGAGCAATTGAGCTGAAGATTTTGAAGATATTACTTATAGGCTCTCTCGTGGGCCGTGGCATGTGCTGACGAGGCAAGATCATGGCCCTTATCACATTTGGGCCCATCTAATCCACCACCTAGTTCTGACCCACGGACTCAGTTTCTTAACAATTATTACAAGACTTTGACATAAATCAATTACCTCGTCTTCAGCTTCTTGGAATACCGCCGAGAAAGCTTTCAAGAAGACATCAAAGCTAAAATTCGAACCCAGCTTCTCTCCCTCGTTCTTAGAACTCTACCTCCCTTAAAAACCAAAAAATAATAATAATTCAATTACCTCAAATTATTAATAAATAAATATTATTTTGAATACTTCAAATGAACAAATCTTTTTTTTTTTTTTAATAAAAACTTAACAGACATTAAATTGATTTTTAATCTTAGAGCATTCAATAACAGGTAAAAAATAAGGATATATTCATATAACGAGTCATGCTCTAGGATATTTTTCCAACAACTAGTTTTACAATTACCATACATCTGCTGATATGAATTTTATTTGAATCTAATGCAAACAAACTGGATGCTTAATATGTGAACTTTCTGCCTTGTATTCATATTTGCAAAGGGTGGAATGAGTTGTCATCAATCAGTTGTGTTGCAGGGTGCGTTTTGTTCTCCCTTCTGGTAGTCCAATGAACAATTCAGTCTCCACGTTCGAACATGGATTGCTTTCATCATATGGTACATTCTCTTTCTTCTCGTTTGATCCTTTCCATGGCTGTGTACCACACTGAGATGAACAATTATGCAGACAGTTGTATCAAAAGATATTCAAAAGGAAGCTTGTAATCTATCCAAATCCCTCTCATTTTCCTGTCTGACTCTTTAAGTGTTACGGATAGCAAAGGCTTACCTTCTCACAAAGCCTTACATTTTCCGCAGCTAGGACTTTCTCCTGAATTTTGGCCAAAAAAAGTAAGACAGTTGTTAGCAATCAGCTAGTCACCGTATGCTACTGATTCCCTGTCCATTGCCGGAAGACTCGATAACTTTATTTAGATACGCTAATTTTTCTGATTCATGTTTGAGGTCTCAACATGTTATTGAGATTGCCCAGCCTCAAGGCTTACCTTTTCTTTCAATTGCTCTATCTGTTCCTTGAAAACTTGTGTCTGAAAAGTAGACAAGAATTAACATGTTTAGTTTTCTTTGTCTAAAAGGTTGAGAAAACTCCATATTAATAGTTCCCATAGTCAACCTTTCTAGCTCTTACGCGGCTCACGCTCCTTTGCAACTGTTGTTCTATCTGTTGTAGTTCTTCTAGCGTGCAAGAACCCAAACACTCTCCTAGTAGTTTCCTGAGGCATTTCAGACTCAAGTTTCAAAATCTCAGTTCAGTATTTCAATGTAAAAGAAACGACTAGCAGCAAAATTTGGGGGAAAATGAATCTTAAACTAGGCCTAATACCGTCTTGAAACTTGAAGAAGCTCTATTTTCTTCACCATGTTTGCTGATTCAGTCTTCAGATGCTGTCGTTTCAGTCAATGTGCACGAGAAAAACAAGAAACAAGACTCCTAATCAATATGATGCTATGCTGTGTAGTAACAGATAAAAACAGATCATAGCCAATCCAAACTGCTTGTGCTATGGCTCATATTGTCGCAATAAAGGGTACCAACCAGCTAATATATACACAAAAAGAGAACGAGAGATGCATACAATTCCATGCTAATTGGTGAAATGATTTTGGTTTTTAAATTTATTTATTGTTATGTTGGTATGTTTCAAGCTATCAATATCAGTCCATCTTGAAAAATGTGGAGGAGGGAAATGGGTAAGGAAGATGTTACAACATTTGTTTCCTAACGGGTTGGGGTACGGAATACAAAATTTTCCCGCCTCATAATTAGAGAAAAAACCACCATTAGGACATCAAATATATCCATGAAAATTTGATATGAAAAGAAAAAAGGATTCATCAAAGCTAGAGAAATCCTAACCTGCATGTTTTGTTCAGTTGGTGTGGTTCGATTATCCTTCGTATGCCTCATGTAACGTTCTATCGTCTCCTGCATGCTAAAGAATGAAATCCAATAGCAATAAAATCAATTCATCTCTTCTTTCATAGTAAAAAGTACTACTCCAAGTATTGAAAGCTTACAACTAGCTAGAAACCATACAATTAGTAAGCAAAGTTTCATTAGGAAAAACTAAAAATGTTTTGCTTCAAAATTTTCCTCAAATCAAATGTGCTTTCAACTATGGAACCAAATTAAAGAAATAACATCCATGTTATGTAGTAGAGGCCACAAGATTCTAGTAGAGTCACCCAAACATCTTCATGCCTTTTATTAAAAATCTTTAAGCATTTCTGCAAAATAATAAAAGAGAAAAAATTTTCCAAGGGAAGTATTTTACCTTTGCCGTAAATTTCAAAAAGAAAAAGAAAAGAAATTATCTAGCCATAAAGCATACCATAAGCATTTTCAACAATAATCATATATAGTTGTATAAATGCATTGATCTTCAAGAAATTAGATGAAAAGGTTTATTCTGATGTAAAATAACACTAGCTGTCTTGTCTGAAAAATGATGGGAATTGGGATATTAGGATATAACTATTATCCATCAAGTGTCTCATCCTACATGAATTACATTAGGCTATAATTTTCTTTATTCATGTTACATCATATGATCATCTTAGATATTATCAAAATCAGTTCATTTAAAATAACAGGTTAGCAGGATTTATATCATAAGATCAAAATGGTATGATATTATCAAAATGTGGTGGTGATTGCAGTTGAATCAATCAATACTATAGGAGACAAATTAGCTTAACTTTAGATAGTTGGTATGATTAACTTTTTTTCTTTTCAACTTCTAGAACATCAGTGGGTTTGGATGGGGACGAAGATGTGACTCCAATATAATAGCACATGGATTCCCACATCACTTCAAGGCACCCTTCTACTTCAGGAAATTGACCAAGTTTCAAATCTATTGTGCTAACCTACTTTGGCAAGAAACAATAGTAACACTCTTGAAAGTGAAAATAGTGCCATTTACATTCAAGAATGTTTCTATATAACCAAAGTTAATAACAGCACCTGATGAAAACAAATAATACCTTCTCACAAAATAGGTTACCAGAGATTGTACCTTTTTTTATGGATATGGCAGAAGAAAGAAAGAGTTATCTTTTTTGAGAAGATAAAGGTTGGTTTTCACTTTCATTTTGTTAGTAATAAGCCTGTATTTTTGTCACTATGCTGTTATTTCTTGCATAAAATTAATACCCAAGTTCTTTATTTATTTATTTTTTTGTTTAATCTGATTCTCGGACACCTCACATGAAGAATGAAGTAGAAGTAAGGAAAGGAAAGATTATGAAGTTGTTTATGTGAAGTTCATGAAGTTATTTATTAGAAACGATTAAATAAAATTAAAATAAAAAATCAAAACTGATAAATTGAAAGGTCTCGTTATATAAATTAAGTATGTAAATTTTGAAAAAAAATTAATAAATTTATATGTATATATATTTAGATAAACATTTTTAGTAAAAATGTTGACAATTTTTATCTAGGAATAAGTATCAATAAATTCAAATTATAAATAATATTTTTAATAATTTCTTTCTTTATTATTCATCTTCACAATGAACTCCATTAATTTATTGATTTGAATATTTTATTAAATTTTTTATTAAATCATTTTTTAAAAAAATTTCATAAATTCACTTAAAAGATTTCAATAAGTTTTATCTCATAAGACAACCTCAATTCTATGAAACATTGAATGGCACTTTATCCGAGTCCAAGAAAAATTCATCTTGTCACTTTTTTTCTCTGTGATCATTCATTAAAAAGAGGATAAATTTAGAAATATATCCTATGGTTAAAGCCGAAATGAAAGTACCCTTGAGGTTAAAAATGTAATACTTAATTATCCTATGATTTGTTTTATTATTTTTTATCCAAAATCATTACTTTTTTTGTTTCTTTTTATTTATTTTTATTTTTTTACCTGAATTCATACTCTCTCTCTCTAAATTTATTTTCTCTCTCTAAATCCAAACCAATCTACAACAACCTTTAAACCACCAAAAAACTCTTCACACTCCCATCTTTTTAAATTTTCAAACCTTAAACAAAAAAATTCACAACCCAGAAATTGGTGTTGATTCACCTTGCCTCTCACCATCCACTCACTATGCGCTATTTAGCAGTCTTGAAAAACTCCAAACAAATCCTCTTTTTCTCTTTTCCCTTTCTTCTTCCTTTAGAATTTCTTAAGTCTCCTTTAGAATTTCTTAAGTCTCCAGTACAAGCCTAGATCAAAGCATTAAATAAAAATTGCTATCATTTTCTAAACTTCTTCATCACCTTCAAACTCTCAAAAACAACACTAAACCAGTAGAACTAAAAAATCCAAAAACTAGTAACAACCCGCTACCTCCACCACTGTCTATTATCTTACTGAGACTAATAAGGATTTCTTTTTCTACTCCTTTACATCACCAATGTTTCTTTCCTCTGTTTATAAATATAAATCCCAAGAGACTGAACCCTCAATCTCATAATTTAATATATTTTGTTGTTGCAATTTTCTGTGCTCTTGTCTAAGTGATAATTTTTTATTTCTGTGATTGAACTCTTTATTGTAGATTTTTCTCTAAGGCTGTTTGTTAGAATTCTGCTTTTGTTTCTGAGTTGTTCTGTTGAGGCTTTGTTGGTGAATTCTTTATTACTTGTGTTGTGGAATTTGGCTTTTTGGATTGATTCAATTCTTGGCAGCTTCTTGTTTGTTGTCAGTAAAATAGATATTTTACGGTGATTTAAAGACTGGCGTTTGTGGATTTAGAGAGAGAATTGATTTAGTTTTAGAAAGAGAAAATAAATTTTTAGAAAGAGAGTATGACTTCAAATGAAAAAAATAAAAAAAATAAAAAGAAACATTAACGGTTTTGGATAAAATATAATGAAATAAAATCATAGACATTTTAAATCTTAGTAATACTTTCATTTCGAGCATAATCACAAGGTAAATTTAAGATGTTTACCTAATATTGTCACTAAAAAAATGAAAACATCTCCTCACTAAAATCTAACTTACTATGGATGGGTTTTAACCGAGAGAGTTTTTGTCAGATTAAACAACCCTAGATATATACTGAAAAAATATGAAATTTGAAAAGAAAAAAAGAAGTGGCTTGATTGCATACAAGAAAATTGTTATATTCATTTAGAGTTAGAGAAGGTGGGAGGCAAAAATTACCAGGACCGGTGTTAGTGCTATAGTGAGTGGTATTAAAAACGCAAAACTGATCATGTACCTAGAACTTGCAAATTCATAGAGCTTGCCTCTCGGGGAGAAAATTATAAGAGCAACCTCAGCGTCACAAAGGACTGATAGCTCAAAAGCCTTCTTTAGCAACCCACTTCGCCGCTTAGAGAAGGTCACTTGCCTGCTTGTGGCGTTCTCTATGCGCCTCATTTGAGTCTTTCCTCTCACCATCTCCGCACCTTCAAGCAAAAAAACTGAAGCTATCATCAATTCAAAGCAGCAAAAACACTAAGAAAACATAACACATAGCAAGAAAGTTCACTTCCCCACGAAAAGAAAAAGCAGTTCCGCAGAAGCTAAAGGAAGCAAATTAAGAGTGTAAATGAGCAATACTTCAACGTAAA